>NW_028277177.1:31928928-32247857 GCF_051122295.1 Plectrocnemia conspersa | reverse complement strand
ATTTAAATTTTAAGTATCGCATAGAACTAACGCGCAGCCCCTATACGTTATGTTTAAAAAAAATATATAAATTTTTTTTTCAAAATGGCGGCTATCGTAAAAATTCAAAGTGTCATAACTTTGCTAAATGACATCCTACTAAAAAATGTCGTATGCAAAAAGTGTTTGGAATTTTAATTTGCATATAAAAACAATTTTTAATTATTTTTTTTTTAATAAAAACCGAGTCTTACCATATATTGACCGAGACCTCGAACGAGCTTTTATGCGACTCTGCATAGAGTTAACGCTCGTATGAGGTTTCTATTTAAGAGATCGATTTGAATTTTTAATACAAAATAGAGCTTTCGACTATACTTACGATACTATAAAAAAAAATTAAAAATTAAAAAATAAAAGTATTTTTTTTTCAAAACACGTTTAGTGTGATGAGTCGATCGACCCACCATACATACGCTCATAAGATTTTCAATATAGTTAAGGTCAGTGTGAGCTTGTTTATACATATTTGAATTTCAATTTTTGTGACAGTATAGAATTCTTAAGCATCCTGTGTATGTTTGTTAGCAAAATCCATTTTGTCAATTTTTTGCAAAATGGCGACAAGTATTAAAATTCAATCACTTATAACTCAGTAGTGTTGAATTTCGTCAAAAAGGTCTCAATACATGAAATGTTGAGAAGCCTAAAGTTCATAAGAATAAAATATAAAAAATATATATTTTTGCTTGAAAACAAGCGATGTATCAGTTCGATCGTACCCCCATACTAGCCATTTTGAGACTTTCGGAAGAGTTAACGCTCTTAACTGCTTGGTTTCAAAGATTAAAATTTAAATTTTAAGTATCGCATAGAACTAACGCGCAGCCCCTATACGTTATGTTTAAAAAAAATATATAAATTTTTTTTTCAAAATGGCGGCTATCGTAAAAATTCAAAGTGTCATAACTTTGCTAAATGACATCCTACTAAAAAATGTCGTATGCAAAAAGTGTTTGGAATTTTAATTTGCATATAAAAACAATTTTTAATTATTTTTTTTTTAATAAAAACCGAGTCTTACCATATATTGACCGAGACCTCGAACGAGCTTTTATGCGACTCTGCATTTTTAAGTATCGCATAGAACTAACGCGCAGCCCCTATACGTTATGTTTAAAAAAAATATATAAATTTTTTTTTCAAAATGGCGGCTATCGTAAAAATTCAAAGTGTCATAACTTTGCTAAATGACATCCTACTAAAAAATGTCGTATGCAAAAAGTGTTTGGAATTTTAATTTGCATATAAAAACAATTTTTAATTATTTTTTTTTTAATAAAAACCGAGTCTTACCATATATTGACCGAGACCTCGAACGAGCTTTTATGCGACTCTGCATAGAGTTAACGCTTGTATGAGGTTTCTATTTAAGAAATCGATTTAATCGAAATCGAAATCGTACCCCCATACTAGCCATTTTGAGACTTTCGGAAGAGTTAACGCTCTTAACTGCTTGGTTTCAAAGATTAAAATTTAAATTTTAAGTATCGCATAGAACTAACGCGCAGCCCCTATACGTTATGTTTAAAAAAAAAATATAAATTTTTTTTTCAAAATGGCGGCTATCGTAAAAATTCAAAGTGTCATAACTTTGCTAAATGACATCCTACTAAAAAATGTCGTATGCAAAAAGTGTTTGGAATTTTAATTTGCATATAAAAATAATTTTTAATTATTTTTTTTTTAATAAAAACCGAGTCTTACCATATATTGACCGAGACCTCGAACGAGCTTTTATGCGACTCTGCATAGAGTTAACGCTTGTATGAGGTTTCTATTTAAGAAATCGATTTGAATTTTTAATACAAAATAGAGCTTTCGACTATACTTACGATACTATAAAAAAAAATTAAAAATTAAAAAATAAAAGTATTTTTTTTTCAAAACACGTTTAGTGTGATGAGTCGATCGACCCACCATACATACGCTCATAAGATTTTCAATATAGTTAAGGTCAGTGTGAGCTTGTTTATACATATTTGAATTTCAATTTTTGTGACAGTATAGAATTCTTAAGCATCCTGTGTATGTTTGTTAGCAAAATCCATTTTGTCAATTTTTTGCAAAATGGCGACAAGTATTAAAATTCAATCACTTATAACTCAGTAGTGTTGAATTTCGTCAAAAAGGTCTCAATACATGAAATGTTGAGAAGCCTAAAGTTCATAAGAATAAAATATAAAAAATATATATTTTTGCTTGAAAACAAGCGATGTATCAGTTCGATCGTACCCCCATACTAGCCATTTTGAGACTTTCGGAAGAGTTAACGCTCTTAACTGCTTGGTTTCAAAGATTAAAATTTAAATTTTAAGTATCGCATAGAACTAACGCGCAGCCCCTATACGTTATGTTTAAAAAAAATATATAAATTTTTTTTTCAAAATGGCGGCTATCGTAAAAATTCAAAGTGTCATAACTTTGCTAAATGACATCCCACTGAAAAATGTCGTATGCAAAAAGTGTTTGGAATTTTAATTTGCATATAAAAACAATTTTTAATTTTTTTTTTTTTAATAAAAACCGAGTCTTACCATATATTGACCGAGACCTCGAACGAGCTTTTATGCGACTCTGCATAGAGTTAACGCTCGTATGAGGTTTCTATTTAAGAAATCGATTTGAATTTTTAATACAAAATAGAGCTTTCGACTATACTTACGATACTATAAAAAAAAATTAAAAATTAAAAAATAAAAGTATTTTTTTTTCAAAACACGTTTAGTGTGATGAGTCGATCGACCCACCATACATACGCTCATAAGATTTTCAATATAGTTAAGGTCAGTGTGAGCTTGTTTATACATATTTGAATTTCAATTTTTGTGACAGTATAGAATTCTTAAGCATCCTGTGTATGTTTGTTAGCAAAATCCATTTTGTCAATTTTTTGCAAAATGGCGACAAGTATTAAAATTCAATCACTTATAACTCAGTAGTGTTGAATTTCGTCAAAAAGGTCTCAATACATGAAATGTTGAGAAGCCTAAAGTTCATAAGAATAAAATATAAAAAATATATATTTTTGCTTGAAAACAAGCGATGTATCAGTTCGATCGTACCCCCATACTAGCCATTTTGAGACTTTCGGAAGAGTTAACGCTCTTAACTGCTTGGTTTCAAAGATTAAAATTTAAATTTTAAGTATCGCATAGAACTAACGCGCGGCCCCTATACGTTATGTTTAAAAAAAAAATATAAATTTCTTTTTCAAAATGGCGGCTATCGTAAAAATTCAAAGTGTCATAACTTTGCTAAATGACATCCTACTAAAAAATGTCGTATGCAAAAAGTGTTTGGAATTTTAATTTGCATATAAAAACAATTTTTAATTATTTTTTTTTTAATAAAAACCGAGTCTTACCATATATTGACCGAGACCTCGAACGAGCTTTTATGCGACTCTGCATAGAGTTAACGCTTGTATGAGGTTTCTATTTAAGAAATCGATTTGAATTTTTAATACAAAATAGAGCTTTCGACTATACTTACGATACTATAAAAAAAAATTAAAAATTAAAAAATAAAAGTATTTTTTTTTCAAAACACGTTTAGTGTGATGAGTCGATCGACCCACCATACATACGCTCATAAGATTTTCAATATAGTTAAGGTCAGTGTGAGCTTGTTTATACATATTTGAATTTCAATTTTTGTGACAGTATAGAATTCTTAAGCATCCTGTGTATGTTTGTTAGCAAAATCCATTTTGTCAATTTTTTGCAAAATGGCGACAAGTATTAAAATTCAATCACTTATAACTCAGTAGTGTTGAATTTCGTCAAAAAGGTCTCAATACATGAAATGTTGAGAAGCCTAAAGTTCATAAGAATAAAATATAAAAAATATATATTTTTGCTTGAAAACAAGCGATGTATCAGTTCGATCGTACCCCCATACTAGCCATTTTGAGACTTTCGGAAGAGTTAACGCTCTTAACTGCTTGGTTTCAAAGATTAAAATTTAAATTTTAAGTATCGCATAGAACTAACGCGCAGCCCCTATACGTTATGTTTAAAAAAAATATATAAATTTTTTTTTCAAAATGGCGGCTATCGTAAAAATTCAAAGTGTCATAACTTTGCTAAATGACATCCTACTAAAAAATGTCGTATGCAAAAAGTGTTTGGAATTTTAATTTGCATATAAAAACAATTTTTAATTATTTTTTTTTTAATAAAAACCGAGTCTTACCATATATTGACCGAGACCTCGAACGAGCTTTTATGCGACTCTGCATAGAGTTAACGCTCGTATGAGGTTTCTATTTAAGAAAATGATTTGAATTTTTAATACAAAATAGAGCTTTCGACTATACTTACGATACTATAAAAAAAAATTAAAAATTAAAAAATAAAAGTATTTTTTTTTCAAAACACGTTTAGTGTGATGAGTCGATCGACCCACCATACATACGCTCATAAGATTTTCAATATAGTTAAGGTCAGTGTGAGCTTGTTTATACATATTTGAATTTCAATTTTTGTGACAGTATAGAATTCTTAAGCATCCTGTGTATGTTTGTTAGCAAAATCCATTTTGTCAATTTTTTGCAAAATGGCGACAAGTATTAAAATTCAATCACTTATAACTCAGTAGTGTTGAATTTCGTCAAAAAGGTCTCAATACATGAAATGTTGAGAAGCCTAAAGTTCATAAGAATAAAATATAAAAAATATATATTTTTGCTTGAAAACAAGCGATGTATCAGTTCGATCGTACCCCCATACTAGCCATTTTGAGACTTTCGGAAGAGTTAACGCTCTTAACTGCTTGGTTTCAAAGATTAAAATTTAAATTTTAAGTATCGCATAGAACTAACGCGCAGCCCCTATACGTTATGTTTAAAAAAAATATATAAATTTTTTTTTCAAAATGGCGGCTATCGTAAAAATTCAAAGTGTCATAACTTTGCTAAATGACATCCTACTAAAAAATGTCGTATGCAAAAAGTGTTTGGAATTTTAATTTGCATATAAAAACAATTTTTAATTATTTTTTTTTTTAAAAAAACCGAGTCTTACCATATATTGACCGAGACCTCGAACGAGCTTTTATGCGACTCTGCATAGAGTTAACGCTCGTATGAGGTTTCTATTTAAGAAATCGATTTAAATTTTTAATACAAAATAGAGCTTTCGACTATACTTACGATACTATAAAAAAAAATTAAAAATTAAAAAATAAAAGTATTTTTTTTTCAAAACACGTTTAGTGTGATGAGTCGATCGACCCACCATACATACGCTCATAAGATTTTCAATATAGTTAAGGTCAGTGTGAGCTTGTTTATACATATTTAAATTTCAATTTTTGTGACAGTATAGAATTCTTAAGCATCCTGTGTATGTTTGTTAGCAAAATCTATTTTGTCAATTTTTTGCAAAATGGCGACAAGTATTAAAATTCAATCACTTATAACTCAGTAGTGTTGAATTTCGTCAAAAAGGTCTCAATACATGAAATGTTGAGAAGCCTAAAGTTCATAAGAATAAAATATAAAAAATATATATTTTTGCTTGAAAACAAGCGATGTATCAGTTCGATCGTACCCCCATACTAGCCATTTTGAGACTTTCGGAAGAGTTAACGCTCTTAACTGCTTGGTTTCAAAGATTAAAATTTAAATTTTAAGTATCGCATAGAACTAACGCGCAGCCCCTATACGTTATGTTTAAAAAAAAAATATAAATTTTTTTTTCAAAATGGCGGCTATCGTAAAAATTCAAAGTGTCATAACTTTGCTAAATGACATCCTACTAAAAAATGTCGTATGCAAAAAGTGTTTGGAATTTTAATTTGCATATAAAAACAATTTTTAATTATTTTTTTTTTAATAAAAACCGAGTCTTACCATATATTGACCGAGACCTCGAACGAGCTTTTATGCGACTCTGCATAGAGTTAACGCTTGTATGAGGTTTCTATTTAAGAAATCGATTTGAATTTTTAATACAAAATAGAGCTTTCGACTATACTTACGATACTATAAAAAAAAATTAAAAATTAAAAAATAAAAGTATTTTTTTTTCAAAACACGTTTAGTGTGATGAGTCGATCGACCCACCATACATACGCTCATAAGATTTTCAATATAGTTAAGGTCAGTGTGAGCTTGTTTATACATATTTGAATTTCAATTTTTGTGACAGTATAGAATTCTTAAGCATCCTGTGTATGTTTGTTAGCAAAATCCATTTTGTCAATTTTTTGCAAAATGGCGACAAGTATTAAAATTCAATCACTTATAACTCAGTAGTGTTGAATTTCGTCAAAAAGGTCTCAATACATGAAATGTTGAGAAGCCTAAAGTTCATAAGAATAAAATATAAAAAATATATATTTTTGCTTGAAAACAAGCGATGTATCAGTTCGATCGTACCCCCATACTAGCCATTTTGAGACTTTCGGAAGAGTTAACGCTCTTAACTGCTTGGTTTCAAAGATTAAAATTTAAATTTTAAGTATCGCATAGAACTAACGCGCAGCCCCTATACGTTATGTTTAAAAAAAATATATAAATTTTTTTTTCAAAATGGCGGCTATCGTAAAAATTCAAAGTGTCATAACTTTGCTAAATGACATCCCACTGAAAAATGTCGTATGCAAAAAGTGTTTGGAATTTTAATTTGCATATAAAAACAATTTTTAATTTTTTTTTTTTTAATAAAAACCGAGTCTTACCATATATTGACCGAGACCTCGAACGAGCTTTTATGCGACTCTGCATAGAGTTAACGCTCGTATGAGGTTTCTATTTAAGAAATCGATTTGAATTTTTAATACAAAATAGAGCTTTCGACTATACTTACGATACTATAAAAAAAAATTAAAAATTAAAAAATAAAAGTATTTTTTTTTCAAAACACGTTTAGTGTGATGAGTCGATCGACCCACCATACATACGCTCATAAGATTTTCAATATAGTTAAGGTCAGTGTGAGCTTGTTTATACATATTTGAATTTCAATTTTTGTGACAGTATAGAATTCTTAAGCATCCTGTGTATGTTTGTTAGCAAAATCCATTTTGTCAATTTTTTGCAAAATGGCGACAAGTATTAAAATTCAATCACTTATAACTCAGTAGTGTTGAATTTCGTCAAAAAGGTCTCAATACATGAAATGTTGAGAAGCCTAAAGTTCATAAGAATAAAATATAAAAAATATATATTTTTGCTTGAAAACAAGCGATGTATCAGTTCGATCGTACCCCCATACTAGCCATTTTGAGACTTTCGGAAGAGTTAACGCTCTTAACTGCTTGGTTTCAAAGATTAAAATTTAAATTTTAAGTATCGCATAGAACTAACGCGCAGCCCCTATACGTTATGTTTAAAAAAAATATATAAATTTTTTTTTCAAAATGGCGGCTATCGTAAAAATTCAAAGTGTCATAACTTTGCTAAATGACATCCTACTAAAAAATCTCGTATGCAAAAAGTGTTTGGAATTTTAATTTGCATATAAAAACAATTTTTAATTATTTTTTTTTTAATAAAAACCGAGTCTTACCATATATTGACCGAGACCTCGAACGAGCTTTTATGCGACTCTGCATAGAGTTAACGCTCGTATGAGGTTTCTATTTAAGAAATCGATTTAAATTTTTAATACAAAATAGAGCTTTCGACTATACTTACGATACTATAAAAAAAAATTAAAAATTAAAAAATAAAAGTATTTTTTTTTCAAAACACGTTTAGTGTGATGAGTCGATCGACCCACCATACATACGCTCATAAGATTTTCAATATAGTTAAGGTCAGTGTGAGCTTGTTTATACATATTTGAATTTCAATTTTTGTGACAGTATAGAATTCTTAAGCATCCTGTGTATGTTTGTTAGCAAAATCCATTTTGTCAATTTTTTGCAAAATGGCGACAAGTATTAAAATTCAATCACTTATAACTCAGTAGTGTTGAATTTCGTCAAAAAGGTCTCAATACATGAAATGTTGAGAAGCCTAAAGTTCATAAGAATAAAATATAAAAAATATATATTTTTGCTTGAAAACAAGCGATGTATCAGTTCGATCGTACCCCCATACTAGCCATTTTGAGACTTTCGGAAGAGTTAACGCTCTTAACTGCTTGGTTTCAAAGATTAAAATTTAAATTTTAAGTATCGCATAGAACTAACGCGCAGCCCCTATACGTTATGTTTAAAAAAAAAATATAAATTTTTTTTTCAAAATGGCGGCTATCGTAAAAATTCAAAGTGTCATAACTTTGCTAAATGACATCCTACTAAAAAATGTCGTATGCAAAAAGTGTTTGGAATTTTAATTTGCATATAAAAACAATTTTTAATTATTTTTTTTTTAATAAAAACCGAGTCTTACCATATATTGACCGAGACCTCGAACGAGCTTTTATGCGACTCTGCATAGAGTTAACGCTTGTATGAGGTTTCTATTTAAGAAATCGATTTGAATTTTTAATACAAAATAGAGCTTTCGACTATACTTACGATACTATAAAAAAAAATTAAAAATTAAAAAATAAAAGTATTTTTTTTTCAAAACACGTTTAGTGTGATGAGTCGATCGACCCACCATACATACGCTCATAAGATTTTCAATATAGTTAAGGTCAGTGTGAGCTTGTTTATACATATTTGAATTTCAATTTTTGTGACAGTATAGAATTCTTAAGCATCCTGTGTATGTTTGTTAGCAAAATCCATTTTGTCAATTTTTTGCAAAATGGCGACAAGTATTAAAATTCAATCACTTATAACTCAGTAGTGTTGAATTTCGTCAAAAAGGTCTCAATACATGAAATGTTGAGAAGCCTAAAGTTCATAAGAATAAAATATAAAAAATATATATTTTTGCTTGAAAACAAGCGATGTATCAGTTCGATCGTACCCCCATACTAGCCATTTTGAGACTTTCGGAAGAGTTAACGCTCTTAACTGCTTGGTTTCAAAGATTAAAATTTAAATTTTAAGTATCGCATAGAACTAACGCGCAGCCCCTATACGTTATGTTTAAAAAAAATATATAAATTTTTTTTTCAAAATGGCGGCTATCGTAAAAATTCAAAGTGTCATAACTTTGCTAAATGACATCCCACTGAAAAATGTCGTATGCAAAAAGTGTTTGGAATTTTAATTTGCATATAAAAACAATTTTTAATTTTTTTTTTTTTAATAAAAACCGAGTCTTACCATATATTGACCGAGACCTCGAACGAGCTTTTATGCGACTCTGCATAGAGTTAACGCTCGTATGAGGTTTCTATTTAAGAAATCGATTTGAATTTTTAATACAAAATAGAGCTTTCGACTATACTTACGATACTATAAAAAAAAATTAAAAATTAAAAAATAAAAGTATTTTTTTTACAAAACACGTTTAGTGTGATGAGTCGATCGACCCACCATACATACGCTCATAAGATTTTCAATATAGTTAAGGTCAGTGTGAGCTTGTTTATACATATTTGAATTTCAATTTTTGTGACAGTATAGAATTCTTAAGCATCCTGTGTATGTTTGTTAGCAAAATCCATTTTGTCAATTTTTTGCAAAATGGCGACAAGTATTAAAATTCAATCACTTATAACTCAGTAGTGTTGAATTTCGTCAAAAAGGTCTCAATACATGAAATGTTGAGAAGCCTAAAGTTCATAAGAATAAAATATAAAAAATATATATTTTTGCTTGAAAACAAGCGATGTATCAGTTCGATCGTACCCCCATACTAGCCATTTTGAGACTTTCGGAAGAGTTAACGCTCTTAACTGCTTGGTTTCAAAGATTAAAATTTAAATTTTAAGTATCGCATAGAACTAACGCGCAGCCCCTATACGTTATGTTTAAAAAAAATATATAAATTTTTTTTTCAAAATGGCGGCTATCGTAAAAATTCAAAGTGTCATAACTTTGCTAAATGACATCCTACTAAAAAATGTCGTATGCAAAAAGTGTTTGGAATTTTAATTTGCATATAAAAACAATTTTTAATTATTTTTTTTTTAATAAAAACCGAGTCTTACCATATATTGACCGAGACCTCGAACGAGCTTTTATGCGACTCTGCATAGAGTTAACGCTCGTATGAGGTTTCTATTTAAGAAATCGATTTAAATTTTTAATACAAAATAGAGCTTTCGACTATACTTACGATACTATAAAAAAAAATTAAAAATTAAAAAATAAAAGTATTTTTTTTTCAAAACACGTTTAGTGTGATGAGTCGATCGACCCACCATACATACGCTCATAAGATTTTCAATATAGTTAAGGTCAGTGTGAGCTTGTTTATACATATTTGAATTTCAATTTTTGTGACAGTATAGAATTCTTAAGCATCCTGTGTATGTTTGTTAGCAAAATCCATTTTGTCAATTTTTTGCAAAATGGCGACAAGTATTAAAATTCAATCACTTATAACTCAGTAGTGTTGAATTTCGTCAAAAAGGTCTCAATACATGAAATGTTGAGAAGCCTAAAGTTCATAAGAATAAAATATAAAAAATATATATTTTTGCTTGAAAACAAGCGATGTATCAGTTCGATCGTACCCCCATACTAGCCATTTTGAGACTTTCGGAAGAGTTAACGCTCTTAACTGCTTGGTTTCAAAGATTAAAATTTAAATTTTAAGTATCGCATAGAACTAACGCGCAGCCCCTATACGTTATGTTTAAAAAAAAAATATAAATTTTTTTTTCAAAATGGCGGCTATCGTAAAAATTCAAAGTGTCATAACTTTGCTAAATGACATCCTACTAAAAAATGTCGTATGCAAAAAGTGTTTGGAATTTTAATTTGCATATAAAAACAATTTTTAATTATTTTTTTTTTAATAAAAACCGAGTCTTACCATATATTGACCGAGACCTCGAACGAGCTTTTATGCGACTCTGCATAGAGTTAACGCTTGTATGAGGTTTCTATTTAAGAAATCGATTTGAATTTTTAATACAAAATAGAGCTTTCGACTATACTTACGATACTATAAAAAAAAATTAAAAATTAAAAAATAAAAGTATTTTTTTTTCAAAACACGTTTAGTGTGATGAGTCGATCGACCCACCATACATACGCTCATAAGATTTTCAATATAGTTAAGGTCAGTGTGAGCTTGTTTATACATATTTGAATTTCAATTTTTGTGACAGTATAGAATTCTTAAGCATCCTGTGTATGTTTGTTAGCAAAATCCATTTTGTCAATTTTTTGCAAAATGGCGACAAGTATTAAAATTCAATCACTTATAACTCAGTAGTGTTGAATTTCGTCAAAAAGGTCTCAATACATGAAATGTTGAGAAGCCTAAAGTTCATAAGAATAAAATATAAAAAATATATATTTTTGCTTGAAAACAAGCGATGTATCAGTTCGATCGTACCCCCATACTAGCCATTTTGAGACTTTCGGAAGAGTTAACGCTCTTAACTGCTTGGTTTCAAAGATTAAAATTTAAATTTTAAGTATCGCATAGAACTAACGCGCAGCCCCTATACGTTATGTTTAAAAAAAATATATAAATTTTTTTTTCAAAATGGCGGCTATCGTAAAAATTCAAAGTGTCATAACTTTGCTAAATGACATCCCACTGAAAAATGTCGTATGCAAAAAGTGTTTGGAATTTTAATTTGCATATAAAAACAATTTTTAATTTTTTTTTTTTTAATAAAAACCGAGTCTTACCATATATTGACCGAGACCTCGAACGAGCTTTTATGCGACTCTGCATAGAGTTAACGCTCGTATGAGGTTTCTATTTAAGAAATCGATTTGAATTTTTAATACAAAATAGAGCTTTCGACTATACTTACGATACTATAAAAAAAAATTAAAAATTAAAAAATAAAAGTATTTTTTTTACAAAACACGTTTAGTGTGATGAGTCGATCGACCCACCATACATACGCTCATAAGATTTTCAATATAGTTAAGGTCAGTGTGAGCTTGTTTATACATATTTGAATTTCAATTTTTGTGACAGTATAGAATTCTTAAGCATCCTGTGTATGTTTGTTAGCAAAATCCATTTTGTCAATTTTTTGCAAAATGGCGACAAGTATTAAAATTCAATCACTTATAACTCAGTAGTGTTGAATTTCGTCAAAAAGGTCTCAATACATGAAATGTTGAGAAGCCTAAAGTTCATAAGAATAAAATATAAAAAATATATATTTTTGCTTGAAAACAAGCGATGTATCAGTTCGATCGTACCCCCATACTAGCCATTTTGAGACTTTCGGAAGAGTTAACGCTCTTAACTGCTTGGTTTCAAAGATTAAAATTTAAATTTTAAGTATCGCATAGAACTAACGCGCAGCCCCTATACGTTATGTTTAAAAAAAATATATAAATTTTTTTTTCAAAATGGCGGCTATCGTAAAAATTCAAAGTGTCATAACTTTGCTAAATGACATCCTACTAAAAAATGTCGTATGCAAAAAGTGTTTGGAATTTTAATTTGCATATAAAAACAATTTTTAATTATTTTTTTTTTAATAAAAACCGAGTCTTACCATATATTGACCGAGACCTCGAACGAGCTTTTATGCGACTCTGCATAGAGTTAACGCTCGTATGAGGTTTCTATTTAAGAAATCGATTTAAATTTTTAATACAAAATAGAGCTTTCGACTATACTTACGATACTATAAAAAAAAATTAAAAATTAAAAAATAAAAGTATTTTTTTTTCAAAACACGTTTAGTGTGATGAGTCGATCGACCCACCATACATACGCTCATAAGATTTTCAATATAGTTAAGGTCAGTGTGAGCTTGTTTATACATATTTGAATTTCAATTTTTGTGACAGTATAGAATTCTTAAGCATCCTGTGTATGTTTGTTAGCAAAATCCATTTTGTCAATTTTTTGCAAAATGGCGACAAGTATTAAAATTCAATCACTTATAACTCAGTAGTGTTGAATTTCGTCAAAAAGGTCTCAATACATGAAATGTTGAGAAGCCTAAAGTTCATAAGAATAAAATATAAAAAATATATATTTTTGCTTGAAAACAAGCGATGTATCAGTTCGATCGTACCCCCATACTAGCCATTTTGAGACTTTCGGAAGAGTTAACGCTCTTAACTGCTTGGTTTCAAAGATTAAAATTTAAATTTTAAGTATCGCATAGAACTAACGCGCAGCCCCTATACGTTATGTTTAAAAAAAAAATATAAATTTTTTTTTCAAAATGGCGGCTATCGTAAAAATTCAAAGTGTCATAACTTTGCTAAATGACATCCTACTAAAAAATGTCGTATGCAAAAAGTGTTTGGAATTTTAATTTGCATATAAAAACAATTTTTAATTATTTTTTTTTTAATAAAAACCGAGTCTTACCATATATTGACCGAGACCTCGAACGAGCTTTTATGCGACTCTGCATAGAGTTAACGCTTGTATGAGGTTTCTATTTAAGAAATCGATTTGAATTTTTAATACAAAATAGAGCTTTCGACTATACTTACGATACTATAAAAAAAAATTAAAAATTAAAAAATAAAAGTATTTTTTTTTCAAAACACGTTTAGTGTGATGAGTCGATCGACCCACCATACATACGCTCATAAGATTTTCAATATAGTTAAGGTCAGTGTGAGCTTGTTTATACATATTTGAATTTCAATTTTTGTGACAGTATAGAATTCTTAAGCATCCTGTGTATGTTTGTTAGCAAAATCCATTTTGTCAATTTTTTGCAAAATGGCGACAAGTATTAAAATTCAATCACTTATAACTCAGTAGTGTTGAATTTCGTCAAAAAGGTCTCAATACATGAAATGTTGAGAAGCCTAAAGTTCATAAGAATAAAATATAAAAAATATATATTTTTGCTTGAAAACAAGCGATGTATCAGTTCGATCGTACCCCCATACTAGCCATTTTGAGACTTTCGGAAGAGTTAACGCTCTTAACTGCTTGGTTTCAAAGATTAAAATTTAAATTTTAAGTATCGCATAGAACTAACGCGCAGCCCCTATACGTTATGTTTAAAAAAAATATATAAATTTTTTTTTCAAAATGGCGGCTATCGTAAAAATTCAAAGTGTCATAACTTTGCTAAATGACATCCTACTAAAAAATGTCGTATGCAAAAAGTGTTTGGAATTTTAATTTGCATATAAAAACAATTTTTAATTATTTTTTTTTTAATAAAAACCGAGTCTTACCATATATTGACCGAGACCTCGAACGAGCTTTTATGCGACTCTGCATAGAGTTAACGCTCGTATGAGGTTTCTATTTAAGAAATCGATTTGAATTTTTAATACAAAATAGAGCTTTCGACTATACTTACGATACTATAAAAAAAAATTAAAAATTAAAAAATAAAAGTATTTTTTTTTCAAAACACGTTTAGTGTGATGAGTCGATCGACCCACCATACATACGCTCATAAGATTTTCAATATAGTTAAGGTCAGTGTGAGCTTGTTTATACATATTTGAATTTCAATTTTTGTGACAGTATAGAATTCTTAAGCATCCTGTGTATGTTTGTTAGCAAAATCCATTTTGTCAATTTTTTGCAAAATGGCGACAAGTATTAAAATTCAATCACTTATAACTCAGTAGTGTTGAATTTCGTCAAAAAGGTCTCAATACATGAAATGTTGAGAAGCCTAAAGTTCATAAGAATAAAATATAAAAAATATATATTTTTGCTTGAAAACAAGCGATGTATCAGTTCGATCGTACCCCCATACTAGCCATTTTGAGACTTTCGGAAGAGTTAACGCTCTTAACTGCTTGGTTTCAAAGATTAAAATTTAAATTTTAAGTATCGCATAGAACTAACGCGCAGCCCCTATACGTTATGTTTAAAAAAAATATATAAATTTTTTTTTCAAAATGGCGGCTATCGTAAAAATTCAAAGTGTCATAACTTTGCTAAATGACATCCTACTGAAAAATGTCGTATGCAAAAAGTGTTTGGAATTTTAATTTGCATATAAAAACAATTTTTAATAATTTTTTTTTTAATAAAAACCGAGTCTTACCATATATTGACCGAGACCTCGAACGAGCTTTTATGCGACTCTGCATAGAGTTAACGCTCGTATGAGGTTTCTATTTAAGAAATCGATTTGAATTTTTGATACAAAATAGAGCTTTCGACTATACTTACGATACTATAAAAAAAAATTAAAAATTAAAAAATAAAAGTATTTTTTTTTCAAAACACGTTTAGTGTGATGAGTCGATCGACCCACCATACATACGCTCATAAGATTTTCAATATAGTTAAGGTCAGTGTGAGCTTGTTTATACATATTTGAATTTCAATTTTTGTGACAGTATAGAATTCTTAAGCATCCTGTGTATGTTTGTTAGCAAAATCCATTTTGTCAATTTTTTGCAAAATGGCGACAAGTATTAAAATTCAATCACTTATAACTCAGTAGTGTTAAATTTCGTCAAAAAGTTCTCAATACATGAAATGTTGAGAAGCCTAAAGTTCATAAGAATAAAATATAAAAAATATATATTTTTGCTTGAAAACAAGCGATGTATCAGTTCGATCGTACCCCCATACTAGCCATTTTGAGACTTTCGGAAGAGTTAACGCTCTTAACTGCTTGGTTTCAAAGATTAAAATTTAAATTTTAAGTATCGCATAGAACTAACGCGCAGCCCCTATACGTTATGTTTAAAAAAAAAATATAAATTTTTTTTTCAAAATGGCGGCTATCGTAAAAATTCAAAGTGTCATAACTTTGCTAAATGACATCCTACTAAAAAATGTCGTATGCAAAAAGTGTTTGGAATTTTAATTTGCATATAAAAACAATTTTTAATTATTTTTTTTTTAATAAAAACCGAGTCTTACCATATATTGACCGAGACCTCGAACGAGCTTTTATGCGACTCTGCATAGAGTTAACGCTCGTATGAGGTTTCTATTTAAGAAATCGATTTGAATTTTTAATACAAAATAGAGCTTTCGACTATACTTACGATACTATAAAAAAAAATTAAAAATTAAAAAATAAAAGTATTTTTTTTTCAAAACACGTTTAGTGTGATGAGTCGATCGACCCACCATACATACGCTCATAAGATTTTCAATATAGTTAAGGTCAGTGTGAGCTTGTTTATACATATTTGAATTTCAATTTTTGTGACAGTATAGAATTCTTAAGCATCCTGTGTATGTTTGTTAGCAAAATCCATTTTGTCAATTTTTTGCAAAATGGCGACAAGTATTAAAATTCAATCACTTATAACTCAGTAGTGTTGAATTTCGTCAAAAAGGTCTCAATACATGAAATGTTGAGAAGCCTAAAGTTCATAAGAATAAAATATAAAAAATATATATTTTTGCTTGAAAACAAGCGATGTATCAGTTCGATCGTACCCCCATACTAGCCATTTTGAGACTTTCGGAAGAGTTAACGCTCTTAACTGCTTGGTTTCAAAGATTAAAATTTAAATTTTAAGTATCGCATAGAACTAACGCGCAGCCCCTATACGTTATGTTTAAAAAAAATATATAAATTTTTTTTTCAAAATGGCGGCTATCGTAAAAATTCAAAGTGTCATAACTTTGCTAAATGACATCCTACTAAAAAATGTCGTATGCAAAAAGTGTTTGGAATTTTAATTTGCATATAAAAACAATTTTTAATTATTTTTTTTTTAATAAAAACCGAGTCTTACCATATATTGACCGAGACCTCGAACGAGCTTTTATGCGACTCTGCATAGAGTTAACGCTCGTATGAGGTTTCTATTTAAGAAATCGATTTGAATTTTTAATACAAAATAGAGCTTTCGACTATACTTACGATACTATAAAAAAAAATTAAAAATTAAAAAATAAAAGTATTTTTTTTTCAAAACACGTTTAGTGTGATGAGTCGATCGACCCACCATACATACGCTCATAAGATTTTCAATATAGTTAAGGTCAGTGTGAGCTTGTTTATACATATTTGAATTTCAATTTTTGTGACAGTATAGAATTCTTAAGCATCCTGTGTATGTTTGTTAGCAAAATCCATTTTGTCAATTTTTTGCAAAATGGCGACAAGTATTAAAATTCAATCACTTATAACTCAGTAGTGTTGAATTTCGTCAAAAAGGTCTCAATACATGAAATGTTGAGAAGCCTAAAGTTCATAAGAATAAAATATAAAAAATATATATTTTTGCTTGAAAACAAGCGATGTATCAGTTCGATCGTACCCCCATACTAGCCATTTTGAGACTTTCGGAAGAGTTAACGCTCTTAACTGCTTGGTTTCAAAGATTAAAATTTAAATTTTAAGTATCGCATAGAACTAACGCGCAGCCCCTATACGTTTTGTTTAAAAAAAATATATAAATTTTTTTTTCAAAATGGCGGCTATCGTAAAAATTCAAAGTGTCATAACTTTGCTAAATGACATCCTACTGAAAAATGTCGTATGCAAAAAGTGTTTGGAATTTTAATTTGCATATAAAAACAATTTTTAATTATTTTTTTTTTAATAAAAACCGAGTCTTACCATATATTGACCGAGACCTCGAACGAGCTTTTATGCGACTCTGCATAGAGTTAACGCTCGTATGAGGTTTCTATTCAAGAAATCGATTTGAATTTTTAATACAAAATAGAGCTTTCGACTATACTTACGATACTATAAAAAAAAATTAAAAATTAAAAAATAAAAGTATTTTTTTTTCAAAACACGTTTAGTGTGATGAGTCGATCGACCCACCATACATACGCTCATAAGATTTTCAATATAGTTAAGGTCAGTGTGAGCTTGTTTATACATATTTGAATTTCAATTTTTGTGACAGTATAGAATTCTTAAGCATCCTGTGTATGTTTGTTAGCAAAATCCATTTTGTCAATTTTTTGCAAAATGGCGACAAGTATTAAAATTCAATCACTTATAACTCAGTAGTGTTGAATTTCGTCAAAAAGGTCTCAATACATGAAATGTTGAGAAGCCTAAAGTTCATAAGAATAAAATATAAAAAATATATATTTTTGCTTGAAAACAAGCGATGTATCAGTTCGATCGTACCCCCATACTAGCCATTTTGAGACTTTCGGAAGAGTTAACGCTCTTAACTGCTTGGTTTCAAAGATTAAAATTTAAATTTTAAGTATCGCATAGAACTAACGCGCAGCCCCTATACGTTATGTTTAAAAAAAATATATAAATTTTTTTTTCAAAATGGCGGCTATCGTAAAAATTCAAAGTGTCATAACTTTGCTAAATGACATCCTACTGAAAAATGTCGTATGCAAAAAGTGTTTGGAATTTTAATTTGCATATAAAAACAATTTTTAATTATTTTTTTTTTAATAAAAACCGAGTCTTACCATATATTGACCGAGACCTCGAACGAGCTTTTATGCGACTCTGCATAGAGTTAACGCTCGTATGAGGTTTCTATTCAAGAAATCGATTTGAATTTTTAATACAAAATAGAGCTTTCGACTATACTTACGATACTATAAAAAAAAATTAAAAATTAAAAAATAAAAGTATTTTTTTTTCAAAACACGTTTAGTGTGATGAGTCGATCGACCCACCATACATACGCTCATAAGATTTTCAATATAGTTAAGGTCAGTGTGAGCTTGTTTATACATATTTGAATTTCAATTTTTGTGACAGTATAGAATTCTTAAGCATCCTGTGTATGTTTGTTAGCAAAATCCATTTTGTCAATTTTTTGCAAAATGGCGACAAGTATTAAAATTCAATCACTTATAACTCAGTAGTGTTGAATTTCGTCAAAAAGGTCTCAATACATGAAATGTTGAGAAGCCTAAAGTTCATAAGAATAAAATATAAAAAATATATATTTTTGCTTGAAAACAAGCGATGTATCAGTTCGATCGTACCCCCATACTAGCCATTTTGAGACTTTCGGAAGAGTTAACGCTCTTAACTGCTTGGTTTCAAAGATTAAAATTTAAATTTTAAGTATCGCATAGAACTAACGCGCAGCCCCTATACGTTATGTTTAAAAAAAATATATAAATTTTTTTTTCAAAATGGCGGCTATCGTAAAAATTCAAAGTGTCATAACTTTGCTAAATGACATCCTACTAAAAAATGTCGTATGCAAAAAGTGTTTGGAATTTTAATTTGCATATAAAAACAATTTTTAATTATTTTTTTTTTAATAAAAACCGAGTCTTACCATATATTGACCGAGACCTCGAACGAGCTTTTATGCGACTCTGCATAGAGTTAACGCTCGTATGAGGTTTCTATTTAAGAAATCGATTTGAATTTTTAATACAAAATAGAGCTTTCGACTATACTTACGATACTATAAAAAAAAATTAAAAATTAAAAAATAAAAGTATTTTTTTTTCAAAACACGTTTAGTGTGATGAGTCGATCGACCCACCATACATACGCTCATAAGATTTTCAATATAGTTAAGGTCAGTGTGAGCTTGTTTATACATATTTGAATTTCAATTTTTGTGACAGTATAGAATTCTTAAGCATCCTGTGTATGTTTGTTAGCAAAATCCATTTTGTCAATTTTTTGCAAAATGGCGACAAGTATTAAAATTCAATCACTTATAACTCAGTAGTGTTGAATTTCGTCAAAAAGGTCTCAATACATGAAATGTTGAGAAGCCTAAAGTTCATAAGAATAAAATATAAAAAATATATATTTTTGCTTGAAAACAAGCGATGTATCAGTTCGATCGTACCCCCATACTAGCCATTTTGAGACTTTCGGAAGAGTTAACGCTCTTAACTGCTTGGTTTCAAAGATTAAAATTTAAATTTTAAGTATCGCATAGAACTAACGCGCAGCCCCTATACGTTATGTTTAAAAAAAATATATAATTTTTTTTTTCAAAATGGCGGCTATCGTAAAAATTCAAAGTGTCATAACTTTGCTAAATGACATCCTACTAAAAAATGTCGTATGCAAAAAGTGTTTGGAATTTTAATTTGCATATAAAAACAATTTTTAATTATTTTTTTTTTAATAAAAACCGAGTCTTACCATATATTGACCGAGACCTCGAACGAGCTTTTATGCGACTCTGCATAGAGTTAACGCTCGTATGAGGTTTCTATTTAAGAAATCGATTTGAATTTTTAATACAAAATAGAGCTTTCGACTATACTTACGATACTATAAAAAAAAATTAAAAATTAAAAAATAAAAGTATTTTTTTTTCAAAACACGTTTAGTGTGATGAGTCGATCGACCCACCATACATACGCTCATAAGATTTTCAATATAGTTAAGGTCAGTGTGAGCTTGTTTATACATATTTGAATTTCAATTTTTGTGACAGTATAGAATTCTTAAGCATCCTGTGTATGTTTGTTAGCAAAATCCATTTTGTCAATTTTTTGCAAAATGGCGACAAGTATTAAAATTCAATCACTTATAACTCAGTAGTGTTGAATTTCGTCAAAAAGGTCTCAATACATGAAATGTTGAGAAGCCTAAAGTTCATAAGAATAAAATATAAAAAATATATATTTTTGCTTGAAAACAAGCGATGTATCAGTTCGATCGTACCCCCATACTAGCCATTTTGAGACTTTCGGAAGAGTTAACGCTCTTAACTGCTTGGTTTCAAAGATTAAAATTTAAATTTTAAGTATCGCATAGAACTAACGCGCAGCCCCTATACGTTATGTTTAAAAAAAATATATAAATTTTTTTTTCAAAATGGCGGCTATCGTAAAAATTCAAAGTGTCATAACTTTGCTAAATGACATCCTACTAAAAAATGTCGTATGCAAAAAGTGTTTGGAATTTTAATTTGCATATAAAAACAATTTTTAATTATTTTTTTTTTAATAAAAACCGAGTCTTACCATATATTGACCGAGACCTCGAACGAGCTTTTATGCGACTCTGCATAGAGTTAACGCTCGTATGAGGTTTCTATTTAAGAAATCGATTTGAATTTTTGATACAAAATAGAGCTTTCGACTATACTTACGATACTATAAAAAAAAATTAAAAATTAAAAAATAAAAGTATTTTTTTTTCAAAACACGTTTAGTGTGATGAGTCGATCGACCCACCATACATACGCTCATAAGATTTTCAATATAGTTAAGGTCAGTGTGAGCTTGTTTATACATATTTTAATTTCAATTTTTGTGACAGTATAGAATTCTTAAGCATCCTGTGTATGTTTGTTAGCAAAATCCATTTTGTCAATTTTTTGCAAAATGGCGACAAGTATTAAAATTCAATCACTTATAACTCAGTAGTGTTGAATTTCGTCAAAAAGGTCTCAATACATGAAATGTTGAGAAGCCTAAAGTTCATAAGAATAAAATATAAAAAATATATATTTTTGCTTGAAAACAAGCGATGTATCAGTTCGATCGTACCCCCATACTAGCCATTTTGAGACTTTCGGAAGAGTTAACGCTCTTAACTGCTTGGTTTTAAAGATTAAAATTTAAATTTTAAGTATCGCATAGAACTAACGCGCAGCCCCTATACGTTATGTTTAAAAAAAATATATAAATTTTTTTTTCAAAATGGCGGCTATCGTAAAAATTCAAAGTGTCATAACTTTGCTAAATGACATCCTACTAAAAAATGTCGTATGCAAAAAGTGTTTGGAATTTTAATTTGCATATAAAAACAATTTTTAATTATTTTTTTTTTAATAAAAACCGAGTCTTACTATATATTGACCGAGACCTCGAACGAGCTTTTATGCGACTCTGCATAGAGTTAACGCTCGTATGAGGTTTCTATTTAAGAAATCGAATTGAATTTTTAATACAAAATAGAGCTTTCGACTATACTTACGATACTATAAAAAAAAATTAAAAATTAAAAAATAAAAGTATTTTTTTTTCAAAACACGTTTAGTGTGATGAGTCGATCGACCCACCATACATACGCTCATAAGATTTTCAATATAGTTAAGGTCAGTGTGAGCTTGTTTATACATATTTGAATTTCAATTTTTGTGACAGTATAGAATTCTTAAGCATCCTGTGTATGTTTGTTAGCAAAATCCATTTTGTCAATTTTTTGCAAAATGGCGACAAGTATTAAAATTCAATCACTTATAACTCAGTAGTGTTGAATTTCGTCAAAAAGGTCTCAATACATGAAATGTTGAGAAGCCTAAAGTTCATAAGAATAAAATATAAAAAATATATATTTTAGCTTGAAAACAAGCGATGTATCAGTTCGATCGTACCCCCATACTAGCCATTTTGAGACTTTCGGAAGAGTTAACGCTCTTAACTGCTTGGTTTCAAAGATTAAAATTAAAATTTTAAGTATCGCATAGAACTAGCGCGCAGCCCCTATACGTTATGTTTAAAAAAAATATATAAATTTTTTTTTCAAAATGGCGGCTATCGTAAAAATTCAAAGTGTCATAACTTTGCTAAATGACATCCTACTAAAAAATGTCGTATGCAAAAAGTGTTTGGAATTTTAATTTGCATATAAAAACAATTTTTAATTATTTTTTTTTTAATAAAAACCGAGTCTTACCATATATTGACCGAGACCTCGAACGAGCTTTTATGCGACTCTGCATAGAGTTAACGCTCGTATGAGGTTTCTATTTAAGAAATCGATTTGAATTTTTAATACAAAATAGAGCTTTCGACTATACTTACGATACTATAAAAAAAAATTAAAAATTAAAAAATAAAAGTATTTTTTTTTCAAAACACGTTTAGTGTGATGAGTCGATCGACCCACCATACATACGCTCATAAGATTTTCAATATAGTTAAGGTCAGTGTGAGCTTGTTTATACATATTTGAATTTCAATTTTTGTGACAGTATAGAATTCTTAAGCATCCTGTGTATGTTTGTTAGCAAAATCCATTTTGTCAATTTTTTGCAAAATGGCGACAAGTATTAAAATTCAATCACTTATAACTCAGTAGTGTTGAATTTCGTCAAAAAGGTCTCAATACATGAAATGTTGAGAAGCCTAAAGTTCATAAGAATAAAATATAAAAAATATATATTTTTGCTTGAAAACAAGCGATGTATCAGTTCGATCGTACCCCCATACTAGCCATTTTGAGACTTTCGGAAGAGTTAACGCTCTTAACTGCTTGGTTTCAAAGATTAAAATTAAAATTTTAAGTATCGCATAGAACTAGCGCGCAGCCCCTATACGTTATGTTTAAAAAAAATATATAAATTTTTTTTTCAAAATGGCGGCTATCGTAAAAATTCAAAGTGTCATAACTTTGCTAAATGACATCCTACTAAAAAATGTCGTATGCAAAAAGTGTTTGGAATTTTAATTTGCATATAAAAACAATTTTTAATTATTTTTTTTTTAATAAAAACCGAGTCTTACCATATATTGACCGAGACCTCGAACGAGCTTTTATGCGACTCTGCATAGAGTTAACGCTCGTATGAGGTTTCTATTTAAGAAATCGATTTGAATTTTTAATACAAAATAGAGCTTTCGACTATACTTACGATACTATAAAAAAAAATTAAAAATTAAAAAATAAAAGTATTTTTTTTTCAAAACACGTTTAGTGTGATGAGTCGATCGACCCACCATACATACGCTCATAAGATTTTCAATATAGTTAAGGTCAGTGTGAGCTTGTTTATACATATTTGAATTTCAATTTTTGTGACAGTATAGAATTCTTAAGCATCCTGTGTATGTTTGTTAGCAAAATCCATTTTGTCAATTTTTTGCAAAATGGCGACAAGTATTAAAATTCAATCACTTATAACTCAGTAGTGTTGAATTTCGTCAAAAAGGTCTCAATACATGAAATGTTGAGAAGCCTAAAGTTCATAAGAATAAAATATAAAAAATATATATTTTTGCTTGAAAACAAGCGATGTATCAGTTCGATCGTACCCCCATACTAGCCATTTTGAGACTTTCGGAAGAGTTAACGCTCTTAACTGCTTGGTTTCAAAGATTAAAATTAAAATTTTAAGTATCGCATAGAACTAGCGCGCAGCCCCTATACGTTATGTTTAAAAAAAATATATAAATTTTTTTTTCAAAATGGCGGCTATCGTAAAAATTCAAAGTGTCATAACTTTGCTAAATGACATCCTACTAAAAAATGTCGTATGCAAAAAGTGTTTGGAATTTTAATTTGCATATAAAAACAATTTTTAATAATTTTTTTTTTAATAAAAACCGAGTCTTACCATATATTGACCGAGACCTCGAACGAGCTTTTATGCGACTCTGCATAGAGTGAACGCTCGTATGAGGTTTCTATTTAAGAAATCGATTTGAATTTTTGATACTAAATAGAGCTTTCGACTATACTTACGATACTATAAAAAAAAATTAAAAATTAAAAAATAAAAGTATTTTTTTTTCAAAACACGTTTAGTGTGATGAGTCGATCGACCCACCATACATACGCTCATAAGATTTTCAATATAGTTAAGGTCAGTGTGAGCTTGTTTATACATATTTGAATTTCAATTTTTGTGACAGTATAGAATTCTTAAGCATCCTGTGTATGTTTGTTAGCAAAATCCATTTTGTCAATTTTTTGCAAAATGGCGACAAGTATTAAAATTCAATCACTTATAACTCAGTAGTGTTGAATTTCGTCAAAAAGGTCTCAATACATGAAATGTTGAGAAGCCTAAAGTTCATAAGAATAAAATATAAAAAATATATATTTTTGCTTGAAAACAAGCGATGTATCAGTTCGATCGTACCCCCATACTAGCCATTTTGAGACTTTCGGAAGAGTTAACGCTCTTAACTGCTTGGTTTCAAAGATTAAAATTTAAATTTTAAGTATCGCATAGAACTAACGCGCAGCCCCTATACGTTATGTTTAAAAAAAATATATAAATTTTTTTTTCAAAATGGCGGCTATCGTAAAAATTCAAAGTGTCATAACTTTGCTAAATGACATCCTACTAAAAATTGTCGTATGCAAAAAGTGTTTGGAATTTTAATTTGCATATAAAAACAATTTTTAATTATTTTTTTTTTAATAAAAACCGAGTCTTACCATATATTGACCGAGACCTCGAACGAGCTTTTATGCGACTCTGCATAGAGTTAACGCTCGTATGAGGTTTCTATTTAAGAAATCGATTTGAATTTTTAATACAAAATAGAGCTTTCGACTATACTTACGATACTATAAAAAAAAATTAAAAATTAAAAAATAAAAGTATTTTTTTTTCAAAACACGTTTAGTGTGATGAGTCGATCGACCCACCATACATACGCTCATAAGATTTTCAATATAGTTAAGGTCAGTGTGAGCTTGTTTATACATATTTTAATTTCAATTTTTGTGACAGTATAGAATTCTTAAGCATCCTGTGTATGTTTGTTAGCAAAATCCATTTTGTCAATTTTTTGCAAAATGGCGACAAGTATTAAAATTCAATCACTTATAACTCAGTAGTGTTGAATTTCGTCAAAAAGGTCTCAATACATGAAATGTTGAGAAGCCTAAAGTTCATAAGAATAAAATATAAAAAATATATATTTTTGCTTGAAAACAAGCGATGTATCAGTTCGATCGTACCCCCATACTAGCCATTTTGAGACTTTCGGAAGAGTTAACGCTCTTAACTGCTTGGTTTCAAAGATTAAAATTTAAATTTTAAGTATCGCATAGAACTAACGCGCAGCCCCTATACGTTATGTTTAAAAAAAATATATAAATTTTTTTTTCAAAATGGCGGCTATCGTAAAAATTCAAAGTGTCATAACTTTGCTAAATGACATCCTACTAAAAAATGTCGTATGCAAAAAGTGTTTGGAATTTTAATTTGCATATAAAAACAATTTTTAATTATTTTTTTTTTAATAAAAACCGAGTCTTACCATATATTGACCGAGACCTCGAACGAGCTTTTATGCGACTCTGCACAGAGTTAACGCTCGTATGAGGTTTCTATTTAAGAAATCGATTTGAATTTTTAATACAAAATAGAGCTTTCGACTATACTTACGATACTATAAAAAAAAATTAAAAATTAAAAAATAAAAGTATTTTTTTTTCAAAACACGTTTAGTGTGATGAGTCGATCGACCCACCATACATACGCTCATAAGATTTTCAATATAGTTAAGGTCAGTGTGAGCTTGTTTATACATATTTGAATTTCAATTTTTGTGACAGTATAGAATTCTTAAGCATCCTGTGTATGTTTGTTAGCAAAATCCATTTTGTCAATTTTTTGCAAAATGGCGACAAGTATTAAAATTCAATCACTTATAACTCAGTAGTGTTGAATTTCGTCAAAAAGGTCTCAATACATGAAATGTTGAGAAGCCTAAAGTTCATAAGAATAAAATATAAAAAATATATATTTTTGCTTGAAAACAAGCGATGTATCAGTTCGATCGTACCCCCATACTAGCCATTTTGAGACTTTCGGAAGAGTTAACGCTCTTAACTGCTTGGTTTCAAAGATTAAAATTAAAATTTTAAGTATCGCATAGAACTAGCGCGCAGCCCCTATACGTTATGTTTAAAAAAAATATATAAATTTTTTTTTCAAAATGGCGGCTATCGTACAAATTCAAAGTGTCATAACTTTGCTAAATGACATCCTACTAAAAAATGTCGTATGCAAAAAGTGTTTGGAATTTTAATTTGCATATAAAAACAATTTTTAATAATTTTTTTTTTAATAAAAACCGAGTCTTACCATATATTGACCGAGACCTCGAACGAGCTTTTATGCGGCTCTGCATAGAGTTAACGCTCGTATGAGGTTTCTATTTAAGAAATCGATTTGAATTTTTGATACTAAATAGAGCTTTCGACTATACTTACGATACTATAAAAAAAAATTAAAAATTAAAAAATAAAAGTATTTTTTTTTCAAAACACGTTTAGTGTGATGAGTCGATCGACCCACCATACATACGCTCATAAGATTTTCAATATAGTTAAGGTCAGTGTGAGCTTGTTTATACATATTTGAATTTCAATTTTTGTGACAGTATAGAATTCTTTAGCATTCTGTGTATGTTTGTTAGCAAAATCCATTTTGTCAATTTTTTGCAAAATGGCGACAAGTATTAAAATTCAATCACTTATAACTCAGTAGTGTTGAATTTCGTCAAAAAGGTCTCAATACATGAAATGTTGAGAAGCCTAAAGTTCATAAGAATAAAATATAAAAAATATATATTTTTGCTTGAAAACAAGCGATGTATCAGTTCGATCGTACCCCCATACTAGCCATTTTGAGACTTTCGGAAGAGTTAACGCTCTTAACTGCTTGGTTTCAAAGATTAAAATTTAAATTTTAAGTATCGCATAGAACTAACGCGCAGCCCCTATACGTTATGTTTAAAAAAAATATATAAATTTTTTTTTCAAAATGGCGGCTATCGTAAAAATTCAAAGTGTCATAACTTTGCTAAATGACATCGTACTAAAAAATGTCGTATGCAAAAAGTGTTTGGAATTTTAATTTGCATATAAAAACAATTTTTAATTATTTTTTTTTTTAAAAAAACCGAGTCTTACCATATATTGACCGAGACCTCGAACGAGCTTTTATGCGACTCTGCATAGAGTTAACGCTCGTATGAGGTTTCTATTTAAGAAATCGATTTGAATTTTTAATACAAAATAGAGCTTTCGACTATACTTACGATACTATAAAAAAAAATTAAAAATTAAAAAATAAAAGTATTTTTTTTTCAAAACACGTTTAGTGTGATGAGTCGATCGACCCACCATACATACGCTCATAAGATTTTCAATATAGTTAAGGTCAGTGTGAGCTTGTTTATACATATTTGAATTTCAATTTTTGTGACAGTATAGAATTCTTAAGCATCCTGTGTATGTTTGTTAGCAAAATCCATTTTGTCAATTTTTTGCAAAATGGCGACAAGTATTAAAATTCAATCACTTATAACTCAGTAGTGTTGAATTTCGTCAAAAAGGTCTCAATACATGAAATGTTGAGAAGCCTAAAGTTCATAAGAATAAAATATAAAAAATATATATTTTTGCTTGAAAACAAGCGATGTATCAGTTCGATCGTACCCCCATACTAGCCATTTTGAGACTTTCGGAAGAGTTAACGCTCTTAACTGCTTGGTTTCAAAGATTAAAATTTAAATTTTAAGTATCGCATAGAACTAACGCGCAGCCCCTATACGTTATGTTTAAAAAAAATATATAAATTTTTTTTTCAAAATGGCGGCTATCGTAAAAATTCAAAGTGTCATAACTTTGCTAAATGACATCCTACTAAAAAATGTCGTATGCAAAAAGTGTTTGGAATTTTAATTTGCATATAAAAACAATTTTTAATTATTTTTTTTTTAATAAAAACCGAGTCTTACCATATATTGACCGAGACCTCGAACGAGCTTTTATGCGACTCTGCATAGAGTTAACGCTCGTATGAGGTTTCTATTTAAGAAATCGATTTGAATTTTTAATACAAAATAGAGCTTTCGACTATACTTACGATACTATAAAAAAAAATTAAAAATTAAAAAATAAAAGTATTTTTTTTTCAAAACACGTTTAGTGTGATGAGTCGATCGACCCACCATACATACGCTCATAAGATTTTCAATATAGTTAAGGTCAGTGTGAGCTTGTTTATACATATTTGAATTTCAATTTTTGTGACAGTATAGAATTCTTAAGCATCCTGTGTATGTTTGTTAGCAAAATCCATTTTGTCAATTTTTTGCAAAATGGCGACAAGTATTAAAATTCAATCACTTATAACTCAGTAGTGTTGAATTTCGTCAAAAAGGTCTCAATACATGAAATGTTGAGAAGCCTAAAGTTCATAAGAATAAAATATAAAAAATATATATTTTTGCTTGAAAACAAGCGATGTATCAGTTCGATCGTACCCCCATACTAGCCATTTTGAGACTTTCGGAAGAGTTAACGCTCTTAACTGCTTGGTTTCAAAGATTAAAATTAAAATTTTAAGTATCGCATAGAACTAGCGCGCAGCCCCTATACGTTATGTTTAAAAAAAATATATAAATTTTTTTTTCAAAATGGCGGCTATCGTAAAAATTCAAAGTGTCATAACTTTGCTAAATGACATCCTACTAAAAAATGTCGTATGCAAAAAGTGTTTGGAATTTTAATTTGCATATAAAAACAATTTTTAATTATTTTTTTTTTAATAAAAACCGAGTCTTACCATATATTGACCGAGACCTCGAACGAGCTTTTATGCGACTCTGCATAGAGTTAACGCTCGTATGAGGTTTCTATTTAAGAAATCGATTTGAATTTTTAATACAAAATAGAGCTTTCGACTATACTTACGATACTATAAAAAAAAATTAAAAATTAAAAAATAAAAGTATTTTTTTTTCAAAACACGTTTAGTGTGATGAGTCGATCGACCCACCATACATACGCTCATAAGATTTTCAATATAGTTAAGGTCAGTGTGAGCTTGTTTATACATATTTGAATTTCAATTTTTGTGACAGTATAGAATTCTTAAGCATCCTGTGTATGTTTGTTAGCAAAATCCATTTTGTCAATTTTTTGCAAAATGGCGACAAGTATTAAAATTCAATCACTTATAACTCAGTAGTGTTGAATTTCGTCAAAAAGGTCTCAATACATGAAATGTTGAGAAGCCTAAAGTTCATAAGAATAAAATATAAAAAATATATATTTTTGCTTGAAAACAAGCGATGTATCAGTTCGATCGTACCCCCATACTAGCCATTTTGAGACTTTCGGAAGAGTTAACGCTCTTAACTGCTTGGTTTCAAAGATTAAAATTAAAATTTTAAGTATCGCATAGAACTAGCGCGCAGCCCCTATACGTTATGTTTAAAAAAAATATATAAATTTTTTTTTCAAAATGGCGGCTATCGTAAAAATTCAAAGTGTCATAACTTTGCTAAATGACATCCTACTAAAAAATGTCGTATGCAAAAAGTGTTTGGAATTTTAATTTGTATATAAAAACAATTTTTAATTATTTTTTTTTTAATAAAAACCGAGTCTTACCATATATTGACCGAGACCTCGAACGAGCTTTTATGCGACTCTGCATGGAGTTAACGCTCGTATGAGGTTTCTATTTAAGAAATCGATTTGAATTTTTAATACAAAATAGAGCTTTCGACTATACTTACGATACTATAAAAAAAAATTAAAAATTAAAAAATAAAAGTATTTTTTTTTCAAAACACGTTTAGTGTGATGAGTCGATCGACCCACCATACATACGCTCATAAGATTTTCAATATAGTTAAGGTCAGTGTGAGCTTGTTTATACATATTTGAATTTCAATTTTTGTGACAGTATAGAATTCTTTAGCATCCTGTGTATGTTTGTTAGCAAAATCCATTTTGTCAATTTTTTGCAAAATGGCGACAAGTATTAAAATTCAATCACTTATAACTCAGTAGTGTTGAATTTCGTCAAAAAGGTCTCAATACATGAAATGTTGAGAAGCCTAAAGTTCATAAGAATAAAATATAAAAAATATATATTTTTGCTTGAAAACAAGCGATGTATCAGTTCGATCGTACCCCCATACTAGCCATTTTGAGACTTTCGGAAGAGTTAACGCTCTTAACTGCTTGGTTTCAAAGATTAAAATTTAAATTTTAAGTATCGCATAGAACTAACGCGCAGCCCCTATACGTTATGTTTAAAAAAAATATATAAATTTTTTTTTCAAAATGGCGGCTATCGTAAAAATTCAAAGTGTCATAACTTTGCTAAATGACATCCTACTAAAAAATGTCGTATGCAAAAAGTGTTTGGAATTTTAATTTGCATATAAAAACAATTTTTAATTATTTTTTTTTTAATAAAAACCGAGTCTTACCATATATTGACCGAGACCTCGAACGAGCTTTTATGCGACTCTGCATAGAGTTAACGCTCGTATGAGGTTTCTATTTAAGAAATCGATTTGAATTTTTAATACAAATAGAGCTTTCGACTATACTTACGATACTATAAAAAAAAATAAAAATTAAAAAATAAAAGTATTTTTTTTTCAAAACACGTTTAGTGTGATGAGTCGATCGACCCACCATACATACGCTCATAAGATTTTCAATATAGTTAAGGTCAGTGTGAGCTTGTTTATACATATTTGAATTTCAATTTTTGTGACAGTATAGAATTCTTAAGCATCCTGTGTATGTTTGTTAGCAAAATCCATTTTGTCAATTTTTTGCAAAATGGCGACAAGTATTAAAATTCAATCACTTATAACTCAGTAGTGTTGAATTTCGTCAAAAAGGTCTCAATACATGAAATGTTGAGAAGCCTAAAGTTCATAAGAATAAAATATAAAAAATATATATTTTTGCTTGAAAACAAGCGATGTATCAGTTCGATCGTACCCCCATACTAGCCATTTTGAGACTTTCGGAAGAGTTAACGCTCTTAACTGCTTGGTTTCAAAGATTAAAATTTAAATTTTAAGTATCGCATAGAACTAACGCGCAGCCCCTATACGTTATGTTTAAAAAAAATATATAAATTTTTTTTTCAAAATGGCGGCTATCGTAAAAATTCAAAGTGTCATAACTTTGCTAAATGACATCCTACTAAAAAATGTCGTATGCAAAAAGTGTTTGGAATTTTAATTTGCATATAAAAACAATTTTTAATTATTTTTTTTTTTAAAAAAACCGAGTCTTACCATATATTGACCGAGACCTCGAACGAGCTTTTATGCGACTCTGCATAGAGTTAACGCTCGTATGAGGTTTCTATTTAAGAAATCGATTTGAATTTTTAATACAAAATAGAGCTTTCGACTATACTTACGATACTATAAAAAAAAATTAAAAATTAAAAAATAAAAGTATTTTTTTTTCAAAACACGTTTAGTGTGATGAGTCGATCGACCCACCATACATACGCTCATAAGATTTTCAATATAGTTAAGGTCAGTGTGAGCTTGTTTATACATATTTGAATTTCAATTTTTGTGACAGTATAGAATTCTTAAGCATCCTGTGTATGTTTGTTAGCAAAATCCATTTTGTCAATTTTTTGCAAAATGGCGACAAGTATTAAAATTCAATCACTTATAACTCAGTAGTGTTGAATTTCGTCAAAAAGGTCTCAATACATGAAATGTTGAGAAGCCTAAAGTTCATAAGAATAAAATATAAAAAATATATATTTTTGCTTGAAAACAAGCGATGTATCAGTTCGATCGTACCCCCATACTAGCCATTTTGAGACTTTCGGAAGAGTTAACGCTCTTAACTGCTTGGTTTCAAAGATTAAAATTTAAATTTTAAGTATCGCATAGAACTAACGCGCAGCCCCTATACGTTATGTTTAAAAAAAATATATAAATTTTTTTTTCAAAATGGCGGCTATCGTAAAAATTCAAAGTGTCATAACTTTGCTAAATGACATCCTACTAAAAAATGTCGTATGCAAAAAGTGTTTGGAATTTTAATTTGCATATAAAAACAATTTTTAATTATTTTTTTTTTAATAAAAACCGAGTCTTACCATATATTGACCGAGACCTCGAACGAGCTTTTATGCGACTCTGCATAGAGTTAACGCTTGTATGAGGTTTCTATTTAAGAAATCGATTTGAATTTTTAATACAAAATAGAGCTTTCGACTATACTTACGATACTATAAAAAAAAATTAAAAATTAAAAAATAAAAGTATTTTTTTTTCAAAACACGTTTAGTGTGATGAGTCGATCGACCCACCATACATACGCTCATAAGATTTTCAATATAGTTAAGGTCAGTGTGAGCTTGTTTATACATATTTGAATTTCAATTTTTGTGACAGTATAGAATTCTTAAGCATCCTGTGTATGTTTGTTAGCAAAATCCATTTTGTCAATTTTTTGCAAAATGGCGACAAGTATTAAAATTCAATCACTTATAACTCAGTAGTGTTGAATTTCGTCAAAAAGGTCTCAATACATGAAATGTTGAGAAGCCTAAAGTTCATAAGAATAAAATATAAAAAATATATATTTTTGCTTGAAAACAAGCGATGTATCAGTTCGATCGTACCCCCATACTAGCCATTTTGAGACTTTCGGAAGAGTTAACGCTCTTAACTGCTTGGTTTCAAAGATTAAAATTAAAATTTTAAGTATCGCATAGAACTAGCGCGCAGCCCCTATACGTTATGTTTAAAAAAAATATATAAATTTTTTTTTCAAAATGGCGGCTATCGTAAAAATTCAAAGTGTCATAACTTTGCTAAATGACATCCTACTAAAAAATGTCGTATGCAAAAAGTGTTTGGAATTTTAATTTGCATATAAAAACAATTTTTAATTATTTTTTTTAATAAAAACCGAGTCTTACCATATATTGACCGAGACCTCGAACGAGCTTTTATGCGACTCTGCATAGAGTTAACGCTCGTATGAGGTTTCTATTTAAGAAATCGATTTGAATTTTTAATACAAAATAGAGCTTTCGACTATACTTACGATACTATAAAAAAAAATTAAAAATTAAAAAATAAAAGTATTTTTTTTTCAAAACACGTTTAGTGTGATGAGTCGATCGACCCACCATACATACGCTCATAAGATTTTCAATATAGTTAAGGTCAGTGTGAGCTTGTTTATACATATTTGAATTTTAATTTTTGTGACAGTATAGAATTCTTAAGCATCCTGTGTATGTTTGTTAGCAAAATCCATTTTGTCAATTTTTTGCAAAATGGCGACAAGTATTAAAATTCAATCACTTATAACTCAGTAGTGTTGAATTTCGTCAAAAAGGTCTCAATACATGAAATGTTGAGAAGCCTAAAGTTCATAAGAATAAAATATAAAAAATATATATTTTTGCTTGAAAACAAGCGATGTATCAGTTCGATCGTACCCCCATACTAGCCATTTTGAGACTTTCGGAAGAGTTAACGCTCTTAACTGCTTGGTTTCAAAGATTAAAATTAAAATTTTAAGTATCGCATAGAACTAGCGCGCAGCCCCTATACGTTATGTTTAAAAAAAATATATAAATTTTTTTTTCAAAATGGCGGCTATCGTAAAAATTCAAAGTGTCATAACTTTGCTAAATGACATCCTACTAAAAAATGTCGTATGCAAAAAGTGTTTGGAATTTTAATTTGTATATAAAAACAATTTTTAATTATTTTTTTTTTAATAAAAACCGAGTCTTACCATATATTGACCGAGACCTCGAACGAGCTTTTATGCGACTCTGCATGGAGTTAACGCTCGTATGAGGTTTCTATTTAAGAAATCGATTTGAATTTTTAATACAAAATAGAGCTTTCGACTATACTTACGATACTATAAAAAAAAATTAAAAATTAAAAAATAAAAGTATTTTTTTTTCAAAACACGTTTAGTGTGATGAGTCGATCGACCCACCATACATACGCTCATAAGATTTTCAATATAGTTAAGGTCAGTGTGAGCTTGTTTATACATATTTGAATTTCAATTTTTGTGACAGTATAGAATTCTTTAGCATCCTGTGTATGTTTGTTAGCAAAATCCATTTTGTCAATTTTTTGCAAAATGGCGACAAGTATTAAAATTCAATCACTTATAACTCAGTAGTGTTGAATTTCGTCAAAAAGGTCTCAATACATGAAATGTTGAGAAGCCTAAAGTTCATAAGAATAAAATATAAAAAATATATATTTTTGCTTGAAAACAAGCGATGTATCAGTTCGATCGTACCCCCATACTAGCCATTTTGAGACTTTCGGAAGAGTTAACGCTCTTAACTGCTTGGTTTCAAAGATTAAAATTTAAATTTTAAGTATCGCATAGAACTAACGCGCAGCCCCTATACGTTACGTTTAAAAAAAATATATAAATTTTTTTTTCAAAATGGCGGCTATCGTAAAAATTCAAAGTGTCCTAACTTTGCTAAATGACATCCTACTAAAAAATGTCGTATGCAAAAAGTGTTTGGAATTTTAATTTGCATATAAAAACAATTTTTAATTATTTTTTTTTTAATAAAAACCGAGTCTTACCATATATTGACCGAGACCTCGAACGAGCTTTTATGCGACTCTGCATAGAGTTAACGCTCGTATGAGGTTTCTATTTAAGAAATCGATTTGAATTTTTAATACAAATAGAGCTTTCGACTATACTTACGATACTATAAAAAAAAATTAAAAATTAAAAAATAAAAGTATTTTTTTTTCAAAACACGTTTAGTGTGATGAGTCGATCGACCCACCATACATACGCTCATAAGATTTTCAATATAGTTAAGGTCAGTGTGAGCTTGTTTATACATATTTGAATTTCAATTTTTGTGACAGTATAGAATTCTTAAGCATCCTGTGTATGTTTGTTAGCAAAATCCATTTTGTCAATTTTTTGCAAAATGGCGACAAGTATTAAAATTCAATCACTTATAACTCAGTAGTGTTGAATTTCGTCAAAAAGGTCTCAATACATGAAATGTTGAGAAGCCTAAAGTTCATAAGAATAAAATATAAAAAATATATATTTTTGCTTGAAAACAAGCGATGTATCAGTTCGATCGTACCCCCATACTAGCCATTTTGAGACTTTCGGAAGAGTTAACGCTCTTAACTGCTTGGTTTCAAAGATTAAAATTTAAATTTTAAGTATCGCATAGAACTAACGCGCAGCCCCTATACGTTATGTTTAAAAAAAATATATAAATTTTTTTTTCAAAATGGCGGCTATCGTAAAAATTCAAAGTGTCATAACTTTGATAAATGACATCCTACTGAAAAATGTCGTATGCAAAAAGTGTTTGGAATTTTAATTTGCATATAAAAACAATTTTTAATTATTTTTTTTTTAATAAAAACCGAGTCTTACCATATATTGACCGAGACCTCGAACGAGCTTTTATGCGACTCTGCATAGAGTTAACGCTCGTATGAGGTTTCTATTTAAGAAATCGATTTGAATTTTTGATACAAAATAGAGCTTTCGACTATACTTACGATACTATAAAAAAAAATTAAAAATTAAAAAATAAAAGTATTTTTTTTTCAAAACACGTTTAGTGTGATGAGTCGATCGACCCACCATACATACGCTCATAAGATTTTCAATATAGTTAAGGTCAGTGTGAGCTTGTTTATACATATTTGAATTTCAATTTTTGTGACAGTATAGAATTCTTAAGCATCCTGTGTATGTTTGTTAGCAAAATCCATTTTGTCAATTTTTTGCAAAATGGCGACAAGTATTAAAATTCAATCACTTATAACTCAGTAGTGTTGAATTTCGTCAAAAAGGTCTCAATACATGAAATGTTGAGAAGCCTAAAGTTCATAAGAATAAAATATAAAAAATATATATTTTTGCTTGAAAACAAGCGATGTATCAGTTCGATCGTACCCCCATACTAGCCATTTTGAGACTTTCGGAAGAGTTAACGCTCTTAACTGCTTGGTTTCAAAGATTAAAATTTAAATTTTAAGTATCGCATAGAACTAACGCGCAGCCCCTATACGTTATGTTTAAAAAAAATATATAAATTTTTTTTTCAAAATGGCGGCTATCGTAAAAATTCAAAGTGTCATAACTTTGCTAAATGACATCCTACTAAAAAATGTCGTATGCAAAAAGTGTTTGGAATTTTAATTTGCATATAAAAACAATTTTTAATTATTTTTTTTTTAATAAAAACCGAGTCTTACCATATATTGACCGAGACCTCGAACGAGCTTTTATGCGACTCTGCATAGAGTTAACGCTCGTATGAGGTTTCTATTTAAGAAATCGATTTGAATTTCTAATACAAAATAGAGCTTTCGACTATACTTACGATACTATAAAAAAAAATTAAAAATTAAAAAATAAAAGTATTTTTTTTTCAAAACACGTTTAGTGTGATGAGTCGATCGACCCACCATACATACGCTCATAAGATTTTCAATATAGTTAAGGTCAGTGTGAGCTTGTTTATACATATTTGAATTTCAATTTTTGTGACAGTATAGAATTCTTAAGCATCCTGTGTATGTTTGTTAGCAAAATCCATTTTGTCAATTTTTTGCAAAATGGCGACAAGTATTAAAATTCAATCACTTATAACTCAGTAGTGTTGAATTTCGTCAAAAAGGTCTCAATACATGAAATGTTGAGAAGCCTAAAGTTCATAAGAATAAAATATAAAAAATATATATTTTTGCTTGAAAACAAGCGATGTATCAGTTCGATCGTACCCCCATACTAGCCATTTTGAGACTTTCGGAAGAGTTAACGCTCTTAACTGCTTGGTTTCGAAGATTAAAATTTAAATTTTAAGTATCGCATAGAACTAACGCGCAGCCCCTATACGTTATGTTTAAAAAAAATATATAATTTTTTTTTTCAAAATGGCGGCTATCGTAAAAATTCAAAGTGTCATAACTTTGCTAAATGACATCCTACTAAAAAATGTCGTATGCAAAAAGTGTTTGGAATTTTAATTTGCATATAAAAACAATTTTTATTTATTTTTTTTAATAAAAACCGAGTCTTACCATATATTGACCGAGACCTCGAACGAGCTTTTATGCGACTCTGCATAGAGTTAACGCTCGTATGAGGTTTCTATTTAAGAAATCGATTTGAATTTTTAATACAAAATAGAGCTTTCGACTATACTTACGATACTATAAAAAAAAATTAAAAATTAAAAAATAAAAGTATTTTTTTTTCAAAACACGTTTAGTGTGATGAGTCGATCGACCCACCATACATACGCTCATAAGATTTTCAATATAGTTAAGGTCAGTGTGAGCTTGTTTATACATATTTGAATTTCAATTTTTGTGACAGTATAGAATTCTTAAGCATCCTGTGTATGTTTGTTAGCAAAATCCATTTTGTCAATTTTTTGCAAAATGGCGACAAGTATTAAAATTCAATCACTTATAACTCAGTAGTGTTGAATTTCGTCAAAAAGGTCTCAATACATGAAATGTTGAGAAGCCTAAAGTTCATAAGAATAAAATATAAAAAATATATATTTTTGCTTGAAAACAAGCGATGTATCAGTTCGATCGTACCCCCATACTAGCCATTTTGAGACTTTCGGAAGAGTTAACGCTCTTAACTGCTTGGTTTCAAAGATTAAAATTAAAATTTTAAGTATCGCATAGAACTAACGCGCAGCCCCTATACGTTATGTTTAAAAAAAATATATAAATTTTTTTTTCAAAATGGCGGCTATCGTAAAAATTCAAAGTGTCATAACTTTGCTAAATGACATCCTACTAAAAAATGTCGTATGCAAAAAGTGTTTGGAATTTTAATTTGCATATAAAAACAATTTTTAATTATTTTTTTTTTAATAAAAACCGAGTCTTACCATATATTGACCGAGACCTCGAACGAGCTTTTATGCGACTCTGCATAGAGTTAACGCTCGTATGAGGTTTCTATTTAAGAAATCGATTTGAATTTTTAATACAAAATAGAGCTTTCGACTATACTTACGATACTATAAAAAAAAATTAAAAATTAAAAAATAAAAGTATTTTTTTTTCAAAACACGTTTAGTGTGATGAGTCGATCGACCCACCATACATACGCTCATAAGATTTTCAATATAGTTAAGGTCAGTGTGAGCTTGTTTATACATATTTGAATTTCAATTTTTGTGACAGTATAGAATTCTTAAGCATCCTGTGTATGTTTGTTAGCAAAATCCATTTTGTCAATTTTTTGCAAAATGGCGACAAGTATTAAAATTCAATCACTTATAACTCAGTAGTGTTGAATTTCGTCAAAAAGGTCTCAATACATGAAATGTTGAGAAGCCTAAAGTTCATAAGAATAAAATATAAAAAATATATATTTTTGCTTGAAAACAAGCGATGTATCAGTTCGATCGTACCCCCATACTAGCCATTTTGAGACTTTCGGAAGAGTTAACGCTCTTAACTGCTTGGTTTCAAAGATTAAAATTAAAATTTTAAGTATCGCATAGAACTAACGCGCAGCCCCTATACGTTATGTTTAAAAAAAATATATAAATTTTTTTTTCAAAATGGCGGCTATCGTAAAAATTCAAAGTGTCATAACTTTGCTAAATGACATCCTACTAAAAAATGTCGTATGCAAAAAGTGTTTGGAATTTTAATTTGCATATAAAAACAATTTTTAATTATTTTTTTTTTAATAAAAACCGAGTCTTACCATATATTGACCGAGACCTCGAACGAGCTTTTATGCGACTCTGCATAGAGTTAACGCTCGTATGAGGTTTCTATTTAAGAAATCGATTTGAATTTTTAATACAAAATAGAGCTTTCGACTATACTTACGATACTATAAAAAAAAATTAAAAATTAAAAAATAAAAGTATTTTTTTTTCAAAACACGTTTAGTGTGATGAGTCGATCGACCCACCATACATACGCTCATAAGATTTTCAATATAGTTAAGGTCAGTGTGAGCTTGTTTATACATATTTGAATTTCAATTTTTGTGACAGTATAGAATTCTTAAGCATCCTGTGTATGTTTGTTAGCAAAATCCATTTTGTCAATTTTTTGCAAAATGGCGACAAGTATTAAAATTCAATCACTTATAACTCAGTAGTGTTGAATTTCGTCAAAAAGGTCTCAATACATGAAATGTTGAGAAGCCTAAAGTTCATAAGAATAAAATATAAAAAATATATATTTTTGCTTGAAAACAAGCGATGTATCAGTTCGATCGTACCCCCATACTAGCCATTTTGAGACTTTCGGAAGAGTTACCGCTCTTAACTGCTTGGTTTCAAAGATTAAAATTTAAATTTTAAGTATCGCATAGAACTAACGCGCAGCCCCTATACGTAATGTTTAAAAAAAATATATAAATTTTTTTTTCAAAATGGCGGCTATCGTAAAAATTCAAAGTGTCATAACTTTGCTAAATGACATCCTACTAAAAAATGTCGTATGCAAAAAGTGTTTGGAATTTTAATTTGCATATAAAAACAATTTTTAATTATTTTTTTTTTAATAAAAACCGAGTCTTACCATATATTGACCGAGACCTCGAACGAGCTTTTATGCGACTCTGCATAGAGTTAACGCTCGTATGAGGTTTCTATTTAAGAAATCGATTTGAATTTTTAATACAAAATAGAGCTTTCGACTATACTTACGATACTATAAAAAAAAATTAAAAATTAAAAAATAAAAGTATTTTTTTTTCAAAACACGTTTAGTGTGATGAGTCGATCGACCCACCATACATACGCTCATAAGATTTTCAATATAGTTAAGGTCAGTGTGAGCTTGTTTATACATATTTGAATTTCAATTTTTGTGACAGTATAGAATTCTTAAGCATCCTGTGTATGTTTGTTAGCAAAATCCATTTTGTCAATTTTTTGCAAAATGGCGACAAGTATTAAAATTCAATCACTTATAACTCAGTAGTGTTGAATTTCGTCAAAAAGGTCTCAATACATGAAATGTTGAGAAGCCTAAAGTTCATAAGAATAAAATATAAAAAATATATATTTTTGCTTGAAAACAAGCGATGTATCAGTTCGATCGTACCCCCATACTAGCCATTTTGAGACTTTCAAAGAGTTAACGCTCTTAACTGCTTGGTTTCAAAGATTAAAATTTAAATTTTAAGTATCGCATAGAACTAACGCGCAGCCCCTATACGTTATGTTTAAAAAAAATATATAAATTTTTTTTTCAAAATGGCGGCTATCGTAAAAATTCAAAGTGTCATAACTTTGCTAAATGACATCCTACTAAAAAATGTCGTATGCAAAAAGTGTTTGGAATTTTAATTTGCATATAAAAACAATTTTTAATTATTTTTTTTTTAATAAAAACCGAGTCTTACCATATATTGACCGAGACCTCGAACGAGCTTTTATGCGACTCTGCATAGAGTTAACGCTCGTATGAGGTTTCTATTTAAGAAATCGATTTGAATTTTTAATACAAAATAGAGCTTTCGACTATACTTACGATACTATAAAAAAAAATTAAAAATTAAAAAATAAAAGTATTTTTTTTTCAAAACACGTTTAGTGTGATGAGTCGATCGACCCACCATACATACGCTCATAAGATTTTCAATATAGTTAAGGTCAGTGTGAGCTTGTTTATACATATTTGAATTTCAATTTTTGTGACAGTATAGAATTCTTAAGCATCCTGTGTATGTTTGTTAGCAAAATCCATTTTGTCAATTTTTTGCAAAATGGCGACAAGTATTAAAATTCAATCACTTATAACTCAGTAGTGTTGAATTTCGTCAAAAAGGTCTCAATACATGAAATGTTGAGAAGCCTAAAGTTCATAAGAATAAAATATAAAAAATATATATTTTTGCTTGAAAACAAGCGATGTATCAGTTCGATCGTACCCCCATACTAGCCATTTTGAGACTTTCGGAAGAGTTAACGCTCTTAACTGCTTGGTTTCAAAGATTAAAATTAAAATTTTCCGTATCGCATAGAACTAACGCGCAGCCCCTATATGTTATGTTTAAAAAAAATATATAAATTTTTTTTTCAAAATGGCGGCTATCGTAAAAATTCAAAGTGTCATAACTTTGCTAAATGACATCCTACTAAAAAATGTCGTATGCAAAAAGTGTTTGGAATTTTAATTTGCATATAAAAACAATTTTTAATTATTTTTTTTTTAATAAAAACCGAGTCTTACCATATATTGACCGAGACCTCGAACGAGCTTTTATGCGACTCTGCATAGAGTTAACGCTCGTATGAGGTTTCTATTTAAGAAATCGATTTGAATTTTTAATACAAAATAGAGCTTTCGACTATACTTACGATACTATAAAAAAAAATTAAAAATTAAAAAATAAAAGTATTTTTTTTTCAAAACACGTTTAGTGTGATGAGTCGATCGACCCACCATACATACGCTCATAAGATTTTCAATATAGTTAAGGTCAGTGTGAGGTTGTTTATACATATTTGAATTTCAATTTTTGTGACAGTATAGAATTCTTAAGCATCCTGTGTATGTTTGTTAGCAAAATCCATTTTGTCAATTTTTTGCAAAATGGCGACAAGTATTAAAATTCAATCACTTATAACTCAGTAGTGTTGAATTTCGTCAAAAAGGTCTCAATACATGAAATGTTGAGAAGCCTAAAGTTCATAAGAATAAAATATAAAAAATATATATTTTTGCTTGAAAACAAGCGATGTATCAGTTCGATCGTACCCCCATACTAGCCATTTTGAGACTTTCGGAAGAGTTAACGCTCTTAACTGCTTGGTTTCAAAGATTAAAATTTAAATTTTAAGTATCGCATAGAACTAACGCGCAGCCCCTATACGTTATGTTTAAAAAAAATATATAAATTTTTTTTTCAAAATGGCGGCTATCGTAAAAATTCAAAGTGTCATAACTTTGCTAAATGACATCCTACTAAAAAATGTCGTATGCAAAAAGTGTTTGGAATTTTAATTTGCATATAAAAACAATTTTTAATTATTTTTTTTTTAATAAAAACCGAGTCTTACTATATATTGACCGAGACCTCGAACGAGCTTTTATGCGACTCTGCATAGAGTTAACGCTCGTATGAGGTTTCTATTTAAGAAATCGATTTGAATTTTTAATACAAAATAGAGCTTTCGACTATACTTACGATACTATAAAAAAAAATTAAAAATTAAAAAATAAAAGTATTTTTTTTTCAAAACACGTTTAGTGTGATGAGTCGATCGACCCACCATACATACGCTCATAAGATTTTCAATATAGTTAAGGTCAGTGTGAGCTTGTTTATACATATTTGAATTTCAATTTTTGTGACAGTATAGAATTCTTAAGCATCCTGTGTATGTTTGTTAGCAAAATCCATTTTGTCAATTTTTTGCAAAATGGCGACAAGTATTAAAATTCAATCACTTATAACTCAGTAGTGTTGAATTTCGTCAAAAAGGTCTCAATACATGAAATGTTGAGAAGCCTAAAGTTCATAAGAATAAAATATAAAAAATATATATTTTTGCTTGAAAACAAGCGATGTATCAGTTCGATCGTACCCCCATACTAGCCATTTTGAGACTTTCGGAAGAGTTAACGCTCTTAACTGCTTGGTTTCAAAGATTAAAATTAAAATTTTAAGTATCGCATAGAACTAACGCGCAGCCCCTATACGTTATGTTTAAAAAAAATATATAATTTTTTTTTTCAAAATGGCGGCTATCGTAAAAATTCAAAGTGTCATAACTTTGCTAAATGACATCCTACTAAAAAATGTCGTATGCAAAAAGTGTTTGGAATTTTAATTTGCATATAAAAACAATTTTTATTTATTTTTTTTTTAATAAAAACCGAGTCTTACCATATATTGACCGAGACCTCGAACGAGCTTTTATGCGACTCTGCATAGAGTTAACGCTCGTATGAGGTTTCTATTTAAGAAATCGATTTGAATTTTTGATACAAAATAGAGCTTTCGACTATACTTACGATACTATAAAAAAAAATTAAAAATTAAAAAATAAAAGTATTTTTTTTTCAAAACACGTTTAGTGTGATGAGTCGATCGACCCACCATACATACGCTCATAAGATTTTCAATATAGTTAAGGTCAGTGTGAGCTTGTTTATACATATTTGAATTTCAATTTTTGTGACAGTATAGAATTCTTAAGCATCCTGTGTATGTTTGTTAGCAAAATCCATTTTGTCAATTTTTTGCAAAATGGCGACAAGTATTAAAATTCAATCACTTATAACTCAGTAGTGTTGAATTTCGTCAAAAAGGTCTCAATACATGAAATGTTGAGAAGCCTAAAGTTCATAAGAATAAAATATAAAAAATATATATTTTTGCTTGAAAACAAGCGATGTATCAGTTCGATCGTACCCCCATACTAGCCATTTTGAGACTTTCGGAAGAGTTAACGCTCTTAACTGCTTGGTTTCAAAGATTAAAATTTAAATTTTAAGTATCGCATAGAACTAACGCGCAGCCCCTATACGTTATGTTTAAAAAAAATATATAAATTTTTTTTTCAAAATGGCGGCTATCGTAAAAATTCAAAGTGTCATAACTTTGCTAAATGACATCCTACTAAAAAATGTCGTATGCAAAAAGTGTTTGGAATTTTAATTTGCATATAAAAACAATTTTTAATTATTTTTTTTTTAATAAAAACCGAGTCTTACCATATATTGACCGAGACCTCGAACGAGCTTTTATGCGACTCTGCATAGAGTTAACGCTCGTATGAGGTTTCTATTTAAGAAATCGATTTGAATTTCTAATACAAAATAGAGCTTTCGACTATACTTACGATACTATAAAAAAAAATTAAAAATTAAAAAATAAAAGTATTTTTTTTTCAAAACACGTTTAGTGTGATGAGTCGATCGACCCACCATACATACGCTCATAAGATTTTCAATATAGTTAAGGTCAGTGTGAGCTTGTTTATACATATTTGAATTTCAATTTTTGTGACAGTATAGAATTCTTAAGCATCCTGTGTATGTTTGTTAGCAAAATCCATTTTGTCAATTTTTTGCAAAATGGCGACAAGTATTAAAATTCAATCACTTATAACTCAGTAGTGTTGAATTTCGTCAAAAAGGTCTCAATACATGAAATGTTGAGAAGCCTAAAGTTCATAAGAATAAAATATAAAAAATATATATTTTTGCTTGAAAACAAGCGATGTATCAGTTCGATCGTACCCCCATACTAGCCATTTTGAGACTTTCGGAAGAGTTAACGCTCTTAACTGCTTGGTTTCAAAGATTAAAATTTAAATTTTAAGTATCGCATAGAACTAACGCGCAGCCCCTATACGTTATGTTTAAAAAAAATATATAATTTTTTTTTTCAAAATGGCGGCTATCGTAAAAATTCAAAGTGTCATAACTTTGCTAAATGACATCCTACTAAAAAATGTCGTATGCAAAAAGTGTTTGGAATTTTAATTTGCATATAAAAACAATTTTTATTTATTTTTTTTTTAATAAAAACCGAGTCTTACCATATATTGACCGAGACCTCGAACGAGCTTTTATGCGACTCTGCATAGAGTTAACGCTCGTATGAGGTTTCTATTTAAGAAATCGATTTGAATTTTTAATACAAAATAGAGCTTTCGACTATACTTACGATACTATAAAAAAAAATTAAAAATTAAAAAATAAAAGTATTTTTTTTTCAAAACACGTTTAGTGTGATGAGTCGATCGACCCACCATACATACGCTCATAAGATTTTCAATATAGTTAAGGTCAGTGTGAGCTTGTTTATACATATTTGAATTTCAATTTTTGTGACAGTATAGAATTCTTAAGCATCCTGTGTATGTTTGTTAGCAAAATCCATTTTGTCAATTTTTTGCAAAATGGCGACAAGTATTAAAATTCAATCACTTATAACTCAGTAGTGTTGAATTTCGTCAAAAAGGTCTCAATACATGAAATGTTGAGAAGCCTAAAGTTCATAAGAATAAAATATAAAAAATATATATTTTTGCTTGAAAACAAGCGATGTATCAGTTCGATCGTACCCCCATACTAGCCATTTTGAGACTTTCGGAAGAGTTAACGCTCTTAACTGCTTGGTTTCAAAGATTAAAATTTAAATTTTAAGTATCGCATAGAACTAACGCGCAGCCCCTATACGTTATGTTTAAAAAAAATATATAAATTTTTTTTTCAAAATGGCGGCTATCGTAAAAATTCAAAGTGTCATAACTTTGCTAAATGACATCCTACTAAAAAATGTCGTATGCAAAAAGTGTTTGGAATTTTAATTTGCATATAAAAACAATTTTTAATTATTTTTTTTTTAATAAAAACCGAGTCTTACCATATATTGACCGAGACCTCGAACGAGCTTTTATGCGACTCTGCATAGAGTTAACGCTCGTATGAGGTTTCTATTTAAGAAATCGATTTGAATTTTTAATACAAATAGAGCTTTCGACTATACTTACGATACTATAAAAAAAAATTAAAAATTAAAAAATAAAAGTATTTTTTTTTCAAAACACGTTTAGTGTGATGAGTCGATCGACCCACCATACATACGCTCATAAGATTTTCAATATAGTTAAGGTCAGTGTGAGCTTGTTTATACATATTTGAATTTCAATTTTTGTGACAGTATAGAATTCTTAAGCATCCTGTGTATGTTTGTTAGCAAAATCCATTTTGTCAATTTTTTGCAAAATGGCGACAAGTATTAAAATTCAATCACTTATAACTCAGTAGTGTTGAATTTCGTCAAAAAGGTCTCAATACATGAAATGTTGAGAAGCCTAAAGTTCATAAGAATAAAATATAAAAAATATATATTTTTGCTTGAAAACAAGCGATGTATCAGTTCGATCGTACCCCCATACTAGCCATTTTGAGACTTTCGGAAGAGTTAACGCTCTTAACTGCTTGGTTTCAAAGATTAAAATTTAAATTTTAAGTATCGCATAGAACTAACGCGCAGCCCCTATACGTTATGTTTAAAAAAAATATATAATTTTTTTTTTCAAAATGGCGGCTATCGTAAAAATTCAAAGTGTCATTACTTTGATAAATGACATCCTACTGAAAAATGTCGTATGCAAAAAGTGTTTGGAATTTTAATTTGCATATAAAAACAATTTTTAATTATTTTTTTTTTAATAAAAACCGAGTCTTACCATATATTGACCGAGACCTCGAACGAGCTTTTATGCGACTCTGCATAGAGTTAACGCTCGTATGAGGTTTCTATTTAAGAAATCGATTTGAATTTTTGATACAAAATAGAGCTTTCGACTATACTTACGATACTATAAAAAAAAATTAAAAATTAAAAAATAAAAGTATTTTTTTTTCAAAACACGTTTAGTGTGATGAGTCGATCGACCCACCATACATACGCTCATAAGATTTTCAATATAGTTAAGGTCAGTGTGAGCTTGTTTATACATATTTGAATTTCAATTTTTGTGACAGTATAGAATTCTTAAGCATCCTGTGTATGTTTGTTAGCAAAATCCATTTTGTCAATTTTTTGCAAAATGGCGACAAGTATTAAAATTCAATCACTTATAACTCAGTAGTGTTGAATTTCGTCAAAAAGGTCTCAATACATGAAATGTTGAGAAGCCTAAAGTTCATAAGAATAAAATATAAAAAATATATATTTTTGCTTGAAAACAAGCGATGTATCAGTTCGATCGTACCCCCATACTAGCCATTTTGAGACTTTCGGAAGAGTTAACGCTCTTAACTGCTTGGTTTCAAAGATTAAAATTTAAATTTTAAGTATCGCATAGAACTAACGCGCAGCCCCTATACGTTATGTTTAAAAAAAATATATAAATTTTTTTTTCAAAATGGCGGCTATCGTAAAAATTCAAAGTGTCATAACTTTGCTAAATGACATCCTACTAAAAAATGTCGTATGCAAAAAGTGTTTGGAATTTTAATTTGCATATAAAAACAATTTTTAATTATTTTTTTTTTAATAAAAACCGAGTCTTACCATATATTGACCGAGACCTCGAACGAGCTTTTATGCGACTCTGCATAGAGTTAACGCTCGTATGAGGTTTCTATTTAAGAAATCGATTTGAATTTCTAATACAAAATAGAGCTTTCGACTATACTTACGATACTATAAAAAAAAATTAAAAATTAAAAAATAAAAGTATTTTTTTTTCAAAACACGTTTAGTGTGATGAGTCGATCGACCCACCATACATACGCTCATAAGATTTTCAATATAGTTAAGGTCAGTGTGAGCTTGTTTATACATATTTGAATTTCAATTTTTGTGACAGTATAGAATTCTTAAGCATCCTGTGTATGTTTGTTAGCAAAATCCATTTTGTCAATTTTTTGCAAAATGGCGACAAGTATTAAAATTCAATCACTTATAACTCAGTAGTGTTGAATTTCGTCAAAAAGGTCTCAATACATGAAATGTTGAGAAGCCTAAAGTTCATAAGAATAAAATATAAAAAATATATATTTTTGCTTGAAAACAAGCGATGTATCAGTTCGATCGTACCCCCATACTAGCCATTTTGAGACTTTCGGAAGAGTTAACGCTCTTAACTGCTTGGTTTCAAAGATTAAAATTTAAATTTTAAGTATCGCATAGAACTAACGCGCAGCCCCTATACGTTATGTTTAAAAAAAATATATAAATTTTTTTTTCAAAATGGCGGCTATCGTAAAAATTCAAAGTGTCATAACTTTGCTAAATGACATCCTACTAAAAAATGTCGTATGCAAAAAGTGTTTGGAATTTTAATTTGCATATAAAAACAATTTTTAATTATTTTTTTTTTAATAAAAACCGAGTCTTACCATATATTGACCGAGACCTCGAACGAGCTTTTATGCGACTCTGCATAGAGTTAACGCTCGTATGAGGTTTCTATTTAAGAAATCGATTTGAATTTTTAATACAAAATAGAGCTTTCGACTATACTTACGATACTATAAAAAAAAATTAAAAATTAAAAAATAAAAGTATTTTTTTTTCAAAACACGTTTAGTGTGATGAGTCGATCGACCCACCATACATACGCTCATAAGATTTTCAATATAGTTAAGGTCAGTGTGAGCTTGTTTATACATATTTGAATTTCAATTTTTGTGACAGTATAGAATTCTTAAGCATCCTGTGTATGTTTGTTAGCAAAATCCATTTTGTCAATTTTTTGCAAAATGGCGACAAGTATTAAAATTCAATCACTTATAACTCAGTAGTGTTGAATTTCGTCAAAAAGGTCTCAATACATGAAATGTTGAGAAGCCTAAAGTTCATAAGAATAAAATATAAAAAATATATATTTTTGCTTGAAAACAAGCGATGTATCAGTTCGATCGTACCCCCATACTAGCCATTTTGAGACTTTCGGAAGAGTTAACGCTCTTAACTGCTTGGTTTCAAAGATTAAAATTTAAATTTTAAGTATCGCATAGAACTAACGCGCAGCCCCTATACGTTATGTTTAAAAAAAATATATAAATTTTTTTTTCAAAATGGCGGCTATCGTAAAAATTCAAAGTGTCATAACTTTGCTAAATGACATCCTACTAAAAAATGTCGTATGCAAAAAGTGTTTGGAATTTTAATTTGCATATAAAAACAATTTTTAATTATTTTTTTTTTAATAAAAACCGAGTCTTACCATATATTGACCGAGACCTCGAACGAGCTTTTATGCGACTCTGCATAGAGTTAACGCTCGTATGAGGTTTCTATTTAAGAAATCGATTTGAATTTTTAATACAAAATAGAGCTTTCGACTATACTTACGATACTATAAAAAAAAATTAAAAATTAAAAAATAAAAGTATTTTTTTTTCAAAACACGTTTAGTGTGATGAGTCGATCGACCCACCATACATACGCTCATAAGATTTTCAATAAAGTTAAGGTCAGTGTGAGCTTGTTTATACATATTTGAATTTCAATTTTTGTGACAGTATAGAATTCTTAAGCATCCTGTGTATGTTTGTTAGCAAAATCCATTTTGTCAATTTTTTGCAAAATGGCGACAAGTATTAAAATTCAATCACTTATAACTCAGTAGTGTTGAATTTCGTCAAAAAGGTCTCAATACATGAAATGTTGAGAAGCCTAAAGTTCATAAGAATAAAATATAAAAAATATATATTTTTGCTTGAAAACAAGCGATGTATCAGTTCGATCGTACCCCCATACTAGCCATTTTGAGACTTTCGGAAGAGTTAACGCTCTTAACTGCTTGGTTTCAAAGATTAAAATTTAAATTTTAAGTATCGCATAGAACTAACGCGCAGCCCCTATACGTTATGTTTAAAAAAAATATATAAATTTTTTTTTCAAAATGGCGGCTATCGTAAAAATTCAAAGTGTCATAACTTTGCTAAATGACATCCTACTAAAAAATGTCGTATGCAAAAAGTGTTTGGAATTTTAATTTGCATATAAAAACAATTTTTAATTATTTTTTTTTTAATAAAAACCGAGTCTTACCATATATTGACCGAGACCTCGAACGAGCTTTTATGCGACTCTGCATAGAGTTAACGCTCGTATGAGGTTTCTATTTAAGAAATCGATTTGAATTTTTAATACAAAATAGAGCTTTCGACTATACTTACGATACTATAAAAAAAAATTAAAAATTAAAAAATAAAAGTATTTTTTTTTCAAAACACGTTTAGTGTGATGAGTCGATCGACCCACCATACATACGCTCATAAGATTTTCAATATAGTTAAGGTCAGTGTGAGCTTGTTTATACATATTTGAATTTCAATTTTTGTGACAGTATAGAATTCTTAAGCATCCTGTGTATGTTTGTTAGCAAAATCCATTTTGTCAATTTTTTGCAAAATGGCGACAAGTATTAAAATTCAATCACTTATAACTCAGTAGTGTTGAATTTCGTCAAAAAGGTCTCAATACATGAAATGTTGAGAAGCCTAAAGTTCATAAGAATAAAATATAAAAAATATATATTTTTGCTTGAAAACAAGCGATGTATCAGTTCGATCGTACCCCCATACTAGCCATTTTGAGACTTTCGGAAGAGTTAACGCTCTTAACTGCTTGGTTTCAAAGATTAAAATTAAAATTTTAAGTATCGCATAGAACTAACGCGCAGCCCCTATACGTTATGTTTAAAAAAAATATATAATTTTTTTTTTCAAAATGGCGGCTATCGTAAAAATTCAAAGTGTCATAACTTTGCTAAATGACATCCTACTAAAAAATGTATGCAAAAAGTGTTTGGAATTTTAATTTGCATATAAAAACAATTTTTAATTATTTTTTTTTTAATAAAAACCGAGTCTTACCATATATTGACCGAGACCTCGAACGAGCTTTTATGCGACTCTGCATAGAGTTAACGCTCGTATGAGGTTTCTATTTAAGAAATCGATTTGAATTTTTAATACAAAATAGAGCTTTCGACTATACTTACGATACTATAAAAAAAAATTAAAAATTAAAAAATAAAAGTATTTTTTTTTCAAAACACGTTTAGTGTGATGAGTCGATCGACCCACCATACATACGCTCATAAGATTTTCAATATAGTTAAGGTCAGTGTGAGCTTGTTTATACATATTTGAATTTCAATTTTTGTGACAGTATAGAATTCTTAAGCATCCTGTGTATGTTTGTTAGCAAAATCCATTTTGTCAATTTTTTGCAAAATGGCGACAAGTATTAAAATTCAATCACTTATAACTCAGTAGTGTTGAATTTCGTCAAAAAGGTCTCAATACATGAAATGTTGAGAAGCCTAAAGTTCATAAGAATAAAATATAAAAAATATATATTTTTGCTTGAAAACAAGCGATGTATCAGTTCGATCGTACCCCCATACTAGCCATTTTGAGACTTTCGGAAGAGTTAACGCTCTTAACTGCTTGGTTTCAAAGATTAAAATTTAAATTTTAAGTATCGCATAGAACTAACGCGCAGCCCCTATACGTTATGTTTAAAAAAAATATATAAATTTTTTTTTCAAAATGGCGGCTATCGTAAAAATTCAAAGTGTCATAACTTTGCTAAATGACATCCTACTAAAAAATGTCGTATGCAAAAAGTGTTTGGAATTTTAATTTGCATATAAAAACAATTTTTAATTATTTTTTTTTTAATAAAAACCGAGTCTTACCATATATTGACCGAGACCTCGAACGAGCTTTTATGCGACTCTGCATAGAGTTAACGCTCGTATGAGGTTTCTATTTAAGAGATCGATTTGAATTTTTAATACAAAATAGAGCTTTCGACTATACTTACGATACTATAAAAAAAAATTAAAAATTAAAAAATAAAAGTATTTTTTTTTCAAAACACGTTTAGTGTGATGAGTCGATCGACCCACCATACATACGCTCATAAGATTTTCAATATAGTTAAGGTCAGTGTGAGCTTGTTTATACATATTTGAATTTCAATTTTTGTGACAGTATAGAATTCTTAAGCATCCTGTGTATGTTTGTTAGCAAAATCCATTTTGTCAATTTTTTGCAAAATGGCGACAAGTATTAAAATTCAATCACTTATAACTCAGTAGTGTTGAATTTCGTCAAAAAGGTCTCAATACATGAAATGTTGAGAAGCCTAAAGTTCATAAGAATAAAATATAAAAAATATATATTTTTGCTTGAAAACAAGCGATGTATCAGTTCGATCGTACCCCCATACTAGCCATTTTGAGACTTTCGGAAGAGTTAACGCTCTTAACTGCTTGGTTTCAAAGATTAAAATTTAAATTTTAAGTATCGCATAGAACTAACGCGCAGCCCCTATACGTTATGTTTAAAAAAAATATATAAATTTTTTTTTCAAAATGGCGGCTATCGTAAAAATTCAAAGTGTCATAACTTTGCTAAATGACATCCTACTAAAAAATGTCGTATGCAAAAAGTGTTTGGAATTTTAATTTGCATATAAAAACAATTTTTAATTATTTTTTTTTTAATAAAAACCGAGTCTTACCATATATTGACCGAGACCTCGAACGAGCTTTTATGCGACTCTGCATAGAGTTAACGCTCGTATGAGGTTTCTATTTAAGAAATCGATTTGAATTTTTAATACAAAATAGAGCTTTCGACTATACTTACGATACTATAAAAAAAAATTAAAAATTAAAAAATAAAAGTATTTTTTTTTCAAAACACGTTTAGTGTGATGAGTCGATCGACCCACCATACATACGCTCATAAGATTTTCAATATAGTTAAGGTCAGTGTGAGCTTGTTTATACATATTTGAATTTCAATTTTTGTGACAGTATAGAATTCTTAAGCATCCTGTGTATGTTTGTTAGCAAAATCCATTTTGTCAATTTTTTGCAAAATGGCGACAAGTATTAAAATTCAATCACTTATAACTCAGTAGTGTTGAATTTCGTCAAAAAGGTCTCAATACATGAAATGTTGAGAAGCCTAAAGTTCATAAGAATAAAATATAAAAAATATATATTTTTGCTTGAAAACAAGCGATGTATCAGTTCGATCGTACCCCCATACTAGCCATTTTGAGACTTTCGGAAGAGTTAACGCTCTTAACTGCTTGGTTTCAAAGATTAAAATTTAAATTTTAAGTATCGCATAGAACTAACGCGCAGCCCCTATACGTTATGTTTAAAAAAAATATATAAATTTTTTTTTCAAAATGGCGGCTATCGTAAAAATTTAAAGTGTCATAACTTTGCTAAATGACATCCTACTAAAAAATGTCGTATGCAAAAAGTGTTTGGAATTTTAATTTGCATATAAAAACAATTTTTAATTATTTTTTTTTTAATAAAAACCGAGTCTTACCATATATTGACCGAGACCTCGAACGAGCTTTTATGCGACTCTGCATAGAGTTAACGCTCGTATGAGGTTTCTATTTAAGAAATCGATTTGAATTTTTAATACAAAATAGAGCTTTCGACTATACTTACGATACTATAAAAAAAAATTAAAAATTAAAAAATAAAAGTATTTTTTTTTCAAAACACGTTTAGTGTGATGAGTCGATCGACCCACCATACATACGCTCATAAGATTTTCAATATAGTTAAGGTCAGTGTGAGCTTGTTTATACATATTTGAATTTCAATTTTTGTGACAGTATAGAATTCTTAAGCATCCTGTGTATGTTTGTTAGCAAAATCCATTTTGTCAATTTTTTGCAAAATGGCGACAAGTATTAAAATTCAATCACTTATAACTCAGTAGTGTTGAATTTCGTCAAAAAGGTCTCAATACATGAAATGTTGAGAAGCCTAAAGTTCATAAGAATAAAATATAAAAAATATATATTTTTGCTTGAAAACAAGCGATGTATCAGTTCGATCGTACCCCCATACTAGCCATTTTGAGACTTTCGGAAGAGTTAACGCTCTTAACTGCTTGGTTTCAAAGATTAAAATTAAAATTTTAAGTTTTGCATAGAACTAACGCGCAGCCCCTATACGTTATGTTTAAAAAAAATATATAATTTTTTTTTTCAAAATGGCGGCTATCGTAAAAATTCAAAGTGTCATAACTTTGCTAAATGACATCCTACTAAAAAATGTCGTATGCAAAAAGTGTTTGGAATTTTAATTTGCATATAAAAACAATTTTTAATTATTTTTTTTTTAATAAAAACCGAGTCTTACCATATATTGACCGAGACCTCGAACGAGCTTTTATGCGACTCTGCATAGAGTTAACGCTCGTATGAGGTTTCTATTTAAGAAATCGATTTGAATTTTTAATACAAAATAGAGCTTTCGACTATACTTACGATACTATAAAAAAAAATTAAAAATTAAAAAATAAAAGTATTTTTTTTTCAAAACACGTTTAGTGTGATGAGTCGATCGACCCACCATACATACGCTCATAAGATTTTCAATATAGTTAAGGTCAGTGTGAGCTTGTTTATACATATTTGAATTTCAATTTTTGTGACAGTATAGAATTCTTAAGCATCCTGTGTATGTTTGTTAGCAAAATCCATTTTGTCAATTTTTTGCAAAATGGCGACAAGTATTAAAATTCAATCACTTATAACTCAGTAGTGTTGAATTTCGTCAAAAAGGTCTCAATACATGAAATGTTGAGAAGCCTAAAGTTCATAAGAATAAAATATAAAAAATATATATTTTTGCTTGAAAACAAGCGATGTATCAGTTCGATCGTACCCCCATACTAGCCATTTTGAGACTTTCGGAAGAGTTAACGCTCTTAACTGCTTGGTTTCAAAGATTAAAATTTAAATTTTGAGTATCGCATAGAACTAACGCGCAGCCCCTATACGTTATGTTTAAAAAAAATATATAAATTTTTTTTTCAAAATGGCGGCTATCGTAAAAATTCAAAGTGTCATAACTTTGCTAAATGACATCCTACTAAAAAATGTCGTATGCAAAAAGTGTTTGGAATTTTAATTTGCATATAAAAACAATTTTTAATTATTTTTTTTTTAATAAAAACCGAGTCTTACCATATATTGACCGAGACCTCGAACGAGCTTTTATGCGACTCTGCATAGAGTTAACGCTCGTATGAGGTTTCTATTTAAGAAATCGATTTGAATTTTTAATACAAAATAGAGCTTTCGACTATACTTACGATACTATAAAAAAAAATTAAAAATTAAAAAATAAAACTATTTTTTTTTCAAAACACGTTTAGTGTGATGAGTCGATCGACCCACCATACATACGCTCATAAGATTTTCAATATAGTTAAGGTCAGTGTGAGCTTGTTTATACATATTTGAATTTCAATTTTTGTGACAGTATAGAATTCTTAAGCATCCTGTGTATGTTTGTTAACAAAATCCATTTTGTCAATTTTTTGCAAAATGGCGACAAGTATTAAAATTCAATCACTTATAACTCAGTAGTGTTGAATTTCGTCAAAAAGGTCTCAATACATGAAATGTTGAGAAGCCTAAAGTTCATAAGAATAAAATATAAAAAATATATATTTTTGCTTGAAAACAAGCGATGTATCAGTTCGATCGTACCCCCATACTAGCCATTTTGAGACTTTCGGAAGAGTTAACGCTCTTAACTGCTTGGTTTCAAAGATTAAAATTTAAATTTGAAGTATCGCATAGAACTAACGCGCAGCCCCTATACGTTATGTTTAAAAAAAATATATAAATTTTTTTTTCAAAATGGCGGCTATCGTAAAAATTCAAAGTGTCATAACTTTGCTAAATGACATCCTACTAAAAAATGTCGTATGCAAAAAGTGTTTGGAATTTTAATTTGCATATAAAAACAATTTTTAATTATTTTTTTTTTAATAAAAACCGAGTCTTACCATATATTGACCGAGACCTCGAACGAGCTTTTATGCGACTCTGCATAGAGTTAACGCTCGTATGAGGTTTCTATTTAAGAAATCGATTTGAATTTTTAATACAAAATAGAGCTTTCGACTATACTTACGATACTATAAAAAAAAATTAAAAATTAAAAAATAAAAGTATTTTTTTTTCAAAACACGTTTAGTGTGATGAGTCGATCGACCCACCATACATACGCTCATAAGATTTTCAATATAGTTAAGGTCAGTGTGAGCTTGTTTATACATATTTGAATTTCAATTTTTGTGACAGTATAGAATTCTTAAGCATCCTGTGTATGTTTGTTAGCAAAATCCATTTTGTCAATTTTTTGCAAAATGGCGACAAGTATTAAAATTCAATCACTTATAACTCAGTAGTGTTGAATTTCGTCAAAAAGGTCTCAATACATGAAATGTTGAGAAGCCTAAAGTTCATAAGAATAAAATATAAAAAATATATATTTTTGCTTGAAAACAAGCGATGTATCAGTTCGATCGTACCCCCATACTAGCCATTTTGAGACTTTCGGAAGAGTTACCGCTCTTAACTGCTTGGTTTCAAAGATTAAAATTTAAATTTTAAGTATCGCATAGAACTAACGCGCAGCCCCTATACGTTATGTTTAAAAAAAATATATAAATTTTTTTTTCAAAATGGCGGCTATCGTAAAAATTCAAAGTGTCATAACTTTGCTAAATGACATCCTACTAAAAAATGTCGTATGCAAAAAGTGTTTGGAATTTTAATTTGCATATAAAAACAATTTTTAATTATTTTTTTTTTAATAAAAACCGAGTCTTACCATATATTGACCGAGACCTCGAACGAGCTTTTATGCGACTCTGCATAGAGTTAACGCTTGTATGAGGTTTCTTTTTAAGAAATCGATTTGAATTTTTAATACAAAATAGAGCTTTCGACTATACTTACGATACTATAAAAAAAAATTAAAAATTAAAAAATAAAAGTATTTTTTTTTCAAAACACGTTTAGTGTGATGAGTCGATCGACCCACCATACATACGCTCATAAGATTTTCAATATAGTTAAGGTCAGTGTGAGCTTGTTTATACATATTTGAATTTCAATTTTTGTGACAGTATAGAATTCTTAAGCATCCTGTGTATGTTTGTTAGCAAAATCCATTTTGTCAATTTTTTGCAAAATGGCGACAAGTATTAAAATTCAATCACTTATAACTCAGTAGTGTTGAATTTCGTCAAAAAGGTCTCAATACATGAAATGTTGAGAAGCCTAAAGTTCATAAGAATAAAATATAAAAAATATATATTTTTGCTTGAAAACAAGCGATGTATCAGTTCGATCGTACCCCCATACTAGCCATTTTGAGACTTTCGGAAGAGTTAACGCTCTTAACTGCTTGGTTTCAAAGATTAAAATTTAAATTTTAAGTATCGCATAGAACTAACGCGCAGCCCCTATACGTTATGTTTAAAAAAAATATATAAATTTTTTTTTCAAAATGGCGGCTATCGTAAAAATTCAAAGTGTCATAACTTTGCTAAATGACATCCTACTAAAAAATGTCGTATGCAAAAAGTGTTTGGAATTTTAATTTGCATATAAAAACAATTTTTAATTATTTTTTTTTTAATAAAAACCGAGTCTTACCATATATTGACCGAGACCTCGAACGAGCTTTTATGCGACTCTGCATAGAGTTAACGCTCGTATGAGGTTTCTATTTAAGAAATCGATTTGAATTTTTAATACAAAATAGAGCTTTCGACTATACTTACGATACTATAAAAAAAAATTAAAAATTAAAAAATAAAAGTATTTTTTTTTCAAAACACGTTTAGTGTGATAAGTCGATCGACCCACTATACATACGCTCATAAGATTTTCAATATAGTTAAGGTCAGTGTGAGCTTGTTTATACATATTTGAATTTCAATTTTTGTGACAGTATAGAATTCTTAAGCATCCTGTGTATGTTTGTTAGCAAAATCCATTTTGTCAATTTTTTGCAAAATGGCGACAAGTATTAAAATTCAATCACTTATAACTCAGTAGTGTTGAATTTCGTCAAAAAGGTCTCAATACATGAAATGTTGAGAAGCCTAAAGTTCATAAGAATAAAATATAAAAAATATATATTTTTGCTTGAAAACAAGCGATGTATCAGTTCGATCGTACCCCCATACTAGCCATTTTGAGACTTTCGGAAGAGTTAACGCTCTTAACTGCTTGGTTTCAAAGATTAAAATTTAAATTTTAAGTATCGCATAGAACTAACGCGCAGCCCCTATACGTTATGTTTAAAAAAAATATATAAATTTTTTTTTCAAAATGGCGGCTATCGTAAAAATTCAAAGTGTCATAACTTTGCTAAATGACATCCTACTAAAAAATGTCGTATGCAAAAAGTGTTTGGAATTTTAATTTGCATATAAAAACAATTTTTAATTATTTTTTTTTTAATAAAAACCGAGTCTTACCATATATTGACCGAGACCTCGAACGAGCTTTTATGCGACTCTGCATAGAGTTAACGCTCGTATGAGGTTTCTATTTAAGAAATCGATTTGAATTTTTAATACAAAATAGAGCTTTCGACTATACTTACGATACTATAAAAAAAAATTAAAAATTAAAAAATAAAAGTATTTTTTTTTCAAAACACGTTTAGTGTGATGAGTCGATCGACCCACCATACATACGCTCATAAGATTTTCAATATAGTTAAGGTCAGTGTGAGCTTGTTTATACATATTTGAATTTCAATTTTTGTGACAGTATAGAATTCTTAAGCATCCTGTGTATGTTTGTTAGCAAAATCCATTTTGTCAATTTTTTGCAAAATGGCGACAAGTATTAAAATTCAATCACTTATAACTCAGTAGTGTTGAATTTCGTCAAAAAGGTCTCAATACATGAAATGTTGAGAAGCCTAAAGTTCATAAGAATAAAATATAAAAAATATATATTTTTGCTTGAAAACAAGCGATGTATCAGTTCGATCGTACCCCCATACTAGCCATTTTGAGACTTTCGGAAGAGTTACCGCTCTTAACTGCTTGGTTTCAAAGATTAAAATTTAAATTTTAAGTATCGCATAGAACTAACGCGCAGCCCCTATACGTTATGTTTAAAAAAAATATATAAATTTTTTTTTCAAAATGGCGGCTATCGTAAAAATTCAAAGTGTCATAACTTTGCTAAATGACATCCTACTAAAAAATGTCGTATGCAAAAAGTGTTTGGAATTTTAATTTGCATATAAAAACAATTTTTAATTATTTTTTTTTTAATAAAAACCGAGTCTTACCATATATTGACCGAGACCTCGAACGAGCTTTTATGCGACTCTGCATAGAGTTAACGCTTGTATGAGGTTTCTTTTTAAGAAATCGATTTGAATTTTTAATACAAAATAGAGCTTTCGACTATACTTACGATACTATAAAAAAAAATTAAAAATTAAAAAATAAAAGTATTTTTTTTTCAAAACACGTTTAGTGTGATGAGTCGATCGACCCACCATACATACGCTCATAAGATTTTCAATATAGTTAAGGTCAGTGTGAGCTTGTTTATACATATTTGAATTTCAATTTTTGTGACAGTATAGAATTCTTAAGCATCCTGTGTATGTTTGTTAGCAAAATCCATTTTGTCAATTTTTTGCAAAATGGCGACAAGTATTAAAATTCAATCACTTATAACTCAGTAGTGTTGAATTTCGTCAAAAAGGTCTCAATACATGAAATGTTGAGAAGCCTAAAGTTCATAAGAATAAAATATAAAAAATATATATTTTTGCTTGAAAACAAGCGATGTATCAGTTCGATCGTACCCCCATACTAGCCATTTTGAGACTTTCGGAAGAGTTAACGCTCTTAACTGCTTGGTTTCAAAGATTAAAATTTAAATTTTAAGTATCGCATAGAACTAACGCGCAGCCCCTATACGTTATGTTTAAAAAAAATATATAAATTTTTTTTTCAAAATGGCGGCTATCGTAAAAATTCAAAGTGTCATAACTTTGCTAAATGACATCCTACTAAAAAATGTCGTATGCAAAAAGTGTTTGGAATTTTAATTTGCATATAAAAACAATTTTTAATTATTTTTTTTTTAATAAAAACCGAGTCTTACCATATATTGACCGAGACCTCGAACGAGCTTTTATGCGACTCTGCATAGAGTTAACGCTCGTATGAGGTTTCTATTTAAGAAATCGATTTGAATTTTTAATACAAAATAGAGCTTTCGACTATACTTACGATACTATAAAAAAAAATTAAAAATTAAAAAATAAAAGTATTTTTTTTTCAAAACACGTTTAGTGTGATAAGTCGATCGACCCACCATACATACGCTCATAAGATTTTCAATATAGTTAAGGTCAGTGTGAGCTTGTTTATACATATTTGAATTTCAATTTTTGTGACAGTATAGAATTCTTAAGCATCCTGTGTATGTTTGTTAGCAAAATCCATTTTGTCAATTTTTTGCAAAATGGCGACAAGTATTAAAATTCAATCACTTATAACTCAGTAGTGTTGAATTTCGTCAAAAAGGTCTCAATACATGAAATGTTGAGAAGCCTAAAGTTCATAAGAATAAAATATAAAAAATATATATTTTTGCTTGAAAACAAGCGATGTATCAGTTCGATCGTACCCCCATACTAGCCATTTTGAGACTTTCGGAAGAGTTAACGCTCTTAACTGCTTGGTTTCAAAGATTAAAATTTAAATTTTAAGTATCGCATAGAACTAACGCGCAGCCCCTATACGTTATGTTTAAAAAAAATATATAAATTTTTTTTTCAAAATGGCGGCTATCGTAAAAATTCAAAGTGTCATAACTTTGCTAAATGACATCCTACTAAAAAATGTCGTATGCAAAAAGTGTTTGGAATTTTAATTTGCATATAAAAACAATTTTTAATTATTTTTTTTTTAATAAAAACCGAGTCTTACCATATATTGACCGAGACCTCGAACGAGCTTTTATGCGACTCTGCATAGAGTTAACGCTCGTATGAGGTTTCTATTTAAGAAATCGATTTGAATTTTTAATACAAAATAGAGCTTTCGACTATACTTACGATACTATAAAAAAAAATTAAAAATTAAAAAATAAAAGTATTTTTTTTTCAAAACACGTTTAGTGTGATGAGTCGATCGACCCACCATACATACGCTCATAAGATTTTCAATATAGTTAAGGTCAGTGTGAGCTTGTTTATACATATTTGAATTTCAATTTTTGTGACAGTATAGAATTCTTAAGCATCCTGTGTATGTTTGTTAGCAAAATCCATTTTGTCAATTTTTTGCAAAATGGCGACAAGTATTAAAATTCAATCACTTATAACTCAGTAGTGTTGAATTTCGTCAAAAAGGTCTCAATACATGAAATGTTGAGAAGCCTAAAGTTCATAAGAATAAAATATAAAAAATATATATTTTTGCTTGAAAACAAGCGATGTATCAGTTCGATCGTACCCCCATACTAGCCATTTTGAGACTTTCGGAAGAGTTACCGCTCTTAACTGCTTGGTTTCAAAGATTAAAATTTAAATTTTAAGTATCGCATAGAACTAACGCGCAGCCCCTATACGTTATGTTTAAAAAAAATATATAAATTTTTTTTTCAAAATGGCGGCTATCGTAAAAATTCAAAGTGTCATAACTTTGCTAAATGACATCCTACTAAAAAATGTCGTATGCAAAAAGTGTTTGGAATTTTAATTTGCATATAAAAACAATTTTTAATTATTTTTTTTTTAATAAAAACCGAGTCTTACCATATATTGACCGAGACCTCGAACGAGCTTTTATGCGACTCTGCATAGAGTTAACGCTTGTATGAGGTTTCTTTTTAAGAAATCGATTTGAATTTTTAATACAAAATAGAGCTTTCGACTATACTTACGATACTATAAAAAAAAATTAAAAATTAAAAAATAAAAGTATTTTTTTTTCAAAACACGTTTAGTGTGATGAGTCGATCGACCCACCATACATACGCTCATAAGATTTTCAATATAGTTAAGGTCAGTGTGAGCTTGTTTATACATATTTGAATTTCAATTTTTGTGACAGTATAGAATTCTTAAGCATCCTGTGTATGTTTGTTAGCAAAATCCATTTTGTCAATTTTTTGCAAAATGGCGACAAGTATTAAAATTCAATCACTTATAACTCAGTAGTGTTGAATTTCGTCAAAAAGGTCTCAATACATGAAATGTTGAGAAGCCTAAAGTTCATAAGAATAAAATATAAAAAATATATATTTTTGCTTGAAAACAAGCGATGTATCAGTTCGATCGTACCCCCATACTAGCCATTTTGAGACTTTCGGAAGAGTTAACGCTCTTAACTGCTTGGTTTCAAAGATTAAAATTTAAATTTTAAGTATCGCATAGAACTAACGCGCAGCCCCTATACGTTATGTTTAAAAAAAATATATAAATTTTTTTTTCAAAATGGCGGCTATCGTAAAAATTCAAAGTGTCATAACTTTGCTAAATGACATCCTACTGAAAAATGTCGTATGCAAAAAGTGTTTGGAATTTTAATTTGCATATAAAAACAATTTTTAATAATTTTTTTTTTAATAAAAACCGAGTCTTACCATATATTGACCGAGACCTCGAACGAGCTTTTATGCGACTCTGCATAGAGTTAACGCTCGTATGAGGTTTCTATTTAAGAAATCGATTTGAATTTTTGATACAAAATAGAGCTTTCGACTATACTTACGATACTATAAAAAAAAATTAAAAATTAAAAAATAAAAGTATTTTTTTTTCAAAACACGTTTAGTGTGATGAGTCGATCGACCCACCATACATACGCTCATAAGATTTTCAATATAGTTAAGGTCAGTGTGAGCTTGTTTATACATATTTGAATTTCAATTTTTGTGACAGTATAGAATTCTTAAGCATCCTGTGTATGTTTGTTAGCAAAATCCATTTTGTCAATTTTTTGCAAAATGGCGACAAGTATTAAAATTCAATCACTTATAACTCAGTAGTGTTGAATTTCGTCAAAAAGGTCTCAATACATGAAATGTTGAGAAGCCTAAAGTTCATAAGAATAAAATATAAAAAATATATATTTTTGCTTGAAAACAAGCGATGTATCAGTTCGATCGTACCCCCATACTAGCCATTTTGAGACTTTCGGAAGAGTTAACGCTCTTAACTGCTTGGTTTCAAAGATTAAAATTTAAATTTTAAGTATCGCATAGAACTAACGCGCAGCCCCTATACGTTATGTTTAAAAAAAATATATAAATTTTTTTTTCAAAATGGCGGCTATCGTAAAAATTCAAAGTGTCATAACTTTGCTAAATGACATCCTACTAAAAAATGTCGTATGCAAAAAGTGTTTGGAATTTTAATTTGCATATAAAAACAATTTTTAATTATTTTTTTTTTAATAAAAACCGAGTCTTACCATATATTGACCGAGACCTCGAACGAGCTTTTATGCGACTCTGCATAGAGTTAACGCTCGTATGAGGTTTCTATTTAAGAAATCGATTTGAATTTTTAATTCAAAATAGAGCTTTCGACTATACTTACGATACTATAAAAAAAAATTAAAAATTAAAAAATAAAAGTATTTTTTTTTCAAAACACGTTTAGTGTGATGAGCGATCGACCCACCATACATACGCTCATAAGATTTTCAATATAGTTAAGGTCAGTGTGAGCTTGTTTATACATATTTGAATTTCAATTTTTGTGACAGTATAGAATTCTTAAGCATCCTGTGTATGTTTGTTAGCAAAATCCATTTTGTCAATTTTTTGCAAAATGGCGACAAGTATTAAAATTCAATCACTTATAACTCAGTAGTGTTGAATTTCGTCAAAAAGGTCTCAATACATGAAATGTTGAGAAGCCTAAAGTTCATAAGAATAAAATATAAAAAATATATATTTTTGCTTGAAAACAAGCGATGTATCAGTTCGATCGTACCCCCATACTAGCCATTTTGAGACTTTCGGAAGTGTTAACGCTCTTAACTGCTTGGTTTTAAAGATTAAAATTAAAATTTTAAGTATCGCATAGAACTAACGCGCAGCCCCTATACGTTATGTTTAAAAAAAATATATAATTTTTTTTTTCAAAATGGCGGCTATCGTAAAAATTCAAAGTGTCATAACTTTGCTAAATGACATCCTACTAAAAAATGTCGTATGCAAAAAGTGTTTGGAATTTTAATTTGCATATAAAAACAATTTTTAATTATTTTTTTTTTAATAAAAACCGAGTCTTACCATATATTGACCGAGACCTCGAACGAGCTTTTATGCGACTCTGCATAGAGTTAACGCTCGTATGAGGTTTCTATTTAAGAAATCGATTTGAATTTTTAATACAAAATAGAGCTTTCGACTATACTTACGATACTATAAAAAAAAATTAAAAATTAAAAAATAAAAGTATTTTTTTTTCAAAACACGTTTAGTGTGATGAGTCGATCGACCCACCATACATACGCTCATAAGATTTTCAATATAGTTAAGGTCAGTGTGAGCTTGTTTATACATATTTGAATTTCAATTTTTGTGACAGTATAGAATTCTTAAGCATCCTGTGTATGTTTGTTAGCAAAATCCATTTTGTCAATTTTTTGCAAAATGGCGACAAGTATTAAAATTCAATCACTTATAACTCAGTAGTGTTGAATTTCGTCAAAAAGGTCTCAATACATGAAATGTTGAGAAGCCTAAAGTTCATAAGAATAAAATATAAAAAATATATATTTTTGCTTGAAAACAAGCGATGTATCAGTTCGATCGTACCCCCATACTAGCCATTTTGAGACTTTCGGAAGAGTTAACGCTCTTAACTGCTTGGTTTCAAAGATTAAAATTTAAATTTTAAGTATCGCATAGAACTAACGCGCAGCCCCTATACGTTATGTTTAAAAAAAATATATAAATTTTTTTTTCAAAATGGCGGCTATCGTAAAAATTCAAAGTGTCATAACTTTGCTAAATGACATCCTACTAAAAAATGTCGTATGCAAAAAGTGTTTGGAATTTTAATTTGCATATAAAAACAATTTTTAATTATTTTTTTTTTAATAAAAACCGAGTCTTACCATATATTGACCGAGACCTCGAACGAGCTTTTATGCGACTCTGCATAGAGTTAACGCTCGTATGAGGTTTCTATTTAAGAAATCGATTTTAATTTTTTTAATACAAAATAGAGCTTTCGACTATACTTACGATACTATAAAAAAAAATTAAAAATTAAAAAATAAAAGTATTTTTTTTTCAAAACACGTTTAGTGTGATGAGCGATCGACCCACCATACATACGCTCATAAGATTTTCAATATAGTTAAGGTCAGTGTGAGCTTGTTTATACATATTTGAATTTCAATTTTTGTGACAGTATAGAATTCTTAAGCATCCTGTGTATGTTTGTTAGCAAAATCCATTTTGTCAATTTTTTGCAAAATGGCGACAAGTATTAAAATTCAATCACTTATAACTCAGTAGTGTTGAATTTCGTCAAAAAGGTCTCAATACATGAAATGTTGAGAAGCCTAAAGTTCATAAGAATAAAATATAAAAAATATATATTTTTGCTTGAAAACAAGCGATGTATCAGTTCGATCGTACCCCCATACTAGCCATTTTGAGACTTTCGGAAGTGTTAACGCTCTTAACTGCTTGGTTTCAAAGATTAAAATTAAAATTTTAAGTATCGCATAGAACTAACGCGCAGCCCCTATACGTTATGTTTAAAAAAAATATATAAATTTTTTTTTCAAAATGGCGGCTATCGTAAAAATTCAAAGTGTCATAACTTTGCTAAATGACATCCTACTAAAAAATGTCGTATGCAAAAAGTGTTTGGAATTTTAATTTGCATATAAAAACAATTTTTAATTATTTTTTTTTTAATAAAAACCGAGTCTTACCATATATTGACCGAGACCTCGAACGAGCTTTTATGCGACTCTGCATAGAGTTAACGCTCGTATGAGGTTTCTATTTAAGAAATCGATTTGAATTTTTAATACAAAATAGAGCTTTCGACTATACTTACGATACTATAAAAAAAAATTAAAAATTAAAAAATAAAAGTATTTTTTTTTCAAAACACGTTTAGTGTGATGAGTCGATCGACCCACCATACATACGCTCATAAGATTTTCAATATAGTTAAGGTCAGTGTGAGCTTGTTTATACATATTTTAATTTCAATTTTTGTGACAGTATAGAATTCGTAACCATCCTGTGTATGTTTGTTAGCAAAATCCATTTTGTCAATTTTTTGCAAAATGGCGACAAGTATTAAAATTCAATCACTTATAACTCAGTAGTGTTGAATTTCGTCAAAAAGGTCTCAATACATGAAATGTTGAGAAGCCTAAAGTTCATAAGAATAAAATATAAAAAATATATATTTTTGCTTGAAAACAAGCGATGTATCAGTTCGATCGTACCCCCATACTAGCCATTTTGAGACTTTCGGAAGAGTTAACGCTCTTAACTGCTTGGTTTCAAAGATTAAAATTTAAATTTTAAGTATCGCATAGAACTAACGCGCAGCCCCTATACGTTATGTTTAAAAAAAATATATAAATTTTTTTTTCAAAATGGCGGCTATCGTAAAAATTCAAAGTGTCATAACTTTGCTAAATGACATCCTACTAAAAAATGTCGTATGCAAAAAGTGTTTGGAATTTTAATTTGCATATAAAAACAATTTTTAATTATTTTTTTTTTAATAAAAACCGAGTCTTACCATATATTGACCGAGACCTCGAACGAGCTTTTATGCGACTCTGCATAGAGTTAACGCTCGTATGAGGTTTCTATTTAAGAAATCGATTTAAATTTTTAATACAAAATAGAGCTTTCGACTATACTTACGATACTATAAAAAAAAATTAAAAATTAAAAAATAAAAGTATTTTTTTTTCAAAACACGTTTAGTGTGATGAGTCGATCGACCCACCATACATACGCTCATAAGATTTTCAATATAGTTAAGGTCAGTGTGAGCTTGTTTATACATATTTTAATTTCAATTTTTGTGACAGTATAGAATTCTTAAGCATCCTGTGTATGTTTGTTAGCAAAATCCATTTTGTCAATTTTTTGCAAAATGGCGACAAGTATTAAAATTCAATCACTTATAACTCAGTAGTGTTGAATTTCGTCAAAAAGGTCTCAATACATGAAATGTTGAGAAGCCTAAAGTTCATAAGAATAAAATATAAAAAATATATATTTTTGCTTGAAAACAAGCGATGTATCAGTTCGATCGTACCCCCATACTAGCTATTTTGAGACTTTCGGAAGAGTTAACGCTCTTAACTGCTTGGTTTCAAAGATTAAAATTTAAATTTTAAGTATCGCATAGAACTAACGCGCAGCCCCTATACGTTATGTTTAAAAAAAATATATAAATTTTTTTTTCAAAATGGCGGCTATCTTAAAAATTCAAAGTGTCATAACTTTGCTAAATGACATCCTACTAAAAAATGTCGTATGCAAAAAGTGTTTGGAATTTTAATTTGCATATAAAAACAATTTTTAATTATTTTTTTTTTAATAAAAACCGAGTCTTACCATATATTGACCGAGACCTCGAACGAGCTTTTATGCGACTCTGCATAGAGTTAACGCTCGTATGAGGTTTCTATTTAAGAAATCGATTTGAATTTTTAATACAAAATAGAGCTTTCGACTATACTTACGATACTATAAAAAAAAATTAAAAATTAAAAAATAAAAGTATTTTTTTTTCAAAACACGTTTAGTGTGATGAGTCGATCGACCCACCATACATACGCTCATAAGATTTTCAATATAGTTAAGGTCAGTGTGAGCTTGTTTATACATATTTGAATTTCAATTTTTGTGACAGTATAGAATTCTTAAGCATCCTGTGTATGTTTGTTAGCAAAATCCATTTTGTCAATTTTTTGCAAAATGGCGACAAGTATTAAAATTCAATCACTTATAACTCAGTAGTGTTGAATTTCGTCAAAAAGGTCTCAATACATGAAATGTTGAGAAGCCTAAAGTTCATAAGAATAAAATATAAAAAATATATATTTTTGCTTGAAAACAAGCGATGTATCAGTTCGATCGTACCCCCATACTAGCCATTTTGAGACTTTCGGAAGAGTTAACGCTCTTAACTGCTTGGTTTCAAAGATTAAAATTTAAATTTTAAGTATCGCATAGAACTAACGCGCAGCCCCTATACGTTATGTTTAAAAAAAATATATAAATTTTTTTTTCAAAATGGCGGCTATCGTAAAAATTCAAAGTGTCATAACTTTGCTAAATGACATCCTACTAAAAAATGTCGTATGCAAAAAGTGTTTGGAATTTTAATTTGCATATAAAAACAATTTTTAATTATTTTTTTTTTAATAAAAACCGAGTCTTACCATATATTGACCGAGACCTCGAACGAGCTTTTATGCGACTCTGCATAGAGTTAACGCTCGTATGAGGTTTCTATTTAAGAGATCGATTTGAATTTTTAATACAAAATAGAGCTTTCGACTATACTTACGATACTATAAAAAAAAATTAAAAATTAAAAAATAAAAGTATTTTTTTTTCAAAACACGTTTAGTGTGATGAGTCGATCGACCCACCATACATACGCTCATAAGATTTTCAATATAGTTAAGGTCAGTGTGAGCTTGTTTATACATATTTGAATTTCAATTTTTGTGACAGTATAGAATTCTTAAGCATCCTGTGTATGTTTGTTAGCAAAATCCATTTTGTCAATTTTTTGCAAAATGGCGACAAGTATTAAAATTCAATCACTTATAACTCAGTAGTGTTGAATTTCGTCAAAAAGGTCTCAATACATGAAATGTTGAGAAGCCTAAAGTTCATAAGAATAAAATATAAAAAATATATATTTTTGCTTGAAAACAAGCGATGTATCAGTTCGATCGTACCCCCATACTAGCCATTTTGAGACTTTCGGAAGAGTTAACGCTCTTAACTGCTTGGTTTCAAAGATTAAAATTTAAATTTTAAGTATCGCATAGAACTAACGCGCAGCCCCTATACGTTATGTTTAAAAAAAATATATAAATTTTTTTTTCAAAATGGCGGCTATCGTAAAAATTCAAAGTGTCATAACTTTGCTAAATGACATCCTACTAAAAAATGTCGTATGCAAAAAGTGTTTGGAATTTTAATTTGCATATAAAAACAATTTTTAATTATTTTTTTTTTAATAAAAACCGAGTCTTACCATATATTGACCGAGACCTCGAACGAGCTTTTATGCGACTCTGCATAGAGTTAACGCTCGTATGAGGTTTCTATTTAAGAAATCGATTTGAATTTTTAATACAAAATAGAGCTTTCGACTATACTTACGATACTATAAAAAAAAATTAAAAATTAAAAAATAAAAGTATTTTTTTTTCAAAACACGTTTAGTGTGATGAGCGATCGACCCACCATACATACGCTCATAAGATTTTCAATATAGTTAAGGTCAGTGTGAGCTTGTTTATACATATTTGAATTTCAATTTTTGTGACAGTATAGAATTCTTAAGCATCCTGTGTATGTTTGTTAGCAAAATCCATTTTGTCAATTTTTTGCAAAATGGCGACAAGTATTAAAATTCAATCACTTATAACTCAGTAGTGTTGAATTTCGTCAAAAAGGTCTCAATACATGAAATGTTGAGAAGCCTAAAGTTCATAAGAATAAAATATAAAAAATATATATTTTTGCTTGAAAACAAGCGATGTATCAGTTCGATCGTACCCCCATACTAGCCATTTTGAGACTTTCGGAAGAGTTAACGCTCTTAACTGCTTGGTTTCAAAGATTAAAATTTAAATTTTAAGTATCGCATAGAACTAACGCGCAGCCCCTATACGTTATGTTTAAAAAAAATATATAAATTTTTTTTTCAAAATGGCGGCTATCGTAAAAATTCAAAGTGTCATAACTTTGCTAAATGACATCCTACTAAAAAATGTCGTATGCAAAAAGTGTTTGGAATTTTAATTTGCATATAAAAACAATTTTTAATTATTTTTTTTTTAATAAAAACCGAGTCTTACCATATATTGACCGAGACCTCGAACGAGCTTTTATGCGACTCTGCATAGAGTTAACGCTCGTATGAGGTTTCTATTTAAGAGATCGATTTGAATTTTTAATACAAAATAGAGCTTTCGACTATACTTACGATACTATAAAAAAAAATTAAAAATTAAAAAATAAAAGTATTTTTTTTTCAAAACACGTTTAGTGTGATGAGTCGATCGACCCACCATACATACGCTCATAAGATTTTCAATATAGTTAAGGTCAGTGTGAGCTTGTTTATACATATTTGAATTTCAATTTTTGTGACAGTATAGAATTCTTAAGCATCCTGTGTATGTTTGTTAGCAAAATCCATTTTGTCAATTTTTTGCAAAATGGCGACAAGTATTAAAATTCAATCACTTATAACTCAGTAGTGTTGAATTTCGTCAAAAAGGTCTCAATACATGAAATGTTGAGAAGCCTAAAGTTCATAAGAATAAAATATAAAAAATATATATTTTTGCTTGAAAACAAGCGATGTATCAGTTCGATCGTACCCCCATACTAGCCATTTTGAGACTTTCGGAAGAGTTAACGCTCTTAACTGCTTGGTTTCGAAGATTAAAATTTAAATTTTAAGTATCGCATAGAACTAACGCGCAGCCCCTATACGTTATGTTTAAAAAAAATATATAAATTTTTTTTTCAAAATGGCGGCTATCGTAAAAATTCAAAGTGTCATAACTTTGCTAAATGACATCCTACTAAAAAATGTCGTATGCAAAAAGTGTTTGGAATTTTAATTTGCATATAAAAACAATTTTTAATTATTTTTTTTTTAATAAAAACCGAGTCTTACCATATATTGACCGAGACCTCGAACGAGCTTTTATGCGACTCTGCATAGAGTTAACGCTCGTATGAGGTTTCTATTTAAGAAATCGATTTAAATTTTTAATACAAAATAGAGCTTTCGACTATACTTACGATACTATAAAAAAAAATTAAAAATTAAAAAATAAAAGTATTTTTTTTTCAAAACACGTTTAGTGTGATGAGTCGATCGACCCACCATACATACGCTCATAAGATTTTCAATATAGTTAAGGTCAGTGTGAGCTTGTTTATACATATTTGAATTTCAATTTTTGTGACAGTATAGAATTCTTAAGCATCCTGTGTATGTTTGTTAGCAAAATCCATTTTGTCAATTTTTTGCAAAATGGCGACAAGTATTAAAATTCAATCACTTATAACTCAGTAGTTTTGAATTTCGTCAAAAAGGTCTCAATACATGAAATGTTGAGAAGCCTAAAGTTCATAAGAATAAAATATAAAAAATATATATTTTTGCTTGAAAACAAGCGATGTATCAGTTCGATCGTACCCCCATACTAGCCATTTTGAGACTTTCGGAAGAGTTAACGCTCTTAACTGCTTGGTTTCTAAGATTAAAATTTAAATTTTAAGTATCGCATAGAACTAACGCGCAGCCCCTATACGTTATGTTTAAAAAAAATATATAAATTTTTTTTTCAAAATGGCGGCTATCGTAAAAATTCAAAGTGTCATAACTTTGCTAAATGACATCCTACTAAAAAATGTCGTATCCAAAAAGTGTTTGGAATTTTAATTTGCATATAAAAACAATTTTTAATTATTTTTTTTTCAATAAAAACCGAGTCTTACCATATATTGACCGAGACCTCGAACGAGCTTTTATGCGACTCTGCATAGAGTTAACGCTCGTATGAGGTTTCTATTTAAGAAATCGATTTGAATTTTTAATACAAAATAGAGCTTTCGACTATACTTACGATACTATAAAAAAAAATTAAAAATTAAAAAATAAAAGTATTTTTTTTTCAAAACACGTTTAGTGTGATGAGTCGATCGACCCACCATACATACGCTCATAAGATTTTCAATATAGTTAAGGTCAGTGTGAGCTTGTTTATACATATTTGAATTTCAATTTTTGTGACAGTATAGAATTCTTAAGCATCCTGTGTATGGTTTTTAGCAAAATCCATTTTGTCAATTTTTTGCAAAATGGCGACAAGTATTAAAATTCAATCACTTATAACTCAGTAGTGTTGAATTTCGTCAAAAAGGTCTCAATACATGAAATGTTGAGAAGCCTAAAGTTCATAAGAATAAAATATAAAAAATATATATTTTTGCTTGAAAACAAGCGATGTATCAGTTCGATCGTACCCCCATACTAGCCATTTTGAGACTTTCGGAAGAGTTAACGCTCTTAACTGCTTGGTTTCAAAGATTAAAATTTAAATTTTAAGTATCGCATAGAACTAACGCGCAGCCCCTATACGTTATGTTTAAAAAAAATATATAAATTTTTTTTTCAAAATGGCGGCTATCGTAAAAATTCAAAGTGTCATAACTTTGCTAAATGACATCCTACTAAAAAATGTCGTATGCAAAAAGTGTTTGGAATTTTAATTTGCATATAAAAACAATTTTTAATTATTTTTTTTTTAATAAAAACCGAGTTTTACCATATATTGACCGAGACCTCGAACGAGCTTTTATGCGACTCTGCATAGAGTTAACGCTCGTATGAGGTTTCTATTTAAGAAATCGATTTGAATTTTTAATACAAAATAGAGCTTTCGACTATACTTACGATACTATAAAAAAAAATTAAAAATTAAAAAATAAAAGTATTTTTTTTTCAAAACACGTTTAGTGTGATGAGCGATCGACCCACCATACATACGCTCATAAGATTTTCAATATAGTTAAGGTCAGTGTGAGCTTGTTTATACATATTTGAATTTCAATTTTTGTGACAGTATAGAATTCTTAAGCATCCTGTGTATGTTTGTTAGCAAAATCCATTTTGTCAATTTTTTGCAAAATGGCGACAAGTATTAAAATTCAATCACTTATAACTCAGTAGTGTTGAATTTCGTCAAAAAGGTCTCAATACATGAAATGTTGAGAAGCCTAAAGTTTATCAGAATAAAATATAAAAAATATATATTTTTGCTTGAAAACAAGCGATGTATCAGTTCGATCGTACCCCCATACTAGCCATTTTGAGACTTTCGGAAGAGTTAACGCTCTTAACTGCTTGGTTTCTAAGATTAAAATTTAAATTTTAAGTATCGCATAGAACTAACGCGCAGCCCCTATACGTTATGTTTAAAAAAAATATATAAATTTTTTTTTCAAAATGGCGGCTATCGTAAAAATTCAAAGTGTCATAACTTTGCTAAATGACATCCTACTAAAAAATGTCGTATCCAAAAAGTGTTTGGAATTTTAATTTGCATATAAAAACAATTTTTTATTATTTTTTTTTCAATAAAAACCGAGTCTTACCATATATTGACCGAGACCTCGAACGAGCTTTTATGCGACTCTGCATAGAGTTAACGCTCGTATGAGGTTTCTATTTAAGAAATCGATTTGAATTTTTAATACAAAATAGAGCTTTCGACTATACTTACGATACTATAAAAAAAAATTAAAAATTAAAAAATAAAAGTATTTTTTTTTCAAAACACGTTTAGTGTGATGAGTCGATCGACCCACCATACATACGCTCATAAGATTTTCAATATAGTTAAGGTCAGTGTGAGCTTGTTTATACATATTTGAATTTCAATTTTTGTGACAGTATAGAATTCTTAAGCATCCTGTGTATGTTTGTTAGCAAAATCCATTTTGTCAATTTTTTGCAAAATGGCGACAAGTATTAAAATTCAATCACTTATAACTCAGTAGTGTTGAATTTCGTCAAAAAGGTCTCAATACATGAAATGTTGAGAAGCCTAAAGTTCATAAGAATAAAATATAAAAAATATATATTTTTGCTTGAAAACAAGCGATGTATCAGTTCGATCGTACCCCCATACTAGCCATTTTGAGACTTTCGGAAGAGTTAACGCTCTTAACTGCTTGGTTTCAAAGATTAAAATTTAAATTTTAAGTATCGCAAAGAACTAACGCGCAGCCCCTATACGTTATGTTTAAAAAAAATATATAAATTTTTTTTTCAAAATGGCGGCTATCGTAAAAATTCAAAGTGTCATAACTTTGCTAAATGACATCCTACTAAAAAATGTCGTATGCAAAAAGTGTTTGGAATTTTAATTTGCATATAAAAACAATTTTTAATTATTTTTTTTTTAATAAAAACCGAGTCTTACCATATATTGACCGAGACCTCGAACGAGCTTTTATGCGACTCTGCATAGAGTTAACGCTCGTATGAGGTTTCTATTTAAGAAATCGATTTGAATTTTTAATACAAAATAGAGCTTTCGACTATACTTACGATACTATAAAAAAAAATTAAAAATTAAAAAATAAAAGTATTTTTTTTCCAAAACACGTTTAGTGTGATGAGCGATCGACCCACCATACATACGCTCATAAGATTTTCAATATAGTTAAGGTCAGTGTGAGCTTGTTTATACATATTTGAATTTCAATTTTTGTGACAGTATAGAATTCTTAAGCATCCTGTGTATGTTTGTTAGCAAAATCCATTTTGTCAATTTTTTGCAAAATGGCGACAAGTATTAAAATTCAATCACTTATAACTCAGTAGTGTTGAATTTCGTCAAAAAGGTCTCAATACATGAAATGTTGAGAAGCCTAAAGTTCATAAGAATAAAATATAAAAAATATATATTTTTGCTTGAAAACAAGCGATGTATCAGTTCGATCGTACCCCCATACTAGCCATTTTGAGACTTTCGGAAGAGTTAACGCTCTTAACTGCTTGGTTTCAAAGATTAAAATTTAAATTTTAAGTATCGCATAGAACTAACGCGCAGCCCCTATACGTTATGTTTAAAAAAAATATATAAATTTTTTTTTCAAAATGGCGGCTATCGTAAAAATTCAAAGTGTCATAACTTTGCTAAATGACATCCTACTAAAAAATGTCGTATGCAAAAAGTGTTTGGAATTTTAATTTGCATATAAAAACAATTTTTAATTATTTTTTTTTTAATAAAAACCGAGTCTCACCATATATTGACCGAGACCTCGAACGAGCTTTTATGCGACTCTGCATAGAGTTAACGCTCGTATGAGGTTTCTATTTAAGAGATCGATTTGAATTTTTAATACAAAATAGAGCTTTCGACTATACTTACGATACTATAAAAAAAAATTAAAAATTAAAAAATAAAAGTATTTTTTTTTCAAAACACGTTTAGTGTGATGAGTCGATCGACCCACCATACATACGCTCATAAGATTTTCAATATAGTTAAGGTCAGTGTGAGCTTGTTTATACATATTTGAATTTCAATTTTTGTGACAGTATAGAATTCCTAAGCATCCTGTGTATGTTTGTTAGCAAAATCCATTTTGTCAATTTTTTGCAAAATGGCGACAAGTATTAAAATTCAATCACTTATAACTCAGTAGTGTTGAATTTCGTCAAAAAGGTCTCAATACATGAAATGTTGAGAAGCCTAAAGTTCATAAGAATAAAATATAAAAAATATATATTTTTGCTTGAAAACAAGCGATGTATCAGTTCGATCGTACCCCCATACTAGCTATTTTGAGACTTTCGGAAGAGTTAACGCTCTTAACTGCTTGGTTTCAAAGATTAAAATTTAAATTTTAAGTATCGCATAGAACTAACGCGCAGCCCCTATACGTTATATTTAAAAAAAATATATAAATTTTTTTTTCAAAATGGCGGCTATCTTAAAAATTCAAAGTGTCATAACTTTGCTAAATGACATCCTACTAAAAAATGTCGTATGCAAAAAGTGTTTGGAATTTTAATTTGCATATAAAAACAATTTTTAATTATTTTTTTTTTAATAAAAACCGAGTCTTACCATATATTGACCGAGACCTCGAACGAGCTTTTATGCGACTCTGCATAGAGTTAACGCTCGTATGAGGTTTCTATTTAAGAAATCGATTTGAATTTTTAATACAAAATAGAGCTTTCGACTATACTTACGATACTATAAAAAAAAATTAAAAATTAAAAAATAAAAGTATTTTTTTTTCAAAACACGTTTAGTGTGATGAGTCGATCGACCCACCATACATACGCTCATAAGATTTTCAATATAGTTAAGGTCAGTGTGAGCTTGTTTATACATATTTGAATTTCAATTTTTGTGACAGTATAGAATTCTTAAGCATCCTGTGTATGTTTGTTAGCAAAATCCATTTTGTCAATTTTTTGCAAAATGGCGACAAGTATTAAAATTCAATCACTTATAACTCAGTAGTGTTGAATTTCGTCAAAAAGGTCTCAATACATGAAATGTTGAGAAGCCTAAAGTTCATAAGAATAAAATATAAAAAATATATATTTTTGCTTGAAAACAAGCGATGTATCAGTTCGATCGTACCCCCATACTAGCCATTTTGAGACTTTCGGAAGAGTTAACGCTCTTAACTGCTTGGTTTCAAAGATTAAAATTTAAATTTTAAGTATCGCATAGAACTAACGCGCAGCCCCTATACGTTATGTTTAAAAAAAATATATAAATTTTTTTTTCAAAATGGCGGCTATCGTAAAAATTCAAAGTGTCATAACTTTGCTAAATGACATCCTACTAAAAAATGTCGTATGCAAAAAGTGTTTGGAATTTTAATTTGCATATAAAAACAATTTTTAATTATTTTTTTTTTAATAAAAACCGAGTCTTACCATATATTGACCGAGACCTCGAACGAGCTTTTATGCGACTCTGCATAGAGTTAACGCTCGTATGAGGTTTCTATTTAAGAAATCGATTTGAATTTTTAATACAAAATAGAGCTTTCGACTATACTTACGATACTATAAAAAAAAATTAAAAATTAAAAAATAAAAGTATTTTTTTTTCAAAACACGTTTAGTGTGATGAGTCGATCGACCCACCATACATACGCTCATAAGATTTTCAATATAGTTAAGGTCAGTGTGAACTTTTTATACATATTTGAATTTCAATTTTTGTGACAGTATAGAATTCTTAAGCATCCTGTGTATGTTTGTTAGCAAAATCCATTTTGTCAATTTTTTGCAAAATGGCGACAAGTATTAAAATTCAATCACTTATAACTCAGTAGTGTTGAATTTCGTCAAAAAGGTCTCAATACATGAAATGTTGAGAAGCCTAAAGTTTATAAGAATAAAATATAAAAAATATATATTTTTGCTTGAAAACAAGCGATGTATCAGTTCGATCGTATCCCCATACTAGCCATTTTGAGACTTTCGGAAGAGTTAACGCTCTTAACTGCTTGGTTTCAAAGATTAAAATTTAAATTTTAAGTATCGCATAGAACTAACGCGCAGCCCCTATACGTTATGTTTAAAAAAAATATATAAATTTTTTTTTCAAAATGGCGGCTATCGTAAAAATTCAAAGTGTCATAACTTTGCTAAATGACATCCTACTAAAAAATGTCGTATGCAAAAAGTGTTTGGAATTTTAATTTGCATATAAAAACAATTTTTAATTATTTTTTTTTTAATAAAAACCGAGTCTTACCATATATTGACCGAGACCTCGAACGAGCTTTTATGCGACTCTGCATAGAGTTAACGCTCGTATGAGGTTTCTATATAAGAAATCGATTTGAATTTTTAATACAAAATAGAGCTTTCGACTATACTTACGATACTATAAAAAAAAATTAAAAATTAAAAAATAAAAGTATTTTTTTTTCAAAACACGTTTAGTGTGATGAGTCGATCGACCCACCATACATACGCTCATAAGATTTTCAATATAGTTAAGGTCAGTGTGAGCTTGTTTATACATATTTGAATTTCAATTTTTGTGACAGTATAGAATTCTTAAGCATCCTGTGTATGTTTGTTAGCAAAATCCATTTTGTCAATTTTTTGCAAAATGGCGACAAGTATTAAAATTCAATCACTTATAACTCAGTAGTGTTGAATTTCGTCAAAAAGGTCTCAATACATGAAATGTTGAGAAGCCTAAAGTTCATCAGAATAAAATATAAAAAATATATATTTTTGCTTGAAAACAAGCGATGTATCAGTTCGATCGTACCCCCATACTAGCCATTTTGAGACTTTCGGAAGAGTTAACGCTCTTAACTGCTTGGTTTCCAAGATTAAAATTTAAATTTTAAGTATCGCATAGAACTAACGCGCAGCCCCTATACGTTATGTTTAAAAAAAATATATAAATTTTTTTTTCAAAATGGCGGCTATCGTAAAAATTCAAAGTGTCATAACTTTGCTAAATGACATCCTACTAAAAAATGTCGTATGCAAAAAGTGTTTGGAATTTTAATTTGCATATAAAAACAATTTTTAATTATTTTTTTTTTAATAAAAACCGAGTCTTACCATATATTGACCGAGACCTCGAACGAGCTTTTATGCGACTCTGCATAGAGTTAACGCTCGTATGAGGTTTCTATTTAAGAAATCGATTTGAATTTTTAATACAAAATAGAGCTTTCGACTATACTTACGATACTATAAAAAAAAATTAAAAATTAAAAAATAAAAGTATTTTTTTTTCAAAACACGTTTAGTGTGATGAGTCGATCGACCCACCATACATACGCTCATAAGATTTTCAATATAGTTAAGGTCAGTGTGAGCTTGTTTATACATATTTGAATTTCAATTTTTGTGACAGTATAGAATTCTTAAGCATCCTGTGTATGTTTGTTAGCAAAATCCATTTTGTCAATTTTTTGCAAAATGGCGACAAGTATTAAAATTCAATCACTTATAACTCAGTAGTGTTGAATTTCGTCAAAAAGGTCTCAATACATGAAATGTTGAGAAGCCTAAAGTTCATAAGAATAAAATATAAAAAATATATATTTTTGCTTGAAAACAAGCGATGTATCAGTTCGATCGTACCCCCATACTAGCCATTTTGAGACTTTCGGAAGAGTTAACGCTCTTAACTGCTTGGTTTCAAAGATTAAAATTTAAATTTTAAGTATCGCATAGAACTAACGCGCAGCCCCTATACGTTATGTTTAAAAAAAATATATAAATTTTTTTTTCAAAATGGCGGCTATCGTAAAAATTCAAAGTGTCATAACTTTGCTAAATGACATCCTACTAAAAAATGTCGTATGCAAAAAGTGTTTGGAATTTTAATTTGCATATAAAAACAATTTTTAATTATTTTTTTTTTAATAAAAACCGAGTCTTACCATATATTGACCGAGACCTCGAACGAGCTTTTATGCGACTCTGCATAGAGTTAACGCTCGTATGAGGTTTCTATTTAAGAGATCGATTTGTATTTTTAATACAAATAGAGCTTTCGACTATACTTACGATACTATAAAAAAAAATTAAAAATTAAAAAATAAAAGTATTTTTTTTTCAAAACACGTTTAGTGTGATGAGTCGATCGACCCACCATACATACGCTCATAAGATTTTCAATATAGTTAAGGTCAGTGTGAGCTTGTTTATACATATTTGAATTTCAATTTTTGTGACAGTATAGAATTCTTAAGCATCCTGTGTATGTTTGTTAGCAAAATCCATTTTGTCAATTTTTTGCAAAATGGCGACAAGTATTAAAATTCAATCACTTATAACTCAGTAGTGTTGAATTTCGTCAAAAAGGTCTCAATACATGAAATGTTGAGAAGCCTAAAGTTCATAAGAATAAAATATAAAAAATATATATTTTTGCTTGAAAACAAGCGATGTATCAGTTCGATCGTACCCCCATACTAGCCATTTTGAGACTTTCGGAAGAGTTAACGCTCTTAACTGCTTGGTTTCAAAGATTAAAATTTAAATTTTAAGTATCGCATAGAACTAACGCGCAGCCCCTATACGTTATGTTTAAAAAAAATATATAAATTTTTTTTTCAAAATGGCGGCTATCGTAAAAATTCAAAGTGTCATAACTTTGCTAAATGACATCCTACTAAAAAATGTCGTATGCAAAAAGTGTTTGGAATTTTAATTTGCATATAAAAACAATTTTTAATTATTTTTTTTTTTTTAAAAACCGAGTCTTACCATATATTGACCGAGACCTCGAACGAGCTTTTATGCGACTCTGCATAGAGTTAACGCTCGTATGAGGTTTCTATTTAAGAAATCGATTTGAATTTTTAATACAAAATAGAGCTTTCGACTATACTTACGATACTATAAAAAAAAATTAAAAATTAAAAAATAAAAGTATTTTTTTTTCAAAACACGTTTAGTGTGATGAGTCGATCGACCCACCATACATACGCTCATAAGATTTTCAATATAGTTAAGGTCAGTGTGAGCTTGTTTATACATATTTGAATTTCAATTTTTGTGACAGTATAGAATTCTTAAGCATCCTGTGTATGTTTGTTAGCAAAATCCATTTTGTCAATTTTTTGCAAAATGGCGACAAGTATTAAAATTCAATCACTTATAACTCAGTAGTGTTGAATTTCGTCAAAAAGGTCTCAATACATGAAATGTTGAGAAGCCTAAAGTTCATCAGAATAAAATATAAAAAATATATATTTTTGCTTGAAAACAAGCGATGTATCAGTTCGATCGTACCCCCATACTAGCCATTTTGAGACTTTCGGAAGAGTTAACGCTCTTAACTGCTTGGTTTCCAAGATTAAAATTTAAATTTTAAGTATCGCATAGAACTAACGCGCAGCCCCTATACGTTATGTTTAAAAAAAATATATAAATTTTTTTTTCAAAATGGCGGCTATCGTAAAAATTCAAAGTGTCATAACTTTGCTAAATGACATCCTACTAAAAAATGTCGTATGCAAAAAGTGTTTGGAATTTTAATTTGCATATAAAAACAATTTTTAATTATTTTTTTTTTAATAAAAACCGAGTCTTACCATATATTGACCGAGACCTCGAACGAGCTTTTATGCGACTCTGCATAGAGTTAACGCTCGTATGAGGTTTCTATTTAAGAAATCGATTTGAATTTTTAATACAAAATAGAGCTTTCGACTATACTTACGATACTATAAAAAAAAATTAAAAATTAAAAAATAAAAGTATTTTTTTTTCAAAACACGTTTAGTGTGATGAGTCGATCGACCCACCATACATACGCTCATAAGATTTTCAATATAGTTAAGGTCAGTGTGAGCTTGTTTATACATATTTGAATTTCAATTTTTGTGACAGTATAGAATTCTTAAGCATCCTGTGTATGTTTGTTAGCAAAATCCATTTTGTCAATTTTTTGCAAAATGGCGACAAGTATTAAAATTCAATCACTTATAACTCAGTAGTGTTGAATTTCGTCAAAAAGGTCTCAATACATGAAATGTTGAGAAGCCTAAAGTTCATAAGAATAAAATATAAAAAATATATATTTTTGCTTGAAAACAAGCGATGTATCAGTTCGATCGTACCCCCATACTAGCCATTTTGAGACTTTCGGAAGAGTTAACGCTCTTAACTGCTTGGTTTCAAAGATTAAAATTTAAATTTTAAGTATCGCATAGAACTAACGCGCAGCCCCTATACGTTATGTTTAAAAAAAATATATAAATTTTTTTTTCAAAATGGCGGCTATCGTAAAAATTCAAAGTGTCATAACTTTGCTAAATGACATCCTACTAAAAAATGTCGTATGCAAAAAGTGTTTGGAATTTTAATTTGCATATAAAAACAATTTTTAATTATTTTTTTTTTAATAAAAACCGAGTCTTACTATATATTGACCGAGACCTCGAACGAGCTTTTATGCGACTCTGCATAGAGTTAACGCTCGTATGAGGTTTCTATTTAAGAAATCGATTTGAATTTTTAATACAAAATAGAGCTTTCGACTATACTTACGATACTATAAAAAAAAATTAAAAATTAAAAAATAAAAGTATTTTTTTTTCAAAACACGTTTAGTGTGATGAGTCGATCGACCCACCATACATACGCTCATAAGATTTTTAATATATTTAAGGTCAGTGTGAGCTTGTTTATACATATTTGAATTTCAATTTTTGTGACAGTATAGAATTCTTAAGCATCCTGTGTATGTTTGTTAGCAAAATCCATTTTGTCAATTTTTTGCAAAATGGCGACAAGTATTAAAATTCAATCACTTATAACTCAGTAGTGTTGAATTTCGTCAAAAAGGTCTCAATACATGAAATGTTGAGAAGCCTAAAGTTCATCAGAATAAAATATAAAAAATATATATTTTTGCTTGAAAACAAGCGATGTATCAGTTCGATCGTACCCCCATACTAGCCATTTTGAGACTTTCGGAAGAGTTAACGCTCTTAACTGCTTGGTTTCAAAGATAAAAATTTAAATTTTAAGTATCGCATAGAACTAACGCGCAGCCCCTATACGTTATGTTTAAAAAAAATATATAAATTTTTTTTTCAAAATGGCGGCTATCGTAAAAATTCAAAGTGTCATAACTTTGCTAAATGACATCCTACTAAAAAATGTCGTATGCAAAAAGTGTTTGGAATTTTAATTTGCATATAAAAACAATTTTTAATTATTTTTTTTTTAATAAAAACCGAGTCTTACCATATATTGACCGAGACCTCGAACGAGCTTTTATGCGACTCTGCATAGAGTTAACGCTCGTATGAGGTTTCTATTTAAGAAATCGATTTGAATTTTTAATACAAAATAGAGCTTTCGACTATACTTACGATACTATAAAAAAAATTAAAAATTAAAAAATAAAAGTATTTTATTTTCAAAACACGTTTAGTGTGATGAGTCGATCGACCCACCATACATACGCTCATAAGATTTTCAATATAGTTAAGGTCAGTGTGAGCTTGTTTATACATATTTTAATTTCAATTTTTGTGACAGTATAGAATTCTTAAGCATCCTGTGTATGTTTGTTAGCAAAATCCATTTTGTCAATTTTTTGCAAAATGGCGACAAGTATTAAAATTCAATCACTTATAACTCAGTAGTGTTGAATTTCGTCAAAAAGGTCTCAATACATGAAATGTTGAGAAGTTTAAAGTTCATAAGAATAAAATATAAAAAATATATATTTTTGCTTGAAAACAAGCGATGTATCAGTTCGATCGTACCCCCATACTAGCCATTTTGAGACTTTCGGAAGAGTTAACGCTCTTAACTGCTTGGTTTCAAAGATTAAAATTTAAATTTTAAGTATCGCATAGAACTAACGCGCAGCCCCTATACGTTATGTTTAAAAAAAATATATAAATTTTTTTTTCAAAATGGCGGCTATCGTAAAAATTCAAAGTGTCATAACTTTGCTAAATGACATCCTACTAAAAAATGTCGTATGCAAAAAGTGTTTGGAATTTTAATTTGCATATAAAAACAATTTTTAATTATTTTTTTTTTAATAAAAACCGAGTCTTACCATATATTGACCGAGACCTCGAACGAGCTTTTATGCGACTCTGCATAGAGTTAACGCTCGTATGAGGTTTCTATTTAAGAAATCGATTTGAATTTTTAATACAAAATAGAGCTTTCGACTATACTTACGATACTATAAAAAAAAATTAAAAATTAAAAAATAAAAGTATTTTTTTTTCAAAACACGTTTAGTGTGATGAGTCGATCGACCCACCATACATACGCTCATAAGATTTTCAATATAGTTAAGGTCAGTGTGAGCTTGTTTATACATATTTGAATTTCAATTTTTGTGACAGTATAGAATTCTTAAGCATCCTGTGTATGTTTGTTAGCAAAATCCATTTTGTCAATTTTTTGCAAAATGGCGACAAGTATTAAAATTCAATCACTTATAACTCAGTAGTGTTGAATTTCGTCAAAAAGGTCTCAATACATGAAATGTTGAGAAGCCTAAAGTTCATAAGAATAAAATATAAAAAATATATATTTTTGCTTGAAAACAAGCGATGTATCAGTTCGATCGTACCCCCATACTAGCCATTTTGAGACTTTCGGAAGAGTTAACGCTCTTAACTGCTTGGTTTCAAAGATTAAAATTTAAATTTTAAGTATCGCATAGAACTAACGCGCAGCCCCTATACGTTATGTTTAAAAAAAATATATAATTTTTTTTTTCAAAATGGCGGCTATCGTAAAAATTCAAAGTGTCATAACTTTGCTAAATGACATCCTACTAAAAAATGTCGTATGCAAAAAGTGTTTGGAATTTTAATTTGCATATAAAAACAATTTTTAATTATTTTTTTTTTAATAAAAACCGAGTCTTACCATATATTGACCGAGACCTCGAACGAGCTTTTATGCGACTCTGCATAGAGTTAACGCTCGTATGAGGTTTCTATTTAAGAAATCGATTTGAATTTTTAATACAAAATAGAGCTTTCGACTATACTTACGATACTATAAAAAAAAATTAAAAATTAAAAAATAAAAGTATTTTTTTTTCAAAACACGTTTAGTGTGATGAGTCGATCGACCCACCATACATACGCTCATAAGATTTTCAATATAGTTAAGGTCAGTGTGAGCTTGTTTATACATATTTGAATTTCAATTTTTGTGACAGAATAGAATTCTTAAGCATCCTGTGTATGTTTGTTAGCAAAATCCATTTTGTCAATTTTTTGCAAAATGGCGACAAGTATTAAAATTCAATCACTTATAACTCAGTAGTGTTGAATTTCGTCAAAAAGGTCTCAATACATGAAATGTTGAGAAGCCTAAAGTTCATAAGAATAAAATATAAAAAATATATATTTTTGCTTGAAAACAAGCGATGTATCAGTTCGATCGTACCCCCATACTAGCCATTTTGAGACTTTCGGAAGAGTTAACGCTCTTAACTGCTTGGTTTCAAAGATTAAAATTTAAATTTTAAGTATCGCATAGAACTAACGCGCAGCCCCTATACGTTATGTTTAAAAAAAATATATAAATTTTTTTTTCAAAATGGCGGCTATCGTAAAAATTCAAAGTGTCATAACTTTGCTAAATGACATCCTACTAAAAAATGTCGTATGCAAAAAGTGTTTGGAATTTTAATTTGCATATAAAAACAATTTTTAATTATTTTTTTTTTAATAAAAACCGAGTCTTACCATATATTGACCGAGACCTCGAACGAGCTTTTATGCGACTCTGCATAGAGTTAACGCTCGTATGAGGTTTCTATTTAAGAAATCGATTTGAATTTTTAATACAAAATAGAGCTTTCGACTATACTTACGATACTATAAAAAAAAATTAAAAATTAAAAAATAAAAGTATTTTTTTTTCAAAACACGTTTAGTGTGATGAGTCGATCGACCCACCATACATACGCTCATAAGATTTTCAATATAGTTAAGGTCAGTGTGAGCTTGTTTATACATATTTGAATTTCAATTTTTGTGACAGTATAGAATTCTTAAGCATCCTGTGTATGTTTGTTAGCAAAATCCATTTTGTCAATTTTTTGCAAAATGGCGACAAGTATTAAAATTCAATCACTTATAACTCAGTAGTGTTGAATTTCGTCAAAAAGGTCTCAATACATGAAATGTTGAGAAGCCTAAAGTTCATAAGAATAAAATATAAAAAATATATATTTTTGCTTGAAAACAAGCGATGTATCAGTTCGATCGTACCCCCATACTAGCCATTTTGAGACTTTCGGAAGAGTTAACGCTCTTAACTGCTTGGTTTCAAAGATTAAAATTTAAATTTTAAGTATCGCATAGAACTAACGCGCAGCCCCTATACGTTATGTTTAAAAAAAATATATAAATTTTTTTTTCAAAATGGCGGCTATCGTAAAAATTCAAAGTGTCATAACTTTGCTAAATGACATCCTACGAAAAAATGTCGTATGCAAAAAGTGTTTGGAATTTTAATTTGCATATAAAAACAATTTTTAATTATTTTTTTTTTAATAAAAACCGAGTCTTACTATATATTGACCGAGACCTCGAACGAGCTTTTATGCGACTCTGCATAGAGTTAACGCTCGTATGAGGTTTCTATTTAAGAAATCGATTTGAATTTTTAATACAAAATAGAGCTTTCGACTATACTTACGATACTATAAAAAAAAATTAAAAATTAAAAAATAAAAGTATTTTTTTTTCAAAACACGTTTAGTGTGATGAGTCGATCGACCCACCATACATACGCTCATAAGATTTTCAATATAGTTAAGGTCAGTGTGAGCTTGTTTATACATATTTGAATTTCAATTTTTGTGACAGTATAGAATTCTTAAGCATCCTGTGTATGTTTGTTAGCAAAATCCATTTTGTCAATTTTTTGCAAAATGGCGACAAGTATTAAAATTCAATCACTTATAACTCAGTAGTGTTGAATTTCGTCAAAAAGGTCTCAATACATGAAATGTTGAGAAGCCTAAAGTTCATAAGAATAAAATATAAAAAATATATATTTTTGCTTGAAAACAAGCGATGTATCAGTTCGATCGTACCCCCATACTAGCCATTTTGAGACTTTCGGAAGAGTTAACGCTCTTAACTGCTTGGTTTCAAAGATTAAAATTTAAATTTTAAGTATCGCATAGAACTAACGCGCAGCCCCTATACGTTATGTTTAAAAAAAATATATAAATTTTTTTTTCAAAATGGCGGCTATCGTAAAAATTCAAAGTGTCATAACTTTGCTAAATGACATCCTACTAAAAAATGTCGTATGCAAAAAGTGTTTGGAATTTTAATTTGCATATAAAAACAATTTTTAATTATTTTTTTTTTAATAAAAACCGAGTCTTACCATATATTGACCGAGACCTCGAACGAGCTTTTATGCGACTCTGCATAGAGTTAACGCTCGTATGAGGTTTCTATTTAAGAGATCGATTTGAATTTTTAATACAAAATAGAGCTTTCGACTATACTTACGATACTATAAAAAAAAATTAAAAATTAAAAAATAAAAGTATTTTTTTTTCAAAACACGTTTAGTGTGATGAGTCGATCGACCCACCATACATACGCTCATAAGATTTTCAATATAGTTAAGGTCAGTGTGAGCTTGTTTATACATATTTGAATTTCAATTTTTGTGACAGTATAGAATTCTTAAGCATCCTGTGTATGTTTGTTAGCAAAATCCATTTTGTCAATTTTTTGCAAAATGGCGACAAGTATTAAAATTCAATCACTTATAACTCAGTAGTGTTGAATTTCGTCAAAAAGGTCTCAATACATGAAATGTTGAGAAGCCTAAAGTTCATAAGAATAAAATATAAAAAATATATATTTTTGCTTGAAAACAAGCGATGTATCAGTTCGATCGTACCCCCATACTAGCCATTTTGAGACTTTCGGAAGAGTTAACGCTCTTAACTGCTTGGTTTCAAAGATTAAAATTAAAATTTTAAGTATCGCATAGAACTAACGCGCAGCCCCTATACGTTATGTTTAAAAAAAATATATAAATTTTTTTTTCAAAATGGCGGCTATCGTAAAAATTCAAAGTGTCATAACTTTGCTAAATGACATCCTACTAAAAAATGTCGTATGCAAAAAGTGTTTGGAATTTTAATTTGCATATAAAAACAATTTTTAATTATTTTTTTTTTAATAAAAACCGAGTCTTACCATATATTGACCGAGACCTCGAACGAGCTTTTATGCGACTCTGCATAGAGTTAACGCTCGTATGAGGTTTCTATTTAAGAAATCGATTTGAATTTTTAATACAAAATAGAGCTTTCGACTATACTTACGATACTATTAAAAAAATTAAAAATTAAAAAATAAAAGTATTTTTTTTTCAAAACACGTTTAGTGTGATGAGCGATCGACCCACCATACATACGCTCATAAGATTTTCAATATAGTTAAGGTCAGTGTGAGCTTGTTTATACATATTTGAATTTCAATTTTTGTGACAGTATAGAATTCTTAAGCATCCTGTGTATGTTTGTTAGCAAAATCCATTTTGTCAATTTTTTGCAAAATGGCGACAAGTATTAAAATTCAATCACTTATAACTCAGTAGTGTTGAATTTCGTCAAAAAGGTCTCAATACATGAAATGTTGAGAAGCCTAAAGTTCATAAGAATAAAATATAAAAAATATATATTTTTGCTTGAAAACAAGCGATGTATCAGTTCGATCGTACCCCCATACTAGCCATTTTGAGACTTTCGGAAGAGTTAACGCTCTTAACTGCTTGGTTTCAAAGATTAAAATTTAAATTTTAAGTATCGCATAGAACTAACGCGCAGCCCCTATACGTTATGTTTAAAAAAAATATATAAATTTTTTTTTCAAAATGGCGGCTATCGTAAAAATTCAAAGTGTCATAACTTTGCTAAATGACATCCTACTAAAAAATGTCGTATGCAAAAAGTGTTTGGAATTTTAATTTGCATATAAAAACAATTTTTAATTATTTTTTTTTTAATAAAAACCGAGTCTTACCATATATTGACCGAGACCTCGAACGAGCTTTTATGCGACTCTGCATAGAGTTAACGCTCGTATGAGGTTTCTATTTAAGAGATCGATTTGAATTTTTAATACAAAATAGAGCTTTCGACTATACTTACGATACTATAAAAAAAAATTAAAAATTAAAAAATAAAAGTATTTTTTTTTCAAAACACGTTTAGTGTGATGAGTCGATCGACCCACCATACATACGCTCATAAGATTTTCAATATAGTTAAGGTCAGTGTGAGCTTGTTTATACATATTTGAATTTCAATTTTTGTGACAGTATAGAATTCTTAAGCATCCTGTGTATGTTTGTTAGCAAAATCCATTTTGTCAATTTTTTGCAAAATGGCGACAAGTATTAAAATTCAATCACTTATAACTCAGTAGTGTTGAATTTCGTCAAAAAGGTCTCAATACATGAAATGTTGAGAAGCCTAAAGTTCATAAGAATAAAATATAAAAAATATATATTTTTGCTTGAAAACAAGCGATGTATCAGTTCGATCGTACCCCCATACTAGCCATTTTGAGACTTTCGGAAGAGTTAACGCTCTTAACTGCTTGGTTTCAAAGATTAAAATTTAAATTTTAAGTATCGCATAGAACTAACGCGCAGCCCCTATACGTTATGTTTAAAAAAAATATATAAATTTTTTTTTCAAAATGGCGGCTATCGTAAAAATTCAAAGTGTCATAACTTTGCTAAATGACATCCTACTAAAAAATGTCGTATGCAAAAAGTGTTTGGAATTTTAATTTGCATATAAAAACAATTTTTAATTATTTTTTTTTTAATAAAAACCGAGTCTTACCATATATTGACCGAGACCTCGAACGAGCTTTTATGCGACTCTGCATAGAGTTAACGCTCGTATGAGGTTTCTATTTAAGAAATCGATTTGAATTTTAAATACAAAATAGAGCTTTCGACTATACTTACGATACTATAAAAAAAATTTAAAAATTAAAAAATAAAAGTATTTTTTTTTCAAAACACGTTTAGTGTGATGAGCGATCGACCCACCATACATACGCTCATAAGATTTTCAATATAGTTAAGGTCAGTGTGAGCTTGTTTATACATATTTGAATTTCAATTTTTGTGACAGTATAGAATTCTTAAGCATCCTGTGTATGTTTGTTAGCAAAATCCATTTTGTCAATTTTTTGCAAAATGGCGACAAGTATTAAAATTCAATCACTTATAACTCAGTAGTGTTGAATTTCGTCAAAAAGGTCTCAATACATGAAATGTTGAGAAGCCTAAAGTTCATAAGAATAAAATATAAAAAATATATATTTTTGCTTGAAAACAAGCGATGTATCAGTTCGATCGTACCCCCATACTAGCCATTTTGAGACTTTCGGAAGAGTTAACGCTCTTAACTGCTTGGTTTCAAAGATTAAAATTTAAATTTTAAGTATCGCATAGAACTAACGCGCAGCCCCTATACGTTATGTTTAAAAAAAATATATAATTTTTTTTTTCAAAATGGCGGCTATCGTAAAAATTCAAAGTGTCATAACTTTGCTAAATGACATCCTACTAAAAAATGTCGTATGCAAAAAGTGTTTGGAATTTTAATTTGCATATAAAAACAATTTTTAATTATTTTTTTTTTAATAAAAACCGAGTCTTACCATATATTGACCGAGACCTCGAACGAGCTTTTATGCGACTCTGCATAGAGTTAACGCTCGTATGAGGTTTCTATTTAAGAGATCGATTTGAATTTTTAATACAAAATAGAGCTTTCGACTATACTTACGATACTATAAAAAAAAATTAAAAATTAAAAAATAAAAGTATTTTTTTTTCAAAACACGTTTAGTGTGATGAGTCGATCGACCCACCATACATACGCTCATAAGATTTTCAATATAGTTAAGGTCAGTGTGAGCTTGTTTATACATATTTGAATTTCAATTTTTGTGACAGTATAGAATTCTTAAGCATCCTGTGTATGTTTGTTAGCAAAATCCATTTTGTCAATTTTTTGCAAAATGGCGACAAGTATTAAAATTCAATCACTTATAACTCAGTAGTGTTGAATTTCGTCAAAAAGGTCTCAATACATGAAATGTTGAGAAGCCTAAAGTTCATAAGAATAAAATATAAAAAATATATATTTTTGCTTGAAAACAAGCGATGTATCAGTTCGATCGTACCCCCATACTAGCCATTTTGAGACTTTCGGAAGAGTTAACGCTCTTAACTGCTTGGTTTCAAAGATTAAAATTTAAATTTTAAGTATCGCATAGAACTAACGCGCAGCCCCTATACGTTATGTTTAAAAAAAATATATAAATTTTTTTTTCAAAATGGCGGCTATCGTAAAAATTCAAAGTGTCATAACTTTGCTAAATGACATCCTACTAAAAAATGTCGTATGCAAAAAGTGTTTGGAATTTTAATTTGCATATAAAAACAATTTTTAATTATTTTTTTTTTAATAAAAACCGAGTTTTACCATATATTGACCGAGACCTCGAACGAGCTTTTATGCGACTCTGCATAGAGTTAACGCTCGTATGAGGTTTCTATTTAAGAAATCGATTTGAATTTTTAATACAAAATAGAGCTTTCGACTATACTTACGATACTATAAAAAAAAATTAAAAATTAAAAAATAAAAGTATTTTTTTTTCAAAACACGTTTAGTGTGATGAGCGATCGACCCACCATACATACGCTCATAAGATTTTCAATATAGTTAAGGTCAGTGTGAGCTTGTTTATACATATTTGAATTTCAATTTTTGTGACAGTATAGAATTCTTAAGCATCCTGTGTATGTTTGTTAGCAAAATCCATTTTGTCAATTTTTTGCAAAATGGCGACAAGTATTAAAATTCAATCACTTATAACTCAGTAGTGTTGAATTTCGTCAAAAAGGTCTCAATACATGAAATGTTGAGAAGCCTAAAGTTCATAAGAATAAAATATAAAAAATATAATTTTTGCTTGAAAACAAGCGATGTATCAGTTCGATCGTACCCCCATACTAGCCATTTTGAGACTTTCGGAAGAGTTAACGCTCTTAACTGCTTGGTTTCAAAGATTAAAATTTAAATTTTAAGTATCGCATAGAACTAACGCGCAGCCCCTATACGTTATGTTTAAAAAAAATATATAAATTTTTTTTTCAAAATGGCGGCTATCGTAAAAATTCAAAGTGTCATAACTTTGCTAAATGACATCCTACTAAAAAATGTCGTATGCAAAAAGTGTTTGGAATTTTAATTTGCATATAAAAACAATTTTTAATTTTTTTTTTTTTAATAAAAACCGAGTCTTACCATATATTGACCGAGACCTCGAACGAGCTTTAATGCGACTCTGCATAGAGTTAACGCTCGTATGAGGTTTCTATTTAAGAAATCGATTTGAATTTTTAATACAAAATAGAGCTTTCGACTATACTTACGATACTATAAAAAAAAATTAAAAATTAAAAAATAAAAGTATTTTTTTTTCAAAACACGTTTAGTGTGATGAGTCGATCGACCCACCATACATACGCTCATAAGATTTTCAATATAGTTAAGGTCAGTGTGAGCTTGTTTATACATATTTGAATTTCAATTTTTGTGACAGTATAGAATTCTTAAGCATCCTGTGTATGTTTGTTAGCAAAATCCATTTTGTCAATTTTTTGCAAAATGGCGACAAGTATTAAAATTCAATCACTTATAACTCAGTAGTGTTGAATTTCGTCAAAAAGGTCTCAATACATGAAATGTTGAGAAGCCTAAAGTTCATAAGAATAAAATATAAAAAATATATATTTTTGCTTGAAAACAAGCGATGTATCAGTTCGATCGTACCCCCATACTAGCCATTTTGAGACTTTCGGAAGAGTTAACGCTCTTAACTGCTTGGTTTCAAAGATTAAAATTTAAATTTTAAGTATCGCATAGAACTAACGCGCAGCCCCTATACGTTATGTTTAAAAAAAATATATAAATTTTTTTTTCAAAATGGCGGCTATCGTAAAAATTCAAAGTGTCATAACTTTGCTAAATGACATCCTACTAAAAAATGTCGTATGCAAAAAGTGTTTGGAATTTTAATTTGCATATAAAAACAATTTTTAATTTTTTTTTTTTTAATAAAAACCGAGTCTTACCATATATTGACCGAGACCTCGAACGAGCTTTAATGCGACTCTGCATAGAGTTAACGCTCGTATGAGGTTTCTATTTAAGAAATCGATTTAAATTTTTAATACAAAATAGAGCTTTCGACTATACTTACGATACTATAAAAAAAAATTAAAAATTAAAAAATAAAAGTATTTTTTTTTCAAAACACGTTTAGTGTGATGAGTCGATCGACCCACCATACATACGCTCATAAGATTTTCAATATAGTTAAGGTCAGTGTGAGCTTGTTTATACATATTTGAATTTCAATTTTTGTGACAGTATAGAACTCTTAAGCATCCTGTGTATGTTTGTTAGCAAAATCCATTTTGTCAATTTTTTGCAAAATGGCGACAAGTATTAAAATTCAATCACTTATAACTCAGTAGTGTTGAATTTCGTCAAAAAGGTCTCAATACATGAAATGTTGAGAAGCCTAAAGTTCATAAGAATAAAATATAAAAAATATATATTTTTGCTTGAAAACAAGCGATGTATCAGTTCGATCGTACCCCCATACTAGCCATTTTGAGACTTTCGGAAGAGTTAACGCTCTTAACTGCTTGGTTTCAAAGATTAAAATTTAAATTTTAAGTATCGCATAGAACTAACGCGCAGCCCCTATACGTTATGTTTAAAAAAAATATATAAATTTTTTTTTCAAAATGGCGGCTATCGTAAAAATTCAAAGTGTCATAACTTTGCTAAATGACATCCTACTAAAAAATGTCGTATGCAAAAAGTGTTTGGAATTTTAATTTGCATATAAAAACAATTTTTAATTATTTTTTTTTTAATAAAAACCGAGTCTTACCATATATTGACCGAGACCTCGAACGAGCTTTTATGCGACTCTGCATAGAGTTAACGCTCGTATGAGGTTTCTATTTAAGAGATCGATTTGAATTTTTAATACAAAATAGAGCTTTCGACTATACTTACGATACTATAAAAAAAAATTAAAAATTAAAAAATAAAAGTATTTTTTTTTCAAAACACGTTTAGTGTGATGAGTCGATCGACCCACCATACATACGCTCATAAGATTTTCAATATAGTTAAGGTCAGTGTGAGCTTGTTTATACATATTCGAATTTCAATTTTTGTGACAGTATAGAATTCTTAAGCATCCTGTGTATGTTTGTTAGCAAAATCCATTTTGTCAATTTTTTGCAAAATGGCGACAAGTATTAAAATTCAATCACTTATAACTCAGTAGTGTTGAATTTCGTCAAAAAGGTCTCAATACATGAAATGTTGAGAAGCCTAAAGTTCATAAGAATAAAATATAAAAAATATATATTTTTGCTTGAAAACAAGCGATGTATCAGTTCGATCGTACCCCCATACTAGCCATTTTGAGACTTTCGGAAGAGTTAACGCTCTTAACTGCTTGGTTTCAAAGATTAAAATTTAAATTTTAAGTATCGCATAGAACTAACGCGCAGCCCCTATACGTTATGTTTAAAAAAAATATATAAATTTTTTTTTCAAAATGGCGGCTATCGTAAAAATTCAAAGTGTCATAACTTTGCTAAATGACATCCTACTAAAAAATGTCGTATGCAAAAAGTGTTTGGAATTTTAATTTGCATATAAAAACAATTTTTAATTTTTTTTTTTTTAATAAAAACCGAGTCTTACCATATATTGACCGAGACCTCGAACGAGCTTTAATGCGACTCTGCATAGAGTTAACGCTCGTATGAGGTTTCTATTTAAGAAATCGATTTGAATTTTTAATACAAAATAGAGCTTTCGACTATACTTACGATACTATAAAAAAAAATTAAAAATTAAAAAATAAAAGTATTTTTTTTTCAAAACACGTTTAGTGTGATGAGTCGATCGACCCACCATACATACGCTCATAAGATTTTCAATATAGTTAAGGTCAGTGTGAGCTTGTTTATACATATTTGAATTTCAATTTTTGTGACAGTATAGAATTCTTAAGCATCCTGTGTATGTTTGTTAGCAAAATCCATTTTGTCAATTTTTTGCAAAATGGCGACAAGTATTAAAATTCAATCACTTATAACTCAGTAGTGTTGAATTTCGTCAAAAAGGTCTCAATACATGAAATGTTGAGAAGCCTAAAGTTCATAAGAATAAAATATAAAAAATATATATTTTTGCTTGAAAACAAGCGATGTATCAGTTCGATCGTACCCCCATACTAGCCATTTTGAGACTTTCGGAAGAGTTAACGCTCTTAACTGCTTGGTTTCAAAGATTAAAATTTAAATTTTAAGTATCGCATAGAACTAACGCGCAGCCCCTATACGTTATGTTTAAAAAAAATATATAAATTTTTTTTTCAAAATGGCGGCTATCGTAAAAATTCAAAGTGTCATAACTTTGCTAAATGACATCCTACTAAAAAATGTCGTATGCAAAAAGTGTTTGGAATTTTAATTTGCATATAAAAACAATTTTTAATTATTTTTTTTTTAATAAAAACCGAGTCTTACCATATATTGACCGAGACCTCGAACGAGCTTTTATGCGACTCTGCATAGAGTTAACGCTCGTATGAGGTTTCTATTTAAGAGATCGATTTGAATTTTTAATACAAAATAGAGCTTTCGACTATACTTACGATACTATAAAAAAAAATTAAAAATTAAAAAATAAAAGTATTTTTTTTTCAAAACACGTTTAGTGTGATGAGTCGATCGACCCACCATACATACGCTCATAAGATTTTCAATATAGTTAAGGTCAGTGTGAGCTTGTTTATACATATTCGAATTTCAATTTTTGTGACAGTATAGAATTCTTAAGCATCCTGTGTATGTTTGTTAGCAAAATCCATTTTGTCAATTTTTTGCAAAATGGCGACAAGTATTAAAATTCAATCACTTATAACTCAGTAGTGTTGAATTTCGTCAAAAAGGTCTCAATACATGAAATGTTGAGAAGCCTAAAGTTCATAAGAATAAAATATAAAAAATATATATTTTTGCTTGAAAACAAGCGATGTATCAGTTCGATCGTACCCCCATACTAGCCATTTTGAGACTTTCGGAAGAGTTAACGCTCTTAACTGCTTGGTTTCAAAGATTAAAATTTAAATTTTAAGTATCGCATAGAACTAACGCGCAGCCCCTATACGTTATGTTTAAAAAAAATATATAAATTTATTTTTCAAAATGGCGGCTATCGTAAAAATTCAAAGTGTCATAACTTTGCTAAATGACATCCTACTAAAAAATGTCGTATGCAAAAAGTGTTTGGAATTTTAATTTGCATATAAAAACAATTTTTAATTTTTTTTTTTTTAATAAAAACCGAGTCTTACCATATATTGACCGAGACCTCGAACGAGCTTTAATGCGACTCTGCATAGAGTTAACGCTCGTATGAGGTTTCTATTTAAGAAATCGATTTGAATTTTTAATACAAAATAGAGCTTTCGACTATACTTACGATACTATAAAAAAAAATTAAAAATTAAAAAATAAAAGTATTTTTTTTTCAAAACACGTTTAGTGTGATGAGTCGATCGACCCACCATACATACGCTCATAAGATTTTCAATATAGTTAAGGTCAGTGTGAGCTTGTTTATACATATTTGAATTTCAATTTTTGTGACAGTATAGAATTCTTAAGCATCCTGTGTATGTTTGTTAGCAAAATCCATTTTGTCAATTTTTTGCAAAATGGCGACAAGTATTAAAATTCAATCACTTATAACTCAGTAGTGTTGAATTTCGTCAAAAAGGTCTCTATACATGAAATGTTGAGAAGCCTAAAGTTCATAAGAATAAAATATAAAAAATATATATTTTTGCTTGAAAACAAGCGATGTATCAGTTCGATCGTACCCCCATACTAGCCATTTTGAGACTTTCGGAAGAGTTAACGCTCTTAACTGCTTGGTTTCAAAGATTAAAATTTAAATTTTAAGTATCGCATAGAACTAACGCGCAGCCCCTATACGTTATGTTTAAAAAAAATATATAAATTTTTTTTTCAAAATGGCGGCTATCGTAAAAATTCAAAGTGTCATAACTTTGCTAAATGACATCCTACTAAAAAATGTCGTATGCAAAAAGTGTTTGGAATTTTAATTTGCATATAAAAACAATTTTTAATTATTTTTTTTTTAATAAAAACCGAGTCTTACCATATATTGACCGAGACCTCGAACGAGCTTTTATGCGACTCTGCATAGAGTTAACGCTCGTATGAGGTTTCTATTTAAGAGATCGATTTGAATTTTTAATACAAAATAGAGCTTTCGACTATACTTACGATACTATAAAAAAAAATTAAAAATTAAAAAATAAAAGTATTTTTTTTTCAAAACACGTTTAGTGTGATGAGCGATCGACCCACCATACATACGCTCATAAGATTTTCAATATAGTTAAGGTCAGTGTGAGCTTGTTTATACATATTTGAATTTCAATTTTTGTGACAGTATAGAATTCTTAAGCATCCTGTGTATGTTTGTTAGCAAAATCCATTTTGTCAATTTTTTGCAAAATGGCGACAAGTATTAAAATTCAATCACTTATAACTCAGTAGTGTTGAATTTCGTCAAAAAGGTCTCAATACATAAATTGTTGAGAAGCCTAAAGTTCATAAGAATAAAATATAAAAAATATATATTTTTGCTTGAAAACAAGCGATGTATCAGTTCGATCGTACCCCCATACTAGCCATTTTGAGACTTTCGGAAGAGTTAACGCTCTTAACTGCTTGGTTTCAAAGATTAAAATTTAAATTTTAAGTATCGCATAGAACTAACGCGCAGCCCCTATACGTTATGTTTAAAAAAAATATATAAATTTTTTTTTCAAAATGGCGGCTATCGTAAAAATTCAAAGTGTCATAACTTTGCTAAATGACATCCTACTAAAAAATGTCGTATGCAAAAAGTGTTTGGAATTTTAATTTGCATATAAAAACAATTTTTAATTTTTTTTTTTTTAATAAAAACCGAGTCTTACCATATATTGACCGAGACCTCGAACGAGCTTTAATGCGACTCTGCATAGAGTTAACGCTCGTATGAGGTTTCTATTTAAGAAATCGATTTGAATTTTTAATACAAAATAGAGCTTTCGACTATACTTACGATACTATAAAAAAAAATTAAAAATTAAAAAATAAAAGTATTTTTTTTTCAAAACACGTTTAGTGTGATGAGTCGATCGACCCACCATACATACGCTCATAAGATTTTCAATATAGTTAAGGTCAGTGTGAGCTTGTTTATACATATTTGAATTTCAATTTTTGTGACAGTATAGAATTCTTAAGCATCCTGTGTATGTTTGTTAGCAAAATCCATTTTGTCAATTTTTTGCAAAATGGCGACAAGTATTAAAATTCAATCACTTATAACTCAGTAGTGTTGAATTTCGTCAAAAAGGTCTCAATACATGAAATGTTGAGAAGCCTAAAGTTCATAAGAATAAAATATAAAAAATATATATTTTTGCTTGAAAACAAGCGATGTATCAGTTCGATCGTACCCCCATACTAGCCATTTTGAGACTTTCGGAAGAGTTAACGCTCTTAACTGCTTGGTTTCAAAGATTAAAATTTAAATTTTAAGTATCGCATAGAACTAACGCGCAGCCCCTATACGTTATGTTTAAAAAAAATATATAAATTTTTTTTTCAAAATGGCGGCTATCGTAAAAATTCAAAGTGTCATAACTTTGCTAAATGACATCCTACTAAAAAATGTCGTATGCAAAAAGTGTTTGGAATTTTAATTTGCATATAAAAACAATTTTTAATTTTTTTTTTTTTAATAAAAACCGAGTCTTACCATATATTGACCGAGACCTCGAACGAGCTTTTATGCGACTCTGCATAGAGTTAACGCTCGTATGAGGTTTCTATTTAAGAAATCGATTTGAATTTTTAATACAAAATAGAGCTTTCGACTATACTTACGATACTATAAAAAAAAATTAAAAATTAAAAAATAAAAGTATTTTTTTTTCAAAACACGTTTAGTGTGATGAGTCGATCGACCCACCATACATACGCTCATAAGATTTTCAATATAGTTAAGGTCAGTGTGAGCTTGTTTATACATATTTGAATTTCAATTTTTGTGACAGTATAGAATTCTTAAGCATCCTGTGTATGTTTGTTAGCAAAATCCATTTTGTCAATTTTTTGCAAAATGGCGACAAGTATTAAAATTCAATCACTTATAACTCAGTAGTGTTGAATTTCGTCAAAAAGGTCTCAATACATGAAATGTTGAGAAGCCTAAAGTTTATCAGAATAAAATATAAAAAATATATATTTTTGCTTGAAAACAAGCGATGTATCAGTTCGATCGTACCCCCATACTAGCCATTTTGAGACTTTCGGAAGAGTTAACGCTCTTAACTGCTTGGTTTCAAAGATTAAAATTTAAATTTTAAGTATCGCATAGAACTAACGCGCAGCCCCTATACGTTATGTTTAAAAAAAATATATAAATTTTTTTTTCAAAATGGCGGCTATCGTAAAAATTCAAAGTGTCATAACTTTGCTAAATGACATCCTACTAAAAAATGTCGTATGCAAAAAGTGTTTGGAATTTTAATTTGCATATAAAAACAATTTTTAATTATTTTTTTTTTAATAAAAACCGAGTCTTACCATATATTGACCGAGACCTCGAACGAGCTTTTATGCGACTCTGCATAGAGTTAACGCTCGTATGAGGTTTCTATTTAAGAGATCGATTTGAATTTTTAATACAAAATAGAGCTTTCGACTATACTTACGATACTATAAAAAAAAATTAAAAATTAAAAAATAAAAGTATTTTTTTTTCAAAACACGTTTAGTGTGATGAGTCGATCGACCCACCATACATACGCTCATAAGATTTTCAATATAGTTAAGGTCAGTGTGAGCTTGTTTATACATATTTGAATTTCAATTTTTGTGACAGTATAGAATTCTTAAGCATCCTGTGTATGTTTGTTAGCAAAATCCATTTTGTCAATTTTTTGCAAAATGGCGACAAGTATTAAAATTCAATCACTTATAACTCAGTAGTGTTGAATTTCGTCAAAAAGGTCTCAATACATGAAATGTTGAGAAGCCTAAAGTTCATAAGAATAAAATATAAAAAATATATATTTTTGCTTGAAAACAAGCGATGTATCAGTTCGATCGTACCCCCATACTAGCCATTTTGAGACTTTCGGAAGAGTTAACGCTCTTAACTGCTTGGTTTCAAAGATTAAAATTTAAATTTTAAGTATCGCATAGAACTAACGCGCAGCCCCTATACGTTATGTTTAAAAAAAATATATAAATTTTTTTTTCAAAATGGCGGCTATCGTAAAAATTCAAAGTGTCATAACTTTGCTAAATGACATCCTACTAAAAAATGTCGTATGCAAAAAGTGTTTGGAATTTTAATTTGCATATAAAAACAATTTTTAATTATTTTTTTTTTAATAAAAACCGAGTCTTACCATATATTGACCGAGACCTCGAACGAGCTTTTATGCGACTCTGCATAGAGTTAACGCTCGTATGAGGTTTCTATTTAAGAAATCGATTTGAATTTTTAATACAAAATAGAGCTTTCGACTATACTTACGATACTATAAAAAAAAATTAAAAATTAAAAAATAAAAGTATTTTTTTTTCAAAACACGTTTAGTGTGATGAGTCGATCGACCCACCATACATACGCTCATAAGATTTTCAATATAGTTAAGGTCAGTGTGAGCTTGTTTATACATATTTGAATTTCAATTTTTGTGACAGTATAGAATTCTTAAGCATCCTGTGTATGTTTGTTAGCAAAATCCATTTTGTCAATTTTTTGCAAAATGGCGACAAGTATTAAAATTCAATCACTTATAACTCAGTAGTGTTGAATTTCGTCAAAAAGGTCTCAATACATGAAATGTTGAGAAGCCTAAAGTTCATAAGAATAAAATATAAAAAATATATATTTTTGCTTGAAAACAAGCGATGTATCAGTTCGATCGTACCCCCATACTAGCCATTTTGAGACTTTCGGAAGAGTTAACGCTCTTAACTGCTTGGTTTCAAAGATTAAAATTAAAATTTTAAGTATCGCATAGAACTAACGCGCAGCCCCTATACGTTATGTTTAAAAAAAATATATAATTTTTTTTTTCAAAATGGCGGCTATCGTAAAAATTCAAAGTGTCATAACTTTGCTAAATGACATCCTACTAAAAAATGTCGTATGCAAAAAGTGTTTGGAATTTTAATTTGCATATAAAAACAATTTTTAATTATTTTTTTTTTAATAAAAACCGAGTCTTACCATATATTGACCGAGACCTCGAACGAGCTTTTATGCGACTCTGCATAGAGTTAACGCTCGTATGAGGTTTCTATTTAAGAAATCGATTTGAATTTTTAATACAAAATAGAGCTTTCGACTATACTTACGATACTATAAAAAAAAATTAAAAATTAAAAAATAAAAGTATTTTTTTTTCAAAACACGTTTAGTGTGATGAGTCGATCGACCCACCATACATACGCTCATAAGATTTTCAATATAGTTAAGGTCAGTGTGAGCTTGTTTATACATATTTGAATTTCAATTTTTGTGACAGTATAGAATTCTTAAGCATCCTGTGTATGTTTGTTAGCAAAATCCATTTTGTCAATTTTTTGCAAAATGGCGACAAGTATTAAAATTCAATCACTTATAACTCAGTAGTGTTAAATTTCGTCAAAAAGGTCTCAATACATGAAATGTTGAGAAGCCTAAAGTTCATAAGAATAAAATATAAAAAATATATATTTTTGCTTGAAAACAAGCGATGTATCAGTTCGATCGTACCCCCATACTAGCCATTTTGAGACTTTCGGAAGAGTTAACGCTCTTAACTGCTTGGTTTCAAAGATTAAAATTTAAATTTTAAGTATCGCATAGAACTAACGCGCAGCCCCTATACGTTATGTTTAAAAAAAATATATAAATTTTTTTTTCAAAATGGCGGCTATCGTAAAAATTCAAAGTGTCATAACTTTGCTAAATGACATCCTACTAAAAAATGTCGTATGCAAAAAGTGTTTGGAATTTTAATTTGCATATAAAAACAATTTTTAATTATTTTTTTTTTAATAAAAACCGAGTCTTACTATATATTGACCGAGACCTCGAACGAGCTTTTATGCGACTCTGCATAGAGTTAACGCTCGTATGAGGTTTCTATTTAAGAGATCGATTTGAATTTTTAATACAAAATAGAGCTTTCGACTATACTTACGATACTATAAAAAAAAATTAAAAATTAAAAAATAAAAGTATTTTTTTTTCAAAACACGTTTAGTGTGATGAGTCGATCGACCCACCATACATACGCTCATAAGATTTTCAATATAGTTAAGGTCAGTGTGAGCTTGTTTATACATATTTGAATTTCAATTTTTGTGACAGTATAGAATTCTTAAGCATCCTGTGTATGTTTGTTAGCAAAATCCATTTTGTCAATTTTTTGCAAAATGGCGACAAGTATTAAAATTCAATCACTTATAACTCAGTAGTGTTGAATTTCGTCAAAAAGGTCTCAATACATGAAATGTTGAGAAGCCTAAAGTTCATAAGAATAAAATATAAAAAATATATATTTTTGCTTGAAAACAAGCGATGTATCAGTTCGATCGTACCCCCATACTAGCCATTTTGAGACTTTCGGAAGAGTTAACGCTCTTAACTGCTTGGTTTCAAAGATTAAAATTTAAATTTTAAGTATCGCATAGAACTAACGCGCAGCCCCTATACGTTATGTTTAAAAAAAATATATAAATTTTTTTTTCAAAATGGCGGCTATCGTAAAAATTCAAAGTGTCATAACTTTGCTAAATGACATCCTACTAAAAAATGTCGTATGCAAAAAGTGTTTGGAATTTTAATTTGCATATAAAAACAATTTTTAATTATTTTTTTTTAAATAAAAACCGAGTCTTACCATATATTGACCGAGACCTCGAACGAGCTTTTATGCGACTCTGCATAGAGTTAACGCTCGTATGAGGTTTCTATTTAAGAAATCGATTTGAATTTTTAATACAAAATAGAGCTTTCGACTATACTTACGATACTATAAAAAAAAATTAAAAATTAAAAAATAAAAGTATTTTTTTTTCAAAACACGTTTAGTGTGATGAGTCGATCGACCCACCATACATACGCTCATAAGATTTTCAATATAGTTAAGGTCAGTGTGAGCTTGTTTATACATATTTGAATTTCAATTTTTGTGACAGTATAGAATTCTTAAGCATCCTGTGTATGTTTGTTAGCAAAATCCATTTTGTCAATTTTTTGCAAAATGGCGACAAGTATTAAAATTCAATCACTTATAACTCAGTAGTGTTGAATTTCGTCAAAAAGGTCTCAATACATGAAATGTTGAGAAGCCTAAAGTTCATAAGAATAAAATATAAAAAATATATATTTTTGCTTGAAAACAAGCGATGTATCAGTTCGATCGTACCCCCATACTAGCCATTTTGAGACTTTCGGAAGAGTTAACGCTCTTAACTGCTTGGTTTCAAAGATTAAAATTTAAATTTTAAGTATCGCATAGAACTAACGCGCAGCCCCTATACGTTATGTTTAAAAAAAATATATAAATTTTTTTTTCAAAATGGCGGCTATCGTAAAAATTTAAAGTGTCATAACTTTGCTAAATGACATCCTACTAAAAAATGTCGTATGCAAAAAGTGTTTGGAATTTTAATTTGCATATAAAAACAATTTTTAATTATTTTTTTTTTAATAAAAACCGAGTCTTACCATATATTGACCGAGACCTCGAACGAGCTTTTATGCGACTCTGCATAGAGTTAACGCTCGTATGAGGTTTCTATTTAAGAAATCGATTTGAATTTTTAATACAAAATAGAGCTTTCGACTATACTTACGATACTATAAAAAAAAATTAAAAATTAAAAAATAAAAGTATTTTTTTTTCAAAACACGTTTAGTGTGATGAGCGATCGACCCACCATACATACGCTCATAAGATTTTCAATATAGTTAAGGTCAGTGTGAGCTTGTTTATACATATTTGAATTTCAATTTTTGTGACAGTATAGAATTCTTAAGCATCCTGTGTATGTTTGTTAGCAAAATCCATTTTGTCAATTTTTTGCAAAATGGCGACAAGTATTAAAATTCAATCACTTATAACTCAGTAGTGTTGAATTTCGTCAAAAAGGTCTCAATACATGAAATGTTGAGAAGCCTAAAGTTCATAAGAATAAAATATAAAAAATATATATTTTTGCTTGAAAACAAGCGATGTATCAGTTCGATCGTACCCCCATACTAGCCATTTTGAGACTTTCGGAAGAGTTAACGCTCTTAACTGCTTGGTTTCAAAGATTAAAATTTAAATTTTAAGTATCGCATAGAACTAACGCGCAGCCCCTATACGTTATGTTTAAAAAAAATATATAATTTTTTTTTTCAAAATGGCGGCTATCGTAAAAATTCAAAGTGTCATAACTTTGCTAAATGACATCCTACTAAAAAATGTCGTATGCAAAAAGTGTTTGGAATTTTAATTTGCATATAAAAACAATTTTTAATTATTTTTTTTTTAATAAAAACCGAGTCTTACCATATATTGACCGAGACCTCGAACGAGCTTTTATGCGACTCTGCATAGAGTTAACGCTCGTATGAGGTTTCTATTTAAGAAATCGATTTGAATTTTTAATACAAAATAGAGCTTTCGACTATACTTACGATACTATAAAAAAAAATTAAAAATTAAAAAATAAAAGTATTTTTTTTTCAAAACACGTTTAGTGTGATGAGCGATCGACCCACCATACATACGCTCATAAGATTTTCAATATAGTTAAGGTCAGTGTGAGCTTGTTTATACATATTTGAATTTCAATTTTTGTGACAGTATAGAATTCTTAAGCATCCTGTGTATGTTTGTTAGCAAAATCCATTTTGTCAATTTTTTGCAAAATGGCGACAAGTATTAAAATTCAATCACTTATAACTCAGTAGTGTTGAATTTCGTCAAAAAGGTCTCAATACATGAAATGTTGAGAAGCCTAAAGTTCATAAGAATAAAATATAAAAAATATATATTTTTGCTTGAAAACAAGCGATGTATCAGTTCGATCGTACCCCCATACTAGCCATTTTGAGACTTTCGGAAGAGTTAACGCTCTTAACTGCTTGGTTTCAAAGATTAAAATTTAAATTTTAAGTATCGCATAGAACTAACGCGCAGCCCCTATACGTTATGTTTAAAAAAAATATATAAATTTTTTTTTCAAAATGGCGGCTATCGTAAAAATTCAAAGTGTCATAACTTTGCTAAATGACATCCTACTAAAAAATGTCGTATGCAAAAAGTGTTTGGAATTTTAATTTGCATATAAAAACAATTTTTAATTATTTTTTTTTTAATAAAAACCGAGTCTTACCATATATTGACCGAGACCTCGAACGAGCTTTTATGCGACTCTGCATAGAGTTAACGCTCGTATGAGGTTTCTATTTAAGAGATCGATTTGAATTTTTAATACAAAATAGAGCTTTCGACTATACTTACGATACTATAAAAAAAAATTAAAAATTAAAAAATAAAAGTATTTTTTTTTCAAAACACGTTTAGTGTGATGAGTCGATCGACCCACCATACATACGCTCATAAGATTTTCAATATAGTTAAGGTCAGTGTGAGCTTGTTTATACATATTTGAATTTCAATTTTTGTGACAGTATAGAATTCTTAAGCATCCTGTGTATGTTTGTTAGCAAAATCCATTTTGTCAATTTTTTGCAAAATGGCGACAAGTATTAAAATTCAATCACTTATAACTCAGTAGTGTTGAATTTCGTCAAAAAGGTCTCAATACATGAAATGTTGAGAAGCCTAAAGTTCATAAGAATAAAATATAAAAAATATATATTTTTGCTTGAAAACAAGCGATGTATCAGTTCGATCGTACCCCCATACTAGCCATTTTGAGACTTTCGGAAGAGTTAACGCTCTTAACTGCTTGGTTTCAAAGATTAAAATTTAAATTTTAAGTATCGCATAGAACTAACGCGCAGCCCCTATACGTTATGTTTAAAAAAAATATATAAATTTTTTTTTCAAAATGGCGGCTATCGTAAAAATTCAAAGTGTCATAACTTTGCTAAATGACATCCTACTAAAAAATGTCGTATGCAAAAAGTGTTTGGAATTTTAATTTGCATATAAAAACAATTTTTAATTATTTTTTTTTAAATAAAAACCGAGTCTTACCATATATTGACCGAGACCTCGAACGAGCTTTTATGCGACTCTGCATAGAGTTAACGCTCGTATGAGGTTTCTATTTAAGAAATCGATTTGAATTTTTAATACAAAATAGAGCTTTCGACTATACTTACGATACTATAAAAAAAAATTAAAAATTAAAAAATAAAAGTATTTTTTTTTCAAAACACGTTTAGTGTGATGAGTCGATCGACCCACCATACATACGCTCATAAGATTTTCAATATAGTTAAGGTCAGTGTGAGCTTGTTTATACATATTTGAATTTCAATTTTTGTGACAGTATAGAATTCTTAAGCATCCTGTGTATGTTTGTTAGCAAAATCCATTTTGTCAATTTTTTGCAAAATGGCGACAAGTATTAAAATTCAATCACTTATAACTCAGTAGTGTTGAATTTCGTCAAAAAGGTCTCAATACATGAAATGTTGAGAAGTCTAAAGTTCATAAGAATAAAATATAAAAAATATATATTTTTGCTTGAAAACAAGCGATGTATCAGTTCGATCGTACCCCCATACTAGCCATTTTGAGACTTTCGGAAGAGTTAACGCTCTTAACTGCTTGGTTTCAAAGATTAAAATTTAAATTTTAAGTATCGCATAGAACTAACGCGCAGCCCCTATACGTTATGTTTAAAAAAAATATATAAATTTTTTTTTCAAAATGGCGGCTATCGTAAAAATTCAAAGTGTCATAACTTTGCTAAATGACATCCTACTAAAAAATGTCGTATGCAAAAAGTGTTTGGAATTTTAATTTGCATATAAAAACAATTTTTAATTATTTTTTTTTTAATAAAAACCGAGTCTTACCATATATTGACCGAGACCTCGAACGAGCTTTTATGCGACTCTGCATAGAGTTAACGCTCGTATGAGGTTTCTATTTAAGAAATCGATTTGAATTTTTAATACAAAATAGAGCTTTCGACTATACTTACGATACTATAAAAAAAAATTAAAAATTAAAAAATAAAAGTATTTTTTTTTCAAAACACGTTTAGTGTGATGAGCGATCGACCCACCATACATACGCTCATAAGATTTTCAATATAGTTAAGGTCAGTGTGAGCTTGTTTATACATATTTGAATTTCAATTTTTGTGACAGTATAGAATTCTTAAGCATCCTGTGTATGTTTGTTAGCAAAATCCATTTTGTCAATTTTTTGCAAAATGGCGACAAGTATTAAAATTCAATCACTTATAACTCAGTAGTGTTGAATTTCGTCAAAAAGGTCTCAATACATGAAATGTTGAGAAGCCTAAAGTTCATAAGAATAAAATATAAAAAATATATATTTTTGCTTGAAAACAAGCGATGTATCAGTTCGATCGTACCCCCATACTAGCCATTTTGAGACTTTCGGAAGAGTTAACGCTCTTAACTGCTTGGTTTCAAAGATTAAAATTTAAATTTTAAGTATCGCATAGAACTAACGCGCAGCCCCTATACGTTATGTTTAAAAAAAATATATAAATTTTTTTTTCAAAATGGCGGCTATCGTAAAAATTCAAAGTGTCATAACTTTGCTAAATGACATCCTACTAAAAAATGTCGTATGCAAAAAGTGTTTGGAATTTTAATTTGCATATAAAAACAATTTTTAATTATTTTTTTTTTAATAAAAACCGAGTCTTACCATATATTGACCGAGACCTCGAACGAGCTTTTATGCGACTCTGCATAGAGTTAACGCTCGTATGAGGTTTCTATTTAAGAAATCGATTTGAATTTTTAATACAAAATAGAGCTTTCGACTATACTTACGATACTATAAAAAAAAATTAAAAATTAAAAAATAAAAGTATTTTTTTTTCAAAACACGTTTAGTGTGATGAGTCGATCGACCCACCATACATACGCTCATAAGATTTTCAATATAGTTAAGGTCAGTGTGAGCTTGTTTATACATATTTGAATTTCAATTTTTGTGACAGTATAGAATTCTTAAGCATCCTGTGTATGTTTGTTAGCAAAATCCATTTTGTCAATTTTTTGCAAAATGGCGACAAGTATTAAAATTCAATCACTTATAACTCAGTAGTGTTGAATTTCGTCAAAAAGGTCTCAATACATGAAATGTTGAGAAGCCTAAAGTTCATAAGAATAAAATATAAAAAATATATATTTTTGCTTGAAAACAAGCGATGTATCAGTTCGATCGTACCCCCATACTAGCCATTTTGAGACTTTCGGAAGAGTTAACGCTCTTAACTGCTTGGTTTCAAAGATTAAAATTTAAATTTTAAGTATCGCATAGAACTAACGCGCAGCCCCTATACGTTATGTTTAAAAAAAATATATAAATTTTTTTTTCAAAATGGCGGCTATCGTAAAAATTCAAAGTGTCATAACTTTGCTAAATGACATCCTACTAAAAAATGTCGTATGCAAAAAGTGTTTGGAATTTTAATTTGCATATAAAAACAATTTTTAATTATTTTTTTTTTAATAAAAACCGAGTCTTACCATATATTGACCGAGACCTCGAACGAGCTTTTATGCGACTCTGCATAGAGTTAACGCTCGTATGAGGTTTCTATTTAAGAGATCGATTTGAATTTTTAATACAAAATAGAGCTTTCGACTATACTTACGATACTATAAAAAAAAATTAAAAATTAAAAAATAAAAGTATTTTTTTTTCAAAACACGTTTAGTGTGATGAGTCGATCGACCCACCATACATACGCTCATAAGATTTTCAATATAGTTAAGGTCAGTGTGAGCTTGTTTATACATATTTGAATTTCAATTTTTGTGACAGTATAGAATTCTTAAGCATCCTGTGTATGTTTGTTAGCAAAATCCATTTTGTCAATTTTTTGCAAAATGGCGACAAGTATTAAAATTCAATCACTTATAACTCAGTAGTGTTGAATTTCGTCAAAAAGGTCTCAATACATGAAATGTTGAGAAGCCTAAAGTTCATAAGAATAAAATATAAAAAATATATATTTTTGCTTGAAAACAAGCGATGTATCAGTTCGATCGTACCCCCATACTAGCCATTTTGAGACTTTCGGAAGAGTTAACGCTCTTAACTGCTTGGTTTCAAAGATTAAAATTTAAATTTTAAGTATCGCATAGAACTAACGCGCAGCCCCTATACGTTATGTTTAAAAAAAATATATAAATTTTTTTTTCAAAATGGCGGCTATCGTAAAAATTCAAAGTGTCATAACTTTGCTAAATGACATCCTACTAAAAAATGTCGTATGCAAAAAGTGTTTGGAATTTTAATTTGCATATAAAAACAATTTTTAATTATTTTTTTTTTAATAAAAACCGAGTCTTACCATATATTGACCGAGACCTCGAACGAGCTTTTATGCGACTCTGCATAGAGTTAACGCTCGTATGAGGTTTCTATTTAAGAGATCGATTTGAATTTTTAATACAAAATAGAGCTTTCGACTATACTTACGATACTATAAAAAAAAATTAAAAATTAAAAAATAAAAGTATTTTTTTTTCAAAACACGTTTAGTGTGATGAGTCGATCGACCCACCATACATACGCTCATAAGATTTTCAATATAGTTAAGGTCAGTGTGAGCTTGTTTATACATATTTGAATTTCAATTTTTGTGACAGTATAGAATTCTTAAGCATCCTGTGTATGTTTGTTAGCAAAATCCATTTTGTCAATTTTTTGCAAAATGGCGACAAGTATTAAAATTCAATCACTTATAACTCAGTAGTGTTGAATTTCGTCAAAAAGGTCTCAATACATGAAATGTTGAGAAGCCTAAAGTTCATAAGAATAAAATATAAAAAATATATATTTTTGCTTGAAAACAAGCGATGTATCAGTTCGATCGTACCCCCATACTAGCCATTTTGAGACTTTCGGAAGAGTTAACGCTCTTAACTGCTTGGTTTCAAAGATTAAAATTTAAATTTTAAGTATCGCATAGAACTAACGCGCAGCCCCTATACGTTATGTTTAAAAAAAATATATAAATTTTTTTTTCAAAATGGCGGCTATCGTAAAAATTCAAAGTGTCATAACTTTGCTAAATGACATCCTACTAAAAAATGTCGTATGCAAAAAGTGTTTGGAATTTTAATTTGCATATAAAAACAATTTTTAATTATTTTTTTTTAAATAAAAACCGAGTCTTACCATATATTGACCGAGACCTCGAACGAGCTTTTATGCGACTCTGCATAGAGTTAACGCTCGTATGAGGTTTCTATTTAAGAAATCGATTTGAATTTTTAATACAAAATAGAGCTTTCGACTATACTTACGATACTATAAAAAAAAATTAAAAATTAAAAAATAAAAGTATTTTTTTTTCAAAACACGTTTAGTGTGATGAGTCGATCGACCCACCATACATACGCTCATAAGATTTTCAATATAGTTAAGGTCAGTGTGAGCTTGTTTATACATATTTGAATTTCAATTTTTGTGACAGTATAGAATTCTTAAGCATCCTGTGTATGTTTGTTAGCAAAATCCATTTTGTCAATTTTTTGCAAAATGGCGACAAGTATTAAAATTCAATCACTTATAACTCAGTAGTGTTGAATTTCGTCAAAAAGGTCTCAATACATGAAATGTTGAGAAGTCTAAAGTTCATAAGAATAAAATATAAAAAATATATATTTTTGCTTGAAAACAAGCGATGTATCAGTTCGATCGTACCCCCATACTAGCCATTTTGAGACTTTCGGAAGAGTTAACGCTCTTAACTGCTTGGTTTCAAAGATTAAAATTTAAATTTTAAGTATCGCATAGAACTAACGCGCAGCCCCTATACGTTATGTTTAAAAAAAATATATAAATTTTTTTTTCAAAATGGCGGCTATCGTAAAAATTCAAAGTGTCATAACTTTGCTAAATGACATCCTACTAAAAAATGTCGTATGCAAAAAGTGTTTGGAATTTTAATTTGCATATAAAAACAATTTTTAATTATTTTTTTTTTAATAAAAACCGAGTCTTACCATATATTGACCGAGACCTCGAACGAGCTTTTATGCGACTCTGCATAGAGTTAACGCTCGTATGAGGTTTCTATTTAAGAAATCGATTTGAATTTTTAATACAAAATAGAGCTTTCGACTATACTTACGATACTATAAAAAAAAATTAAAAATTAAAAAATAAAAGTATTTTTTTTTCAAAACACGTTTAGTGTGATGAGCGATCGACCCACCATACATACGCTCATAAGATTTTCAATATAGTTAAGGTCAGTGTGAGCTTGTTTATACATATTTGAATTTCAATTTTTGTGACAGTATAGAATTCTTAAGCATCCTGTGTATGTTTGTTAGCAAAATCCATTTTGTCAATTTTTTGCAAAATGGCGACAAGTATTAAAATTCAATCACTTATAACTCAGTAGTGTTGAATTTCGTCAAAAAGGTCTCAATACATGAAATGTTGAGAAGCCTAAAGTTCATAAGAATAAAATATAAAAAATATATATTTTTGCTTGAAAACAAGCGATGTATCAGTTCGATCGTACCCCCATACTAGCCATTTTGAGACTTTCGGAAGAGTTAACGCTCTTAACTGCTTGGTTTCAAAGATTAAAATTTAAATTTTAAGTATCGCATAGAACTAACGCGCAGCCCCTATACGTTATGTTTAAAAAAAATATATAAATTTTTTTTTCAAAATGGCGGCTATCGTAAAAATTCAAAGTGTCATAACTTTGCTAAATGACATCCTACTAAAAAATGTCGTATGCAAAAAGTGTTTGGAATTTTAATTTGCATATAAAAACAATTTTTAATTATTTTTTTTTTAATAAAAACCGAGTCTTACCATATATTGACCGAGACCTCGAACGAGCTTTTATGCGACTCTGCATAGAGTTAACGCTCGTATGAGGTTTCTATTTAAGAAATCGATTTGAATTTTTAATACAAAATAGAGCTTTCGACTATACTTACGATACTATAAAAAAAAATTAAAAATTAAAAAATAAAAGTATTTTTTTTTCAAAACACGTTTAGTGTGATGAGTCGATCGACCCACCATACATACGCTCATAAGATTTTCAATATAGTTAAGGTCAGTGTGAGCTTGTTTATACATATTTGAATTTCAATTTTTGTGACAGTATAGAATTCTTAAGCATCCTGTGTATGTTTGTTAGCAAAATCCATTTTGTCAATTTTTTGCAAAATGGCGACAAGTATTAAAATTCAATCACTTATAACTCAGTAGTGTTGAATTTCGTCAAAAAGGTCTCAATACATGAAATGTTGAGAAGCCTAAAGTTCATAAGAATAAAATATAAAAAATATATATTTTTGCTTGAAAACAAGCGATGTATCAGTTCGATCGTACCCCCATACTAGCCATTTTGAGACTTTCGGAAGAGTTAACGCTCTTAACTGCTTGGTTTCAAAGATTAAAATTTAAATTTTAAGTATCGCATAGAACTAACGCGCAGCCCCTATACGTTATGTTTAAAAAAAATATATAAATTTTTTTTTCAAAATTTCGGCTATCGTAAAAATTCAAAGTGTCATAACTTTGCTAAATGACATCCTACTAAAAAATGTCGTATGCAAAAAGTGTTTGGAATTTTAATTTGCATATAAAAACAATTTTTAATAATTTTTTTTTTAATAAAAACCGAGTCTTACCATATATTGACCGAGACCTCGAACGAGCTTTTATGCGACTCTGCATAGAGTTAACGCTCGTATGAGGTTTCTATTTAAGAAATCGATTTGAATTTTTAATACAAAATAGAGCTTTCGACTATACTTACGATACTATAAAAAAAAATTAAAAATTAAAAAATAAAAGTATTTTTTTTTCAAAACACGTTTAGTGTGATGAGTCGATCGACCCACCATACATACGCTCATAAGATTTTCAATATAGTTAAGGTCAGTGTGAGCTTGTTTATACATATTTGAATTTCAATTTTTGTGACAGTATAGAATTCTTAAGCATCCTGTGTATGTTTGTTAGCAAAATCCATTTTGTCAATTTTTTGCAAAATGGCGACAAGTATTAAAATTCAATCACTTATAACTCAGTAGTGTTGAATTTCGTCAAAAAGGTCTCAATACATGAAATGTTGAGAAGCCTAAAGTTCATAAGAATAAAATATAAAAAATATATATTTTTGCTTGAAAACAAGCGATGTATCAGTTCGATCGTACCCCCATACTAGCCATTTTGAGACTTTCGGAAGAGTTAACGCTCTTAACTGCTTGGTTTTAAAGATTAAAATTTAAATTTTAAGTATCGCATAGAACTAACGCGCAGCCCCTATACGTTATGTTTAAAAAAAATATATAAATTTTTTTTTCAAAATGGCGGCTATCGTAAAAATTCAAAGTGTCATAACTTTGCTAAATGACATCCTACTAAAAAATGTCGTATGCAAAAAGTGTTTGGAATTTTAATTTGCATATAAAAACAATTTTTAATTATTTTTTTTTTAATAAAAACCGAGTCTTACCATATATTGACCGAGACCTCGAACGAGCTTTTATGCGACTCTGCATAGAGTTAACGCTCGTATGAGGTTTCTATTTAAGAAATCGATTTGAATTTTTAATACAAAATAGAGCTTTCGACTATACTTACGATACTATAAAAAAAAATTAAAAATTAAAAAATAAAAGTATTTTTTTTTCAAAACACGTTTAGTGTGATGAGTCGATCGACCCACCATACATACGCTCATAAGATTTTCAATATAGTTAAGGTCAGTGTGAGCTTGTTTATACATATTTGAATTTCAATTTTTGTGACAGTATAGAATTCTTAAGCATCCTGTGTATGTTTGTTAGCAAAATCCATTTTGTCAATTTTTTGCAAAATGGCGACAATTATTAAAATTCAATCACTTATAACTCAGTAGTGTTCAATTTCGTCAAAAAGGTCTCAATACATGAAATGTTGAGAAGCCTAAAGTTCATAAGAATAAAATATAAAAAATATATATTTTTGCTTGAAAACAAGCGATGTATCAGTTCGATCGTACCCCCATACTAGCCATTTTGAGACTTTCGGAAGAGTTAACGCTCTTAACTGCTTGGTTTCAAAGATTAAAATTTAAATTTTAAGTATCGCATAGAACTAACGCGCAGCCCCTATACGTTATGTTTAAAAAAAATATATAAATTTTTTTTTTAAAATGGCGGCTATCGTAAAAATTCAAAGTGTCATAACTTTGCTAAATGACATCCTACTAAAAAATGTCGTATGCAAAAAGTGTTTGGAATTTTAATTTGCATATAAAAACAATTTTTAATTATTTTTTTTTTAATAAAAACCGAGTCTTACCATATATTGACCGAGACCTCGAACGAGCTTTTATGCGACTCTGCATAGAGTTAACGCTCGTATGAGGTTTCTATTTACGAGATCGATTTGAATTTTTAATACAAAATAGAGCTTTCGACTATACTTACGATACTATAAAAAAAAATTAAAAATTAAAAAATAAAAGTATTTTTTTTTCAAAACACGTTTAGTGTGATGAGTCGATCGACCCACCATACATACGCTCATAAGATTTTCAATATAGTTAAGGTCAGTGTGAGCTTGTTTATACATATTTGAATTTCAATTTTTGTGACAGTATAGAATTCTTAAGCATCCTGTGTATGTTTGTTAGCAAAATCCATTTTGTCAATTTTTTGCAAAATGGCGACAAGTATTAAAATTCAATCACTTATAACTCAGTAGTGTTGAATTTCGTCAAAAAGGTCTCAATACATGAAATGTTGAGAAGCCTAAAGTTCATAAGAATAAAATATAAAAAATATATATTTTTGCTTGAAAACAAGCGATGTATCAGTTCGATCGTACCCCCATACTAGCCATTTTGAGACTTTCGGAAGAGTTAACGCTCTTAACTGCTTGGTTTCAAAGATTAAAATTTAAATTTTAAGTATCGCATAGAACTAACGCGCAGCCCCTATACGTTATGTTTAAAAAAAATATATAAATTTTTTTTTCAAAATGGCGGCTATCGTAAAAATTCAAAGTGTCATAACTTTGCTAAATGACATCCTACTAAAAAATGTCGTATGCAAAAAGTGTTTGGAATTTTAATTTGCATATAAAAACAATTTTTAATTATTTTTTTTTTAATAAAAACCGAGTCTTACCATATATTGACCGAGACCTCGAACGAGCTTTTATGCGACTCTGCATAGAGTTAACGCTCGTATGAGGTTTCTATTTAAGAAATCGATTTGAATTTTTAATACAAAATAGAGCTTTCGACTATACTTACGATACTATAAAAAAAAATTAAAAATTAAAAAATAAAAGTATTTTTTTTTCAAAACACGTTTAGTGTGATGAGCGATCGACCCACCATACATACGCTCATAAGAATTTCAATATAGTTAAGGTCAGTGTGAGCTTGTTTATACATATTTGAATTGCAATTTTTGTGACAGTATAGAATTCTTAAGCATCCTGTGTATGTTTGTTAGCAAAATCCATTTTGTCAATTTTTTGCAAAATGGCGACAAGTATTAAAATTCAATCACTTATAACTCAGTAGTGTTGAATTTCGTCAAAAAGGTCTCAATACATGAAATGTTGAGAAGCCTAAAGTTCATAAGAATAAAATATAAAAAATATATATTTTTGCTTGAAAACAAGCGATGTATCAGTTCGATCGTACCCCCATACTAGCCATTTTGAGACTTTCGGAAGAGTTAACGCTCTTAACTGCTTGGTTTCAAAGATTAAAATTAAAATTTTAAGTATCGCATAGAACTAACGCGCAGCCCCTATACGTTATGTTTAAAAAAAATATATAAATTTTTTTTTCAAAATGGCGGCTATCGTAAAAATTCAAAGTGTCATAACTTTGCTAAATGACATCCTACTAAAAAATGTCGTATGCAAAAAGTGTTTGGAATTTTAATTTGCATATAAAAACAATTTTTAATTATTTTTTTTTTAATAAAAACCGAGTCTTACCATATATTGACCGAGACCTCGAACGAGCTTTTATGCGACTCTGCATAGAGTTAACGCTCGTATGAGGTTTCTATTTAAGAGATCGATTTGAATTTTTAATACAAAATAGAGCTTTCGACTATACTTACGATACTATAAAAAAAAATTAAAAATTAAAAAATAAAAGTATTTTTTTTTCAAAACACGTTTAGTGTGATGAGTCGATCGACCCACCATACATACGCTCATAAGATTTTCAATATAGTTAAGGTCAGTGTGAGCTTGTTTATACATATTTGAATTTCAATTTTTGTGACAGTATAGAATTCTTAAGCATCCTGTGTATGTTTGTTAGCAAAATCCATTTTGTCAATTTTTTGCAAAATGGCGACAAGTATTAAAATTCAATCACTTATAACTCAGTAGTGTTGAATTTCGTCAAAAAGGTCTCAATACATGAAATGTTGAGAAGCCTAAAGTTCATAAGAATAAAATATAAAAAATATATATTTTTGCTTGAAAACAAGCGATGTATCAGTTCGATCGTACCCCCATACTAGCCATTTTGAGACTTTCGGAAGAGTTAACGCTCTTAACTGCTTGGTTTCAAAGATTAAAATTTAAATTTTAAGTATCGCATAGAACTAACGCGCAGCCCCTATACGTTATGTTTAAAAAAAATATATAAATTTTTTTTTCAAAATGGCGGCTATCGTAAAAATTCAAAGTGTCATAACTTTGCTAAATGACATCCTACTAAAAAATGTCGTATGCAAAAAGTGTTTGGAATTTTAATTTGCATATAAAAACAATTTTTAATTATTTTTTTTTTAATAAAAACCGAGTCTTACCATATATTGACCGAGACCTCGAACGAGCTTTTATGCGACTCTGCATAGAGTTAACGCTCGTATGAGGTTTCTATTTAAGAAATCGATTTGAATTTTTAATACAAAATAGAGCTTTCGACTATACTTACGATACTATAAAAAAAAATTAAAAATTAAAAAATAAAAGTATTTTTTTTTCAAAACACGTTTAGTGTGATGAGTCGATCGACCCACCATACATACGCTCATAAGATTTTCAATATAGTTAAGGTCAGTGTGAGCTTGTTTATACATATTTGAATTTCAATTTTTGTGACAGTATAGAATTCTTAAGCATCCTGTGTATGTTTGTTAGCAAAATCCATTTTGTCAATTTTTTGCAAAATGGCGACAAGTATTAAAATTCAATCACTTATAACTCAGTAGTGTTGAATTTCGTCAAAAAGGTCTCAATACATGAAATGTTGAGAAGCCTAAAGTTCATAAGAATAAAATATAAAAAATATATATTTTTGCTTGAAAACAAGCGATGTATCAGTTCGATCGTACCCCCATACTAGCCATTTTGAGACTTTCGGAAGAGTTAACGCTCTTAACTGCTTGGTTTCAAAGATTAAAATTTAAATTTTAAGTATCGCATAGAACTAACGCGCAGCCCCTATACGTTATGTTTAAAAAAAATATATAAATTTTTTTTTCAAAATGGCGGCTATCGTAAAAATTCAAAGTGTCATAACTTTGCTAAATGACATCCTACTAAAAAATTTTGTATGCAAAAAGTGTTTGTAATTTTAATTTGCATATAAAAACAATTTTTAATTATTTTTTTTTTATTAAAAACCGAGTCTTACCATATATTGACCGAGACCTCGAACGAGCTTTTATGCGACTCTGCATAGAGTTAACGCTCGTATGAGGTTTCTATTTAAGAAATCGATTTGAATTTTTAATACAAAATAGAGCTTTCGACTATACTTACGATACTATAAAAAAAAATTAAAAATTAAAAAATAAAAGTATTTTTTTTTCAAAACACGTTTAGTGTGATGAGTCGATCGACCCACCATACATACGCTCATAAGATTTTCAATATAGTTAAGGTCAGTGTGAGCTTGTTTATACATATTTGAATTTCAATTTTTGTGACAGTATAGAATTCTTAAGCATCCTGTGTATGTTTGTTAGCAAAATCCATTTTGTCAATTTTTTGCAAAATGGCGACAAGTATTAAAATTCAATCACTTATAACTCAGTAGTGTTGAATTTCGTCAAAAAGGTCTCAATACATAAAATGTTGAGAAGCCTAAAGTTCATAAGAATAAAATATAAAAAATATATATTTTTGCTTGAAAACAAGCGATGTATCAGTTCGATCGTACCCCCATACTAGCCATTTTGAGACTTTCGGAAGAGTTAACGCTCTTAACTGCTTGGTTTCAAAGATTAAAATTTAAATTTTAAGTATCGCATAGAACTAACGCGCAGCCCCTATACGTTATGTTTAAAAAAAATATATAAATTTTTTTTTCAAAATGGCGGCTATCGTAAAAATTCAAAGTGTCATAACTTTGCTAAATGACATCCTACTAAAAAATGTCGTATGCAAAAAGTGTTTGGAATTTTAATTTGCATATAAAAACAATTTTTAATTATTTTTTTTTTAATAAAAACCGAGTCTTACCATATATTGACCGAGACCTCGAACGAGCTTTTATGCGACTCTGCATAGAGTTAACGCTCGTATGAGGTTTCTATTTAAGAGATCGATTTGAATTTTTAATACAAAATAGAGCTTTCGACTATACTTACGATACTATAAAAAAAAATTAAAAATTAAAAAATAAAAGTATTTTTTTTTCAAAACACGTTTAGTGTGATGAGTCGATCGACCCACCATACATACGCTCATAAGATTTTCAATATAGTTAAGGTCAGTGTGAGCTTGTTTATACATATTCGAATTTCAATTTTTGTGACAGTATAGAATTCTTAAGCATCCTGTGTATGTTTGTTAGCAAAATCCATTTTGTCAATTTTTTGCAAAATGGCGACAAGTATTAAAATTCAATCACTTATAACTCAGTAGTGTTGAATTTCGTCAAAAAGGTCTCAATACATGAAATGTTGAGAAGCCTAAAGTTCATAAGAATAAAATATAAAAAATATATATTTTTGCTTGAAAACAAGCGATGTATCAGTTCGATCGTACCCCCATACTAGCCATTTTGAGACTTTCGGAAGAGTTAACGCTCTTAACTGCTTGGTTTCAAAGATTAAAATTTAAATTTTAAGTATCGCATAGAACTAACGCGCAGCCCCTATACGTTATGTTTAAAAAAAATATATAAATTTTTTTTTCAAAATGGCGGCTATCGTAAAAATTCAAAGTGTCATAACTTTGCTAAATGACATCCTACTAAAAAATGTCGTATGCAAAAAGTGTTTGGAATTTTAATTTGCATATAAAAACAATTTTTAATTTTTTTTTTTTTAATAAAAACCGAGTCTTACCATATATTGACCGAGACCTCGAACGAGCTTTAATGCGACTCTGCATAGAGTTAACGCTCGTATGAGGTTTCTATTTAAGAAATCGATTTGAATTTTTAATACAAAATAGAGCTTTCGACTATACTTACGATACTATAAAAAAAAATTAAAAATTAAAAAATAAAAGTATTTTTTTTTCAAAACACGTTTAGTGTGATGAGTCGATCGACCCACCATACATACGCTCATAAGATTTTCAATATAGTTAAGGTCAGTGTGAGCTTGTTTATACATATTTGAATTTCAATTTTTGTGACAGTATAGAATTCTTAAGCATCCTGTGTATGTTTGTTAGCAAAATCCATTTTGTCAATTTTTTGCAAAATGGCGACAAGTATTAAAATTCAATCACTTATAACTCAGTAGTGTTGAATTTCGTCAAAAAGGTCTCAATACATGAAATGTTGAGAAGCCTAAAGTTCATAAGAATAAAATATAAAAAATATATATTTTTGCTTGAAAACAAGCGATGTATCAGTTCGATCGTACCCCCATACTAGCCATTTTGAGACTTTCGGAAGAGTTAACGCTCTTAACTGCTTGGTTTCAAAGATTAAAATTTAAATTTTAAGTATCGCATAGAACTAACGCGCAGCCCCTATACGTTATGTTTAAAAAAAATATATAAATTTTTTTTTCAAAATGGCGGCTATCGTAAAAATTCAAAGTGTCATAACTTTGCTAAATGACATCCTACTAAAAAATGTCGTATGCAAAAAGTGTTTGGAATTTTAATTTGCATATAAAAACAATTTTTAATTATTTTTTTTTTAATAAAAACCGAGTCTTACCATATATTGACCGAGACCTCGAACGAGCTTTTATGCGACTCTGCATAGAGTTAACGCTCGTATGAGGTTTCTATTTAAGAGATCGATTTGAATTTTTAATACAAAATAGAGCTTTCGACTATACTTACGATACTATAAAAAAAAATTAAAAATTAAAAAATAAAAGTATTTTTTTTTCAAAACACGTTTAGTGTGATGAGTCGATCGACCCACCATACATACGCTCATAAGATTTTCAATATAGTTAAGGTCAGTATGAGCTTGTTTATACATATTCGAATTTCAATTTTTGTGACAGTATAGAATTCTTAAGCATCCTGTGTATGTTTGTTAGCAAAATCCATTTTGTCAATTTTTTGCAAAATGGCGACAAGTATTAAAATTCAATCACTTATAACTCAGTAGTGTTGAATTTCGTCAAAAAGGTCTCAATACATGAAATGTTGAGAAGCCTAAAGTTCATAAGAATAAAATATAAAAAATATATATTTTTGCTTGAAAACAAGCGATGTATCAGTTCGATCGTACCCCCATACTAGCCATTTTGAGACTTTCGGAAGAGTTAACGCTCTTAACTGCTTGGTTTCAAAGATTAAAATTTAAATTTTAAGTATCGCATAGAACTAACGCGCAGCCCCTATACGTTATGTTTAAAAAAAATATATAAATTTTTTTTTCAAAATGGCGGCTATCGTAAAAATTCAAAGTGTCATAACTTTGCTAAATGACATCCTACTAAAAAATGTCGTATGCAAAAAGTGTTTGGAATTTTAATTTGCATATAAAAACAATTTTTAATTATTTTTTTTTTAATAAAAACCGAGTTTTACTATATATTGACCGAGACCTCGAACGAGCTTTTATGCGACTCTGCATAGAGTTAACGCTCGTATGAGGTTTCTATTTAAGAAATCGATTTGAATTTTTAATACAAAATAGAGCTTTCGACTATACTTACGATACTATAAAAAAAAATTAAAAATTAAAAAATAAAAGTATTTTTTTTTCAAAACACGTTTAGTGTGATGAGCGATCGACCCACCATACATACGCTCATAAGATTTTCAATATAGTTAAGGTCAGTGTGAGCTTGTTTATACATATTTGAATTTCAATTTTTGTGACAGTATAGAATTCTTAAGCATCCTGTGTATGTTTGTTAGCAAAATCCATTTTGTCAATTTTTTGCAAAATGGCGACAAGTATTAAAATTCAATCACTTATAACTCAGTAGTGTTGAATTTCGTCAAAAAGGTCTCAATACATAAATTGTTGAGAAGCCTAAAGTTCATAAGAATAAAATATAAAAAATATATATTTTTGCTTGAAAACAAGCGATGTATCAGTTCGATCGTACCCCCATACTAGCCATTTTGAGACTTTCGGAAGAGTTAACGCTCTTAACTGCTTGGTTTCAAAGATTAAAATTTAAATTTTAAGTATCGCATAGAACTAACGCGCAGCCCCTATACGTTATGTTTAAAAAAAATATATAAATTTTTTTTTCAAAATGGCGGCTATCGTAAAAATTCAAAGTGTCATAACTTTGCTAAATGACATCCTACTAAAAAATGTCGTATGCAAAAAGTGTTTGGAATTTTAATTTGCATATAAAAACAATTTTTAATTTTTTTTTTTTTAATAAAAACCGAGTCTTACCATATATTGACCGAGACCTCGAACGAGCTTTAATGCGACTCTGCATAGAGTTAACGCTCGTATGAGGTTTCTATTTAAGAAATCGATTTGAATTTTTAATACAAAATAGAGCTTTCGACTATACTTACGATACTATAAAAAAAAATTAAAAATTAAAAAATAAAAGTATTTTTTTTTCAAAACACGTTTAGTGTGATGAGTCGATCGACCCACCATACATACGCTCATAAGATTTTCAATATAGTTAAGGTCAGTGTGAGCTTGTTTATACATATTTGAATTTCAATTTTTGTGACAGTATAGAATTCTTAAGCATCCTGTGTATGTTTGTTAGCAAAATCCATTTTGTCAATTTTTTGCAAAATGGCGACAAGTATTAAAATTCAATCACTTATAACTCAGTAGTGTTGAATTTCGTCAAAAAGGTCTCAATACATGAAATGTTGAGAAGCCTAAAGTTCATAAGAATAAAATATAAAAAATATATATTTTTGCTTGAAAACAAGCGATGTATCAGTTCGATCGTACCCCCATACTAGCCATTTTGAGACTTTCGGAAGAGTTAACGCTCTTAACTGCTTGGTTTCAAAGATTAAAATTTAAATTTTAAGTATCGCATAGAACTAACGCGCAGCCCCTATACGTTATGTTTAAAAAAAATATATAAATTTTTTTTTCAAAATGGCGGCTATCGTAAAAATTCAAAGTGTCATAACTTTGCTAAATGACATCCTACTAAAAAATGTCGTATGCAAAAAGTGTTTGGAATTTTAATTTGCATATAAAAACAATTTTTAATTTTTTTTTTTTTAATAAAAACCGAGTCTTACCATATATTGACCGAGACCTCGAACGAGCTTTTATGCGACTCTGCATAGAGTTAACGCTCGTATGAGGTTTCTATTTAAGAAATCGATTTGAATTTTTAATACAAAATAGAGCTTTCGACTATACTTACGATACTATAAAAAAAAATTAAAAATTAAAAAATAAAAGTATTTTTTTTTCAAAACACGTTTAGTGTGATGAGTCGATCGACCCACCATACATACGCTCATAAGATTTTCAATATAGTTAAGGTCAGTGTGAGCTTGTTTATACATATTTGAATTTCAATTTTTGTGACAGTATAGAATTCTTAAGCATCCTGTGTATGTTTGTTAGCAAAATCCATTTTGTCAATTTTTTGCAAAATGGCGACAAGTATTAAAATTCAATCACTTATAACTCAGTAGTGTTGAATTTCGTCAAAAAGGTCTCAATACATGAAATGTTGAGAAGCCTAAAGTTTATCAGAATAAAATATAAAAAATATATATTTTTGCTTGAAAACAAGCGATGTATCAGTTCGATCGTACCCCCATACTAGCCATTTTGAGACTTTCGGAAGAGTTAACGCTCTTAACTGCTTGGTTTCAAAGATTAAAATTTAAATTTTAAGTATCGCATAGAACTAACGCGCAGCCCCTATACGTTATGTTTAAAAAAAATATATAAATTTTTTTTTCAAAATGGCGGCTATCGTAAAAATTCAAAGTGTCATAACTTTGCTAAATGACATCCTACTAAAAAATGTCGTATGCAAAAAGTGTTTGGAATTTTAATTTGCATATAAAAACAATTTTTAATTATTTTTTTTTTAATAAAAACCGAGTCTTACCATATATTGACCGAGACCTCGAACGAGCTTTTATGCGACTCTGCATAGAGTTAACGCTCGTATGAGGTTTCTATTTAAGAGATCGATTTGAATTTTTAATACAAAATAGAGCTTTCGACTATACTTACGATACTATAAAAAAAAATTAAAAATTAAAAAATAAAAGTATTTTTTTTTCAAAACACGTTTAGTGTGATGAGTCGATCGACCCACCATACATACGCTCATAAGATTTTCAATATAGTTAAGGTCAGTGTGAGCTTGTTTATACATATTTGAATTTCAATTTTTGTGACAGTATAGAATTCTTAAGCATCCTGTGTATGTTTGTTAGCAAAATCCATTTTGTCAATTTTTTGCAAAATGGCGACAAGTATTAAAATTCAATCACTTATAACTCAGTAGTGTTGAATTTCGTCAAAAAGGTCTCAATACATAAATTGTTGAGAAGCCTAAAGTTCATAAGAATAAAATATAAAAAATATATATTTTTGCTTGAAAACAAGCGATGTATCAGTTCGATCGTACCCCCATACTAGCCATTTTGAGACTTTCGGAAGAGTTAACGCTCTTAACTGCTTGGTTTCAAAGATTAAAATTTAAATTTTAAGTATCGCATAGAACTAACGCGCAGCCCCTATACGTTATGTTTAAAAAAAATATATAATTTTTTTTTTCAAAATGGCGGCTATCGTAAAAATTCAAAGTGTCATAACTTTGCTAAATGACATCCTACTAAAAAATGTCGTATGCAAAAAGTGTTTGGAATTTTAATTTGCATATAAAAACAATTTTTAATTATTTTTTTTTTAATAAAAACCGAGTCTTACCATATATTGACCGAGACCTCGAACGAGCTTTAATGCGACTCTGCATAGAGTTAACGCTCGTATGAGGTTTCTATTTAAGAAATCGATTTGAATTTTTAATACAAAATAGAGCTTTCGACTATACTTACGATACTATAAAAAAAAATTAAAAATTAAAAAATAAAAGTATTTTTTTTTCAAAACACGTTTAGTGTGATGAGTCGATCGACCCACCATACATACGCTCATAAGATTTTCAATATAGTTAAGGTCAGTGTGAGCTTGTTTATACATATTTGAATTTCAATTTTTGTGACAGTATAGAATTCTTAAGCATCCTGTGTATGTTTGTTAGCAAAATCCATTTTGTCAATTTTTTGCAAAATGGCGACAAGTATTAAAATTCAATCACTTATAACTCAGTAGTGTTGAATTTCGTCAAAAAGGTCTCAATACATGAAATGTTGAGAAGCCTAAAGTTCATAAGAATAAAATATAAAAAATATATATTTTTGCTTGAAAACAAGCGATGTATCAGTTCGATCGTACCCCCATACTAGCCATTTTGAGACTTTCGGAAGAGTTAACGCTCTTAACTGCTTGGTTTCAAAGATTAAAATTTAAATTTTAAGTATCGCATAGAACTAACGCGCAGCCCCTATACGTTATGTTTAAAAAAAATATATAAATTTTTTTTTCAAAATGGCGGCTATCGTAAAAATTCAAAGTGTCATAACTTTGCTAAATGACATCCTACTAAAAAATGTCGTATGCAAAAAGTGTTTGGAATTTTAATTTGCATATAAAAACAATTTTTAATTTTTTTTTTTTTAATAAAAACCGAGTCTTACCATATATTGACCGAGACCTCGAACGAGCTTTTATGCGACTCTGCATAGAGTTAACGCTCGTATGAGGTTTCTATTTAAGAAATCGATTTGAATTTTTAATACAAAATAGAGCTTTCGACTATACTTACGATACTATAAAAAAAAATTAAAAATTAAAAAATAAAAGTATTTTTTTTTCAAAACACGTTTAGTGTGATGAGTCGATCGACCCACCATACATACGCTCATAAGATTTTCAATATAGTTAAGGTCAGTGTGAGCTTGTTTATACATATTTGAATTTCAATTTTTGTGACAGTATAGAATTCTTAAGCATCCTGTGTATGTTTGTTAGCAAAATCCATTTTGTCAATTTTTTGCAAAATGGCGACAAGTATTAAAATTCAATCACTTATAACTCAGTAGTGTTGAATTTCGTCAAAAAGGTCTCAATACATGAAATGTTGAGAAGCCTAAAGTTTATCAGAATAAAATATAAAAAATATATATTTTTGCTTGAAAACAAGCGATGTATCAGTTCGATCGTACCCCCATACTAGCCATTTTGAGACTTTCGGAAGAGTTAACGCTCTTAACTGCTTGGTTTCAAAGATTAAAATTTAAATTTTAAGTATCGCATAGAACTAACGCGCAGCCCCTATACGTTATGTTTAAAAAAAATATATAAATTTTTTTTTCAAAATGGCGGCTATCGTAAAAATTCAAAGTGTCATAACTTTGCTAAATGACATCCTACTAAAAAATGTCGTATGCAAAAAGTGTTTGGAATTTTAATTTGCATATAAAAACAATTTTTAATTATTTTTTTTTTAATAAAAACCGAGTCTTACCATATATTGACCGAGACCTCGAACGAGCTTTTATGCGACTCTGCATAGAGTTAACGCTCGTATGAGGTTTCTATTTAAGAGATCGATTTGAATTTTTAATACAAAATAGAGCTTTCGACTATACTTACGATACTATAAAAAAAAATTAAAAATTAAAAAATAAAAGTATTTTTTTTTCAAAACACGTTTAGTGTGATGAGTCGATCGACCCACCATACATACGCTCATAAGATTTTCAATATAGTTAAGGTCAGTGTGAGCTTGTTTATACATATTTGAATTTCAATTTTTGTGACAGTATAGAATTCTTAAGCATCCTGTGTATGTTTGTTAGCAAAATCCATTTTGTCAATTTTTTGCAAAATGGCGACAAGTATTAAAATTCAATCACTTATAACTCAGTAGTGTTGAATTTCGTCAAAAAGGTCTCAATACATGAAATGTTGAGAAGCCTAAAGTTCATAAGAATAAAATATAAAAAATATATATTTTTGCTTGAAAACAAGCGATGTATCAGTTCGATCGTACCCCCATACTAGCCATTTTGAGACTTTCGGAAGAGTTAACGCTCTTAACTGCTTGGTTTCAAAGATTAAAATTTAAATTTTAAGTATCGCATAGAACTAACGCGCAGCCCCTATACGTTATGTTTAAAAAAAATATATAATTTTTTTTTTCAAAATGGCGGCTATCGTAAAAATTCAAAGTGTCATAACTTTGCTAAATGACATCCTACTAAAAAATGTCGTATGCAAAAAGTGTTTGGAATTTTAATTTGCATATAAAAACAATTTTTAATTATTTTTTTTTTAATAAAAACCGAGTCTTACCATATATTGACCGAGACCTCGAACGAGCTTTTATGCGACTCTGCATAGAGTTAACGCTCGTATGAGGTTTCTATTTAAGAAATCGATTTGAATTTTTAATACAAAATAGAGCTTTCGACTATACTTACGATACTATAAAAAAAAATTAAAAATTAAAAAATAAAAGTATTTTTTTTTCAAAACACGTTTAGTGTGATGAGTCGATCGACCCACCATACATACGCTCATAAGATTTTCAATATAGTTAAGGTCAGTGTGAGCTTGTTTATACATATTTGAATTTCAATTTTTGTGACAGTATAGAATTCTTAAGCATCCTGTGTATGTTTGTTAGCAAAATCCATTTTGTCAATTTTTTGCAAAATGGCGACAAGTATTAAAATTCAATCACTTATAACTCAGTAGTGTTGAATTTCGTCAAAAAGGTCTCAATACATGAAATGTTGAGAAGCCTAAAGTTCATAAGAATAAAATATAAAAAATATATATTTTTGCTTGAAAACAAGCGATGTATCAGTTCGATCGTACCCCCATACTAGCCATTTTGAGACTTTCGGAAGAGTTAACGCTCTTAACTGCTTGGTTTCAAAGATTAAAATTTAAATTTTAAGTATCGCATAGAACTAACGCGCAGCCCCTATACGTTATGTTTAAAAAAAATATATAATTTTTTTTTTCAAAATGGCGGCTATCGTAAAAATTCAAAGTGTCATAACTTTGCTAAATGACATCCTACTAAAAAATGTCGTATGCAAAAAGTGTTTGGAATTTTAATTTGCATATAAAAACAATTTTTAATTATTTTTTTTTTAATAAAAACCGAGTCTTACCATATATTGACCGAGACCTCGAACGAGCTTTTATGCGACTCTGCATAGAGTTAACGCTCGTATGAGGTTTCTATTTAAGAAATCGATTTGAATTTTTAATACAAAATAGAGCTTTCGACTATACTTACGATACTATAAAAAAAAATTAAAAATTAAAAAATAAAAGTATTTTTTTTTCAAAACACGTTTAGTGTGATGAGTCGATCGACCCACCATACATACGCTCATAAGATTTTCAATATAGTTAAGGTCAGTGTGAGCTTGTTTATACATATTTGAATTTCAATTTTTGTGACAGTATAGAATTCTTAAGCATCCTGTGTATGTTTGTTAGCAAAATCCATTTTGTCAATTTTTTGCAAAATGGCGACAAGTATTAAAATTCAATCACTTATAACTCAGTAGTGTTAAATTTCGTCAAAAAGGTCTCAATACATGAAATGTTGAGAAGCCTAAAGTTCATAAGAATAAAATATAAAAAATATATATTTTTGCTTGAAAACAAGCGATGTATCAGTTCGATCGTACCCCCATACTAGCCATTTTGAGACTTTCGGAAGAGTTAACGCTCTTAACTGCTTGGTTTCAAAGATTAAAATTTAAATTTTAAGTATCGCATAGAACTAACGCGCAGCCCCTATACGTTATGTTTAAAAAAAATATATAAATTTTTTTTTCAAAATGGCGGCTATCGTAAAAATTTAAAGTGTCATAACTTTGCTAAATGACATCCTACTAAAAAATGTCGTATGCAAAAAGTGTTTGGAATTTTAATTTGCATATAAAAACAATTTTTAATTATTTTTTTTTTAATAAAAACCGAGTCTTACCATATATTGACCGAGACCTCGAACGAGCTTTTATGCGACTCTGCATAGAGTTAACGCTCGTATGAGGTTTCTATTTAAGAAATCGATTTGAATTTTTAATACAAAATAGAGCTTTCGACTATACTTACGATACTATAAAAAAAAATTAAAAATTAAAAAATAAAAGTATTTTTTTTTCAAAACACGTTTAGTGTGATGAGCGATCGACCCACCATACATACGCTCATAAGATTTTCAATATAGTTAAGGTCAGTGTGAGCTTGTTTATACATATTTGAATTTCAATTTTTGTGACAGTATAGAATTCTTAAGCATCCTGTGTATGTTTGTTAGCAAAATCCATTTTGTCAATTTTTTGCAAAATGGCGACAAGTATTAAAATTCAATCACTTATAACTCAGTAGTGTTGAATTTCGTCAAAAAGGTCTCAATACATGAAATGTTGAGAAGCCTAAAGTTCATAAGAATAAAATATAAAAAATATATATTTTTGCTTGAAAACAAGCGATGTATCAGTTCGATCGTACCCCCATACTAGCCATTTTGAGACTTTCGGAAGAGTTAACGCTCTTAACTGCTTGGTTTCAAAGATTAAAATTTAAATTTTAAGTATCGCATAGAACTAACGCGCAGCCCCTATACGTTATGTTTAAAAAAAATATATAATTTTTTTTTTCAAAATGGCGGCTATCGTAAAAATTCAAAGTGTCATAACTTTGCTAAATGACATCCTACTAAAAAATGTCGTATGCAAAAAGTGTTTGGAATTTTAATTTGCATATAAAAACAATTTTTAATTATTTTTTTTTTAATAAAAACCGAGTCTTACCATATATTGACCGAGACCTCGAACGAGCTTTTATGCGACTCTGCATAGAGTTAACGCTCGTATGAGGTTTCTATTTAAGAAATCGATTTGAATTTTTAATACAAAATAGAGCTTTCGACTATACTTACGATACTATAAAAAAAAATTAAAAATTAAAAAATAAAAGTATTTTTTTTTCAAAACACGTTTAGTGTGATGAGCGATCGACCCACCATACATACGCTCATAAGATTTTCAATATAGTTAAGGTCAGTGTGAGCTTGTTTATACATATTTGAATTTCAATTTTTGTGACAGTATAGAATTCTTAAGCATCCTGTGTATGTTTGTTAGCAAAATCCATTTTGTCAATTTTTTGCAAAATGGCGACAAGTATTAAAATTCAATCACTTATAACTCAGTAGTGTTGAATTTCGTCAAAAAGGTCTCAATACATGAAATGTTGAGAAGCCTAAAGTTCATAAGAATAAAATATAAAAAATATATATTTTTGCTTGAAAACAAGCGATGTATCAGTTCGATCGTACCCCCATACTAGCCATTTTGAGACTTTCGGAAGAGTTAACGCTCTTAACTGCTTGGTTTCAAAGATTAAAATTTAAATTTTAAGTATCGCATAGAACTAACGCGCAGCCCCTATACGTTATGTTTAAAAAAAATATATAAATTTTTTTTTCAAAATGGCGGCTATCGTAAAAATTCAAAGTGTCATAACTTTGCTAAATGACATCCTACTAAAAAATGTCGTATGCAAAAAGTGTTTGGAATTTTAATTTGCATATAAAAACAATTTTTAATTATTTTTTTTTTAATAAAAACCGAGTCTTACCATATATTGACCGAGACCTCGAACGAGCTTTTATGCGACTCTGCATAGAGTTAACGCTCGTATGACGTTTCTATTTAAGAGATCGATTTGAATTTTTAATACAAAATAGAGCTTTCGACTATACTTACGATACTATAAAAAAAAATTAAAAATTAAAAAATAAAAGTATTTTTTTTTCAAAACACGTTTAGTGTGATGAGTCGATCGACCCACCATACATACGCTCATAAGATTTTCAATATAGTTAAGGTCAGTGTGAGCTTGTTTATACATATTTGAATTTCAATTTTTGTGACAGTATAGAATTCTTAAGCATCCTGTGTATGTTTGTTAGCAAAATCCATTTTGTCAATTTTTTGCAAAATGGCGACAAGTATTAAAATTCAATCACTTATAACTCAGTAGTGTTGAATTTCGTCAAAAAGGTCTCAATACATGAAATGTTGAGAAGTCTAAAGTTCATAAGAATAAAATATAAAAAATATATATTTTTGCTTGAAAACAAGCGATGTATCAGTTCGATCGTACCCCCATACTAGCCATTTTGAGACTTTCGGAAGAGTTAACGCTCTTAACTGCTTGGTTTCAAAGATTAAAATTTAAATTTTAAGTATCGCATAGAACTAACGCGCAGCCCCTATACGTTATGTTTAAAAAAAATATATAAATTTTTTTTTCAAAATGGCGGCTATCGTAAAAATTCAAAGTGTCATAACTTTGCTAAATGACATCCTACTAAAAAATGTCGTATGCAAAAAGTGTTTGGAATTTTAATTTGCATATAAAAACAATTTTTAATTATTTTTTTTTTAATAAAAACCGAGTCTTACCATATATTGACCGAGACCTCGAACGAGCTTTTATGCGACTCTGCATAGAGTTAACGCTCGTATGAGGTTTCTATTTAAGAAATCGATTTGAATTTTTAATACAAAATAGAGCTTTCGACTATACTTACGATACTATAAAAAAAAATTAAAAATTAAAAAATAAAAGTATTTTTTTTTCAAAACACGTTTAGTGTGATGAGCGATCGACCCACCATACATACGCTCATAAGATTTTCAATATAGTTAAGGTCAGTGTGAGCTTGTTTATACATATTTGAATTTCAATTTTTGTGACAGTATAGAATTCTTAAGCATCCTGTGTATGTTTGTTAGCAAAATCCATTTTGTCAATTTTTTGCAAAATGGCGACAAGTATTAAAATTCAATCACTTATAACTCAGTAGTGTTGAATTTCGTCAAAAAGGTCTCAATACATGAAATGTTGAGAAGCCTAAAGTTCATAAGAATAAAATATAAAAAATATATATTTTTGCTTGAAAACAAGCGATGTATCAGTTCGATCGTACCCCCATACTAGCCATTTTGAGACTTTCGGAAGAGTTAACGCTCTTAACTGCTTGGTTTCAAAGATTAAAATTTAAATTTTAAGTATCGCATAGAACTAACGCGCAGCCCCTATACGTTATGTTTAAAAAAAATATATAAATTTATTTTTCAAAATGGCGGCTATCGTAAAAATTTAAAGTGTCATAACTTTGCTAAATGACATCCTACTAAAAAATGTCGTATGCAAAAAGTGTTTGGAATTTTAATTTGCATATAAAAACAATTTTTAATTATTTTTTTTTTAATAAAAACCGAGTCTTACCATATATTGACCGAGACCTCGAACGAGCTTTTATGCGACTCTGCATAGAGTTAACGCTCGTATGAGGTTTCTATTTAAGAAATCGATTTGAATTTTTAATACAAAATAGAGCTTTCGACTATACTTACGATACTATAAAAAAAAATTAAAAATTAAAAAATAAAAGTATTTTTTTTTCAAAACACGTTTAGTGTGATGAGCGATCGACCCACCATACATACGCTCATAAGATTTTCAATATAGTTAAGGTCAGTGTGAGCTTGTTTATACATATTTGAATTTCAATTTTTGTGACAGTATAGAATTCTTAAGCATCCTGTGTATGTTTGTTAGCAAAATCCATTTTGTCAATTTTTTGCAAAATGGCGACAAGTATTAAAATTCAATCACTTATAACTCAGTAGTGTTGAATTTCGTCAAAAAGGTCTCAATACATGAAATGTTGAGAAGCCTAAAGTTCATAAGAATAAAATATAAAAAATATATATTTTTGCTTGAAAACAAGCGATGTATCAGTTCGATCGTACCCCCATACTAGCCATTTTGAGACTTTCGGAAGAGTTAACGCTCTTAACTGCTTGGTTTCAAAGATTAAAATTTAAATTTTAAGTATCGCATAGAACTAACGCGCAGCCCCTATACGTTATGTTTAAAAAAAATATATAATTTTTTTTTTCAAAATGGCGGCTATCGTAAAAATTCAAAGTGTCATAACTTTGCTAAATGACATCCTACTAAAAAATGTCGTATGCAAAAAGTGTTTGGAATTTTAATTTGCATATAAAAACAATTTTTAATTATTTTTTTTTTAATAAAAACCGAGTCTTACCATATATTGACCGAGACCTCGAACGAGCTTTTATGCGACTCTGCATAGAGTTAACGCTCGTATGAGGTTTCTATTTAAGAAATCGATTTGAATTTTTAATACAAAATAGAGCTTTCGACTATACTTACGATACTATAAAAAAAAATTAAAAATTAAAAAATAAAAGTATTTTTTTTTCAAAACACGTTTAGTGTGATGAGCGATCGACCCACCATACATACGCTCATAAGATTTTCAATATAGTTAAGGTCAGTGTGAGCTTGTTTATACATATTTGAATTTCAATTTTTGTGACAGTATAGAATTCTTAAGCATCCTGTGTATGTTTGTTAGCAAAATCCATTTTGTCAATTTTTTGCAAAATGGCGACAAGTATTAAAATTCAATCACTTATAACTCAGTAGTGTTGAATTTCGTCAAAAAGGTCTCAATACATGAAATGTTGAGAAGCCTAAAGTTCATAAGAATAAAATATAAAAAATATATATTTTTGCTTGAAAACAAGCGATGTATCAGTTCGATCGTACCCCCATACTAGCCATTTTGAGACTTTCGGAAGAGTTAACGCTCTTAACTGCTTGGTTTCAAAGATTAAAATTTAAATTTTAAGTATCGCATAGAACTAACGCGCAGCCCCTATACGTTATGTTTAAAAAAAATATATAAATTTTTTTTTCAAAATGGCGGCTATCGTAAAAATTCAAAGTGTCATAACTTTGCTAAATGACATCCTACTAAAAAATGTCGTATGCAAAAAGTGTTTGGAATTTTAATTTGCATATAAAAACAATTTTTAATTATTTTTTTTTTAATAAAAACCGAGTCTTACCATATATTGACCGAGACCTCGAACGAGCTTTTATGCGACTCTGCATAGAGTTAACGCTCGTATGACGTTTCTATTTAAGAGATCGATTTGAATTTTTAATACAAAATAGAGCTTTCGACTATACTTACGATACTATAAAAAAAAATTAAAAATTAAAAAATAAAAGTATTTTTTTTTCAAAACACGTTTAGTGTGATGAGTCGATCGACCCACCATACATACGCTCATAAGATTTTCAATATAGTTAAGGTCAGTGTGAGCTTGTTTATACATATTTGAATTTCAATTTTTGTGACAGTATAGAATTCTTAAGCATCCTGTGTATGTTTGTTAGCAAAATCCATTTTGTCAATTTTTTGCAAAATGGCGACAAGTATTAAAATTCAATCACTTATAACTCAGTAGTGTTGAATTTCGTCAAAAAGGTCTCAATACATGAAATGTTGAGAAGTCTAAAGTTCATAAGAATAAAATATAAAAAATATATATTTTTGCTTGAAAACAAGCGATGTATCAGTTCGATCGTACCCCCATACTAGCCATTTTGAGACTTTCGGAAGAGTTAACGCTCTTAACTGCTTGGTTTCAAAGATTAAAATTTAAATTTTAAGTATCGCATAGAACTAACGCGCAGCCCCTATACGTTATGTTTAAAAAAAATATATAAATTTTTTTTTCAAAATGGCGGCTATCGTAAAAATTCAAAGTGTCATAACTTTGCTAAATGACATCCTACTAAAAAATGTCGTATGCAAAAAGTGTTTGGAATTTTAATTTGCATATAAAAACAATTTTTAATTATTTTTTTTTTAATAAAAACCGAGTCTTACCATATATTGACCGAGACCTCGAACGAGCTTTTATGCGACTCTGCATAGAGTTAACGCTCGTATGAGGTTTCTATTTAAGAAATCGATTTGAATTTTTAATACAAAATAGAGCTTTCGACTATACTTACGATACTATAAAAAAAAATTAAAAATTAAAAAATAAAAGTATTTTTTTTTCAAAACACGTTTAGTGTGATGAGCGATCGACCCACCATACATACGCTCATAAGATTTTCAATATAGTTAAGGTCAGTGTGAGCTTGTTTATACATATTTGAATTTCAATTTTTGTGACAGTATAGAATTCTTAAGCATCCTGTGTATGTTTGTTAGCAAAATCCATTTTGTCAATTTTTTGCAAAATGGCGACAAGTATTAAAATTCAATCACTTATAACTCAGTAGTGTTGAATTTCGTCAAAAAGGTCTCAATACATGAAATGTTGAGAAGCCTAAAGTTCATAAGAATAAAATATAAAAAATATATATTTTTGCTTGAAAACAAGCGATGTATCAGTTCGATCGTACCCCCATACTAGCCATTTTGAGACTTTCGGAAGAGTTAACGCTCTTAACTGCTTGGTTTCAAAGATTAAAATTTAAATTTTAAGTATCGCATAGAACTAACGCGCAGCCCCTATACGTTATGTTTAAAAAAAATATATAAATTTTTTTTTCAAAATGGCGGCTATCGTAAAAATTTAAAGTGTCATAACTTTGCTAAATGACATCCTACTAAAAAATGTCGTATGCAAAAAGTGTTTGGAATTTTAATTTGCATATAAAAACAATTTTTAATTATTTTTTTTTTAATAAAAACCGAGTCTTACCATATATTGACCGAGACCTCGAACGAGCTTTTATGCGACTCTGCATAGAGTTAACGCTCGTATGAGGTTTCTATTTAAGAAATCGATTTGAATTTTTAATACAAAATAGAGCTTTCGACTATACTTACGATACTATAAAAAAAAATTAAAAATTAAAAAATAAAAGTATTTTTTTTTCAAAACACGTTTAGTGTGATGAGCGATCGACCCACCATACATACGCTCATAAGATTTTCAATATAGTTAAGGTCAGTGTGAGCTTGTTTATACATATTTGAATTTCAATTTTTGTGACAGTATAGAATTCTTAAGCATCCTGTGTATGTTTGTTAGCAAAATCCATTTTGTCAATTTTTTGCAAAATGGCGACAAGTATTAAAATTCAATCACTTATAACTCAGTAGTGTTGAATTTCGTCAAAAAGGTCTCAATACATGAAATGTTGAGAAGCCTAAAGTTCATAAGAATAAAATATAAAAAATATATATTTTTGCTTGAAAACAAGCGATGTATCAGTTCGATCGTACCCCCATACTAGCCATTTTGAGACTTTCGGAAGAGTTAACGCTCTTAACTGCTTGGTTTCAAAGATTAAAATTTAAATTTTAAGTATCGCATAGAACTAACGCGCAGCCCCTATACGTTATGTTTAAAAAAAATATATAATTTTTTTTTTCAAAATGGCGGCTATCGTAAAAATTCAAAGTGTCATAACTTTGCTAAATGACATCCTACTAAAAAATGTCGTATGCAAAAAGTGTTTGGAATTTTAATTTGCATATAAAAACAATTTTTAATTATTTTTTTTTTAATAAAAACCGAGTCTTACCATATATTGACCGAGACCTCGAACGAGCTTTTATGCGACTCTGCATAGAGTTAACGCTCGTATGAGGTTTCTATTTAAGAAATCGATTTGAATTTTTAATACAAAATAGAGCTTTCGACTATACTTACGATACTATAAAAAAAAATTAAAAATTAAAAAATAAAAGTATTTTTTTTTCAAAACACGTTTAGTGTGATGAGCGATCGACCCACCATACATACGCTCATAAGATTTTCAATATAGTTAAGGTCAGTGTGAGCTTGTTTATACATATTTGAATTTCAATTTTTGTGACAGTATAGAATTCTTAAGCATCCTGTGTATGTTTGTTAGCAAAATCCATTTTGTCAATTTTTTGCAAAATGGCGACAAGTATTAAAATTCAATCACTTATAACTCAGTAGTGTTGAATTTCGTCAAAAAGGTCTCAATACATGAAATGTTGAGAAGCCTAAAGTTCATAAGAATAAAATATAAAAAATATATATTTTTGCTTGAAAACAAGCGATGTATCAGTTCGATCGTACCCCCATACTAGCCATTTTGAGACTTTCGGAAGAGTTAACGCTCTTAACTGCTTGGTTTCAAAGATTAAAATTTAAATTTTAAGTATCGCATAGAACTAACGCGCAGCCCCTATACGTTATGTTTAAAAAAAATATATAAATTTTTTTTTCAAAATGGCGGCTATCGTAAAAATTCAAAGTGTCATAACTTTGCTAAATGACATCCTACTAAAAAATGTCGTATGCAAAAAGTGTTTGGAATTTTAATTTGCATATAAAAACAATTTTTAATTATTTTTTTTTTAATAAAAACCGAGTCTTACCATATATTGACCGAGACCTCGAACGAGCTTTTATGCGACTCTGCATAGAGTTAACGCTCGTATGACGTTTCTATTTAAGAGATCGATTTGAATTTTTAATACAAAATAGAGCTTTCGACTATACTTACGATACTATAAAAAAAAATTAAAAATTAAAAAATAAAAGTATTTTTTTTTCAAAACACGTTTAGTGTGATGAGTCGATCGACCCACCATACATACGCTCATAAGATTTTCAATATAGTTAAGGTCAGTGTGAGCTTGTTTATACATATTTGAATTTCAATTTTTGTGACAGTATAGAATTCTTAAGCATCCTGTGTATGTTTGTTAGCAAAATCCATTTTGTCAATTTTTTGCAAAATGGCGACAAGTATTAAAATTCAATCACTTATAACTCAGTAGTGTTGAATTTCGTCAAAAAGGTCTCAATACATGAAATGTTGAGAAGCCTAAAGTTCATAAGAATAAAATATAAAAAATATATATTTTTGCTTGAAAACAAGCGATGTATCAGTTCGATCGTACCCCCATACTAGCCATTTTGAGACTTTCGGAAGAGTTAACGCTCTTAACTGCTTGGTTTCAAAGATTAAAATTTAAATTTTAAGTATCGCATAGAACTAACGCGCAGCCCCTATACGTTATGTTTAAAAAAAATATATAAATTTTTTTTTCAAAATGGCGGCTATCGTAAAAATTCAAAGTGTCATAACTTTGCTAAATGACATCCTACTAAAAAATGTCGTATGCAAAAAGTGTTTGGAATTTTAATTTGCATATAAAAACAATTTTTAATTATTTTTTTTTAAATAAAAACCGAGTCTTACCATATATTGACCGAGACCTCGAACGAGCTTTTATGCGACTCTGCATAGAGTTAACGCTCGTATGAGGTTTCTATTTAAGAAATCGATTTGAATTTTTAATACAAAATAGAGCTTTCGACTATACTTACGATACTATAAAAAAAAATTAAAAATTAAAAAATAAAAGTATTTTTTTTTCAAAACACGTTTAGTGTGATGAGTCGATCGACCCACCATACATACGCTCATAAGATTTTCAATATAGTTAAGGTCAGTGTGAGCTTGTTTATACATATTTGAATTTCAATTTTTGTGACAGTATAGAATTCTTAAGCATCCTGTGTATGTTTGTTAGCAAAATCCATTTTGTCAATTTTTTGCAAAATGGCGACAAGTATTAAAATTCAATCACTTATAACTCAGTAGTGTTGAATTTCGTCAAAAAGGTCTCAATACATGAAATGTTGAGAAGCCTAAAGTTCATAAGAATAAAATATAAAAAATATATATTTTTGCTTGAAAACAAGCGATGTATCAGTTCGATCGTACCCCCATACTAGCCATTTTGAGACTTTCGGAAGAGTTAACGCTCTTAACTGCTTGGTTTCAAAGATTAAAATTTAAATTTTAAGTATCGCATAGAACTAACGCGCAGCCCCTATACGTTATGTTTAAAAAAAATATATAAATTTTTTTTTCAAAATGGCGGCTATCGTAAAAATTCAAAGTGTCATAACTTTGCTAAATGACATCCTACTAAAAAATGTCGTATGCAAAAAGTGTTTGGAATTTTAATTTGCATATAAAAACAATTTTTAATTATTTTTTTTTTAATAAAAACCGAGTCTTACCATATATTGACCGAGACCTCGAACGAGCTTTTATGCGACTCTGCATAGAGTTAACGCTCGTATGAGGTTTCTATTTAAGAGATCGATTTGAATTTTTAATACAAAATAGAGCTTTCGACTATACTTACGATACTATAAAAAAAAATTAAAAATTAAAAAATAAAAGTATTTTTTTTTCAAAACACGTTTAGTGTGATGAGTCGATCGACCCACCATACATACGCTCATAAGATTTTCAATATAGTTAAGGTCAGTGTGAGCTTGTTTATACATATTTGAATTTCAATTTTTGTGACAGTATAGAATTCTTAAGCATCCTGTGTATGTTTGTTAGCAAAATCCATTTTGTCAATTTTTTGCAAAATGGCGACAAGTATTAAAATTCAATCACTTATAACTCAGTAGTGTTGAATTTCGTCAAAAAGGTCTCAATACATGAAATGTTGAGAAGCCTAAAGTTCATAAGAATAAAATATAAAAAATATATATTTTTGCTTGAAAACAAGCGATGTATCAGTTCGATCGTACCCCCATACTAGCCATTTTGAGACTTTCGGAAGAGTTAACGCTCTTAACTGCTTGGTTTCAAAGATTAAAATTTAAATTTTAAGTATCGCATAGAACTAACGCGCAGCCCCTATACGTTATGTTTAAAAAAAATATATAAATTTTTTTTTCAAAATGGCGGCTATCGTAAAAATTCAAAGTGTCATAACTTTGCTAAATGACATCCTACTAAAAAATGTCGTATGCAAAAAGTGTTTGGAATTTTAATTTGCATATAAAAACAATTTTTAATTATTTTTTTTTAAATAAAAACCGAGTCTTACCATATATTGACCGAGACCTCGAACGAGCTTTTATGCGACTCTGCATAGAGTTAACGCTCGTATGAGGTTTCTATTTAAGAAATCGATTTGAATTTTTAATACAAAATAGAGCTTTCGACTATACTTACGATACTATAAAAAAAAATTAAAAATTAAAAAATAAAAGTATTTTTTTTTCAAAACACGTTTAGTGTGATGAGTCGATCGACCCACCATACATACGCTCATAAGATTTTCAATATAGTTAAGGTCAGTGTGAGCTTGTTTATACATATTTGAATTTCAATTTTTGTGACAGTATAGAATTCTTAAGCATCCTGTGTATGTTTGTTAGCAAAATCCATTTTGTCAATTTTTTGCAAAATGGCGACAAGTATTAAAATTCAATCACTTATAACTCAGTAGTGTTGAATTTCGTCAAAAAGGTCTCAATACATGAAATGTTGAGAAGCCTAAAGTTCATAAGAATAAAATATAAAAAATATATATTTTTGCTTGAAAACAAGCGATGTATCAGTTCGATCGTACCCCCATACTAGCCATTTTGAGACTTTCGGAAGAGTTAACGCTCTTAACTGCTTGGTTTCAAAGATTAAAATTTAAATTTTAAGTATCGCATAGAACTAACGCGCAGCCCCTATACGTTATGTTTAAAAAAAATATATAAATTTTTTTTTCAAAATGGCGGCTATCGTAAAAATTCAAAGTGTCATAACTTTGCTAAATGACATCCTACTAAAAAATGTCGTATGCAAAAAGTGTTTGGAATTTTAATTTGCATATAAAAACAATTTTTAATTATTTTTTTTTTAATAAAAACCGAGTCTTACCATATATTGACCGAGACCTCGAACGAGCTTTTATGCGACTCTGCATAGAGTTAACGCTCGTATGAGGTTTCTATTTAAGAGATCGATTTGAATTTTTAATACAAAATAGAGCTTTCGACTATACTTACGATACTATAAAAAAAAATTAAAAATTAAAAAATAAAAGTATTTTTTTTTCAAAACACGTTTAGTGTGATGAGTCGATCGACCCACCATACATACGCTCATAAGATTTTCAATATAGTTAAGGTCAGTGTGAGCTTGTTTATACATATTTGAATTTCAATTTTTGTGACAGTATAGAATTCTTAAGCATCCTGTGTATGTTTGTTAGCAAAATCCATTTTGTCAATTTTTTGCAAAATGGCGACAAGTATTAAAATTCAATCACTTATAACTCAGTAGTGTTGAATTTCGTCAAAAAGGTCTCAATACATGAAATGTTGAGAAGTCTAAAGTTCATAAGAATAAAATATAAAAAATATATATTTTTGCTTGAAAACAAGCGATGTATCAGTTCGATCGTACCCCCATACTAGCCATTTTGAGACTTTCGGAAGAGTTAACGCTCTTAACTGCTTGGTTTCAAAGATTAAAATTTAAATTTTAAGTATCGCATAGAACTAACGCGCAGCCCCTATACGTTATGTTTAAAAAAAATATATAAATTTTTTTTTCAAAATGGCGGCTATCGTAAAAATTCAAAGTGTCATAACTTTGCTAAATGACATCCTACTAAAAAATGTCGTATGCAAAAAGTGTTTGGAATTTTAATTTGCATATAAAAACAATTTTTAATTATTTTTTTTTTAATAAAAACCGAGTCTTACCATATATTGACCGAGACCTCGAACGAGCTTTTATGCGACTCTGCATAGAGTTAACGCTCGTATGAGGTTTCTATTTAAGAAATCGATTTGAATTTTTAATACAAAATAGAGCTTTCGACTATACTTACGATACTATAAAAAAAAATTAAAAATTAAAAAATAAAAGTATTTTTTTTTCAAAACACGTTTAGTGTGATGAGCGATCGACCCACCATACATACGCTCATAAGATTTTCAATATAGTTAAGGTCAGTGTGAGCTTGTTTATACATATTTGAATTTCAATTTTTGTGACAGTATAGAATTCTTAAGCATCCTGTGTATGTTTGTTAGCAAAATCCATTTTGTCAATTTTTTGCAAAATGGCGACAAGTATTAAAATTCAATCACTTATAACTCAGTAGTGTTGAATTTCGTCAAAAAGGTCTCAATACATGAAATGTTGAGAAGCCTAAAGTTCATAAGAATAAAATATAAAAAATATATATTTTTGCTTGAAAACAAGCGATGTATCAGTTCGATCGTACCCCCATACTAGCCATTTTGAGACTTTCGGAAGAGTTAACGCTCTTAACTGCTTGGTTTCAAAGATTAAAATTTAAATTTTAAGTATCGCATAGAACTAACGCGCAGCCCCTATACGTTATGTTTAAAAAAAATATATAAATTTTTTTTTCAAAATGGCGGCTATCGTAAAAATTCAAAGTGTCATAACTTTGCTAAATGACATCCTACTAAAAAATGTCGTATGCAAAAAGTGTTTGGAATTTTAATTTGCATATAAAAACAATTTTTAATTATTTTTTTTTTAATAAAAACCGAGTCTTACCATATATTGACCGAGACCTCGAACGAGCTTTTATGCGACTCTGCATAGAGTTAACGCTCGTATGAGGTTTCTATTTAAGAAATCGATTTGAATTTTTAATACAAAATAGAGCTTTCGACTATACTTACGATACTATAAAAAAAAATTAAAAATTAAAAAATAAAAGTATTTTTTTTTCAAAACACGTTTAGTGTGATGAGTCGATCGACCCACCATACATACGCTCATAAGATTTTCAATATAGTTAAGGTCAGTGTGAGCTTGTTTATACATATTTGAATTTCAATTTTTGTGACAGTATAGAATTCTTAAGCATCCTGTGTATGTTTGTTAGCAAAATCCATTTTGTCAATTTTTTGCAAAATGGCGACAAGTATTAAAATTCAATCACTTATAACTCAGTAGTGTTGAATTTCGTCAAAAAGGTCTCAATACATGAAATGTTGAGAAGCCTAAAGTTCATAAGAATAAAATATAAAAAATATATATTTTTGCTTGAAAACAAGCGATGTATCAGTTCGATCGTACCCCCATACTAGCCATTTTGAGACTTTCGGAAGAGTTAACGCTCTTAACTGCTTGGTTTTAAAGATTAAAATTTAAATTTTAAGTATCGCATAGAACTAACGCGCAGCCCCTATACGTTATGTTTAAAAAAAATATATAAATTTTTTTTTCAAAATGGCGGCTATCGTAAAAATTCAAAGTGTCATAACTTTGCTAAATGACATCCTACTAAAAAATGTCGTATGCAAAAAGTGTTTGGAATTTTAATTTGCATATAAAAACAATTTTTAATTATTTTTTTTTTAATAAAAACCGAGTCTTACCATATATTGACCGAGACCTCGAACGAGCTTTTATGCGACTCTGCATAGAGTTAACGCTCGTATGAGGTTTCTATTTAAGAAATCGATTTGAATTTTTAATACAAAATAGAGCTTTCGACTATACTTACGATACTATAAAAAAAAATTAAAAATTAAAAAATAAAAGTATTTTTTTTTCAAAACACGTTTAGTGTGATGAGTCGATCGACCCACCATACATACGCTCATAAGATTTTCAATATAGTTAAGGTCAGTGTGAGCTTGTTTATACATATTTGAATTTCAATTTTTGTGACAGTATAGAATTCTTAAGCATCCTGTGTATGTTTGTTAGCAAAATCCATTTTGTCAATTTTTTGCAAAATGGCGACAAGTATTAAAATTCAATCACTTATAACTCAGTAGTGTTGAATTTCGTCAAAAAGGTCTCAATACATGAAATGTTGAGAAGCCTAAAGTTCATAAGAATAAAATATAAAAAATATATATTTTTGCTTGAAAACAAGCGATGTATCAGTTCGATCGTACCCCCATACTAGCCATTTTGAGACTTTCGGAAGAGTTAACGCTCTTAACTGCTTGGTTTCAAAGATTAAAATTTAAATTTTAAGTATCGCATAGAACTAACGCGCAGCCCCTATACGTTATGTTTAAAAAAAATATATAAATTTTTTTTTCAAAATGGCGGCTATCGTAAAAATTCAAAGTGTCATAACTTTGCTAAATGACATCCTACTAAAAAATGTCGTATGCAAAAAGTGTTTGGAATTTTAATTTGCATATAAAAACAATTTTTAATTATTTTTTTTTTAATAAAAACCGAGTCTTACCATATATTGACCGAGACCTCGAACGAGCTTTTATGCGACTCTGCATAGAGTTAACGCTCGTATGAGGTTTCTATTTAAGAGATCGATTTGAATTTTTAATACAAAATAGAGCTTTCGACTATACTTACGATACTATAAAAAAAAATTAAAAATTAAAAAATAAAAGTATTTTTTTTTCAAAACACGTTTAGTGTGATGAGTCGATCGACCCACCATACATACGCTCATAAGATTTTCAATATAGTTAAGGTCAGTGTGAGCTTGTTTATACATATTTGAATTTCAATTTTTGTGACAGTATAGAATTCTTAAGCATCCTGTGTATGTTTGTTAGCAAAATCCATTTTGTCAATTTTTTGCAAAATGGCGACAAGTATTAAAATTCAATCACTTATAACTCAGTAGTGTTGAATTTCGTCAAAAAGGTCTCAATACATGAAATGTTGAGAAGCCTAAAGTTCATAAGAATAAAATATAAAAAATATATATTTTTGCTTGAAAACAAGCGATGTATCAGTTCGATCGTACCCCCATACTAGCCATTTTGAGACTTTCGGAAGAGTTAACGCTCTTAACTGCTTGGTTTCAAAGATTAAAATTTAAATTTTAAGTATCGCATAGAACTAACGCGCAGCCCCTATACGTTATGTTTAAAAAAAATATATTAATTTATTTTTCAAAATGGCGGCTATCGTAAAAATTCAAAGTGTCATAACTTTGCTAAATGACATCCTACTAAAAAATGTCGTATGCAAAAAGTGTTTGGAATTTTAATTTGCATATAAAAACAATTTTTAATTATTTTTTTTTTAATAAAAACCGAGTCTTACCATATATTGACCGAGACCTCGAACGAGCTTTTATGCGACTCTGCATAGAGTTAACGCTCGTATGAGGTTTCTATTTAAGAAATCGATTTGAATTTTTAATACAAAATAGAGCTTTCGACTATACTTACGATACTATAAAAAAAAATTAAAAATTAAAAAATAAAAGTATTTTTTTTTCAAAACACGTTTAGTGTGATGAGTCGATCGACCCACCATACATACGCTCATAAGATTTTCAATATAGTTAAGGTCAGTGTGAGCTTGTTTATACATATTTGAATTTCAATTTTTGTGACAGTATAGAATTCTTAAGCATCCTGTGTATGTTTGTTAGCAAAATCCATTTTGTCAATTTTTTGCAAAATGGCGACAAGTATTAAAATTCAATCACTTATAACTCAGTAGTGTTGAATTTCGTCAAAAAGGTCTCAATACATGAAATGTTGAGAAGCCTAAAGTTCATAAGAATAAAATATAAAAAATATATATTTTTGCTTGAAAACAAGCGATGTATCAGTTCGATCGTACCCCCATACTAGCCATTTTGAGACTTTCGGAAGAGTTAACGCTCTTAACTGCTTGGTTTCAAAGATTAAAATTTAAATTTTAAGTATCGCATAGAACTAACGCGCAGCCCCTATACGTTATGTTTAAAAAAAATATATAAATTTTTTTTTCAAAATGGCGGCTATCGTAAAAATTCAAAGTGTCATAACTTTGCTAAATGACATCCTACTAAAAAATGTCGTATGCAAAAAGTGTTTGGAATTTTAATTTGCATATAAAAACAATTTTTAATTATTTTTTTTTTAATAAAAACCGAGTCTTACCATATATTGACCGAGACCTCGAACGAGCTTTTATGCGACTCTGCATAGAGTTAACGCTCGTATGAGGTTTCTATTTAAGAAATCGATTTGAATTTTTAATACAAAATAGAGCTTTCGACTATACTTACGATACTATAAAAAAAAATTAAAAATTAAAAAATAAAAGTATTTTTTTTTCAAAACACGTTTAGTGTGATGAGCGATCGACCCACCATACATACGCTCATAAGATTTTCAATATAGTTAAGGTCAGTGTGAGCTTGTTTATACATATTTGAATTTCAATTTTTGTGACAGTATAGAATTCTTAAGCATCCTGTGTATGTTTGTTAGCAAAATCCATTTTGTCAATTTTTTGCAAAATGGCGACAAGTATTAAAATTCAATCACTTATAACTCAGTAGTGTTGAATTTCGTCAAAAAGGTCTCAATACATGAAATGTTGAGAAGCCTAAAGTTCATAAGAATAAAATATAAAAAATATATATTTTTGCTTGAAAACAAGCGATGTATCAGTTCGATCGTACCCCCATACTAGCCATTTTGAGACTTTCGGAAGAGTTAACGCTCTTAACTGCTTGGTTTCAAAGATTAAAATTTAAATTTTAAGTATCGCATAGAACTAACGCGCAGCCCCTATACGTTATGTTTAAAAAAAATATATAAATTTTTTTTTCAAAATGGCGGCTATCGTAAAAATTCAAAGTGTCATAACTTTGCTAAATGACATCCTACTAAAAAATGTCGTATGCAAAAAGTGTTTGGAATTTTAATTTGCATATAAAAACAATTTTTAATTATTTTTTTTAATAAAAACCGAGTCTTACCATATATTGACCGAGACCTCGAACGAGCTTTTATGCGACTCTGCATAGAGTTAACGCTCGTATGAGGTTTCTATTTAAGAGATCGATTTGAATTTTTAATACAAAATAGAGCTTTCGACTATACTTACGATACTATAAAAAAAAATTAAAAATTAAAAAATAAAAGTATTTTTTTTTCAAAACACGTTTAGTGTGATGAGTCGATCGACCCACCATACATACGCTCATAAGATTTTCAATATAGTTAAGGTCAGTGTGAGCTTGTTTATACATATTTGAATTTCAATTTTTGTGACAGTATAGAATTCTTAAGCATCCTGTGTATGTTTGTTAGCAAAATCCATTTTGTCAATTTTTTGCAAAATGGCGACAAGTATTAAAATTCAATCACTTATAACTCAGTAGTGTTGAATTTCGTCAAAAAGGTCTCAATACATGAAATGTTGAGAAGCCTAAAGTTCATAAGAATAAAATATAAAAAATATATATTTTTGCTTGAAAACAAGCGATGTATCAGTTCGATCGTACCCCCATACTAGCCATTTTGAGACTTTCGGAAGAGTTAACGCTCTTAACTGCTTGGTTTCAAAGATTAAAATTTAAATTTTAAGTATCGCATAGAACTAACGCGCAGCCCCTATACGTTATGTTTAAAAAAAATATATAAATTTTTTTTTCAAAATGGCGGCTATCGTAAAAATTCAAAGTGTCATAACTTTGCTAAATGACATCCTACTAAAAAATGTCGTATTCAAAAAGTGTTTGGAATTTTAATTTGCATATAAAAACAATTTTTAATTATTTTTTTTTTAATAAAAACCGAGTTTTACCATATATTGACCGAGACCTCGAACGAGCTTTTATGCGACTCTGCATAGAGTTAACGCTCGTATGAGGTTTCTATTCAAGAGATCGATTTGAATTTTTAATACAAAATAGAGCTTTCGACTATACTTACGATACTATAAAAAAAAATTAAAAATTAAAAAATAAAAGTATTTTTTTTTCAAAACACGTTTAGTGTGATGAGTCGATCGACCCACCATACATACGCTCATAAGATTTTCAATATAGTTAAGGTCAGTGTGAGCTTGTTTATACATATTTGAATTTCAATTTTTGTGACAGTATAGAATTCTTAAGCATCCTGTGTATGTTTGTTAGCAAAATCCATTTTGTCAATTTTTTGCAAAATGGCGACAAGTATTAAAATTCAATCACTTATAACTCAGTAGTGTTGAATTTCGTCAAAAAGGTCTCAATACATGAAATGTTGAGAAGCCTAAAGTTCATAAGAATAAAATATAAAAAATATATATTTTTGCTTGAAAACAAGCGATGTATCAGTTCGATCGTACCCCCATACTAGCCATTTTGAGACTTTCGGAAGAGTTAACGCTCTTAACTGCTTGGTTTCAATGATTAAAATTTAAATTTTAAGTATCGCATAGAACTAACGCGCAGCCCCTATACGTTATGTTTAAAAAAAATATATAAATTTTTTTTTCAAAATGGCGGCTATCGTAAAAATTCAAAGTGTCATAACTTTGCTAAATGACATCCTACTAAAAAATGTCGTATGCAAAACGTGTTTGGAATTTTAATTTGCATATAAAAACAATTTTTAATTATTTTTTTTTTAATAAAAACCGAGTCTTACCATATATTGACCGAGACCTCGAACGAGCTTTTATGCGACTCTGCATAGAGTTAACGCTCGTATGAGGTTTCTATTTAAGAAATCGATTTGAATTTTTAATACAAAATAGAGCTTTCGACTATACTTACGATACTATAAAAAAAAATTAAAAATTAAAAAATAAAAGTATTTTTTTTTCAAAACACGTTAAGTGTGATGATTCGATCGACCCACCATACATACGCTCATAAGATTTTCAATATAGTTAAGGTCAGTGTGAGCTTGTTTATACATATTTGAATTTCAATTTTTGTGACAGTATAGAATTCTTAAGCATCCTGTGTATGTTTGTTAGCAAAATCCATTTTGTCAATTTTTTGCAAAATGGCGACAAGTATTAAAATTCAATCACTTATAACTCAGTAGTGTTGAATTTCGTCAAAAAGGTCTCAATACATGAAATGTTGAGAAGCCTAAAGTTCATAAGAATAAAATATAAAAAATATATATTTTTGCTTGAAAACAAGCGATGTATCAGTTCGATCGTACCCCCATACTAGCCATTTTGAGACTTTCGGAAGAGTTAACGCTCTTAACTGCATGGTTTCAAAGATTAAAATTTAAATTTTAAGTATCGCATAGAACTAACGCGCAGCCCCTATACGTTATGTTTAAAAAAAATATATAATTTTTTTTTTCAAAATGGCGGCTATCGTAAAAATTCAAAGTGTCATAACTTTGCTAAATGACATCCTACTAAAAAATGTCGTATGCAAAAAGTGTTTGGAATTTTAATTTGCATATAAAAACAATTTTTAATTATTTTTTTTTTAATAAAAACCGAGTCTTACTATATATTGACCGAGACCTCGAACGAGCTTTTATGCGACTCTGCATAGAGTTAACGCTCGTATGAGGTTTCTATTTAAGAAATCGATTTGAATTTTTAATACAAAATAGAGCTTTCGACTATACTTACGATACTATAAAAAAAAATTAAAAATTAAAAAATAAAAGTATTTTTTTTTCAAAACACGTTTAGTGTGATGAGTCGATCGACCCACCATACATACGCTCATAAGATTTTTAATATAGTTAAGGTCAGTGTGAGCTTGTTTATACATATTTGAATTTCAATTTTTGTGACAGTATAGAATTCTTAAGCATCCTGTGTATGTTTGTTAGCAAAATCCATTTTGTCAATTTTTTGCAAAATGGCGACAAGTATTAAAATTTAATCACTTATAACTCAGTAGTGTTGAATTTCGTCAAAAAGGTCTCAATACATGAAATGTTGAGAAGCCTAAAGTTCATCAGAATAAAATATAAAAAATATATATTTTTGCTTGAAAACAAGCGATGTATCAGTTCGATCGTACCCCCATACTAGCCATTTTGAGACTTTCGGAAGAGTTAACGCTCTTAACTGCTTGGTTTCAAAGATTAAAATTTAAATTTTAAGTATCGCATAGAACTAACGCGCAGCCCCTATACGTTATGTTTAAAAAAAATATATAATTTTTTTTTTCAAAATGGCGGCTATCGTAAAAATTCAAAGTGTCATAACTTTGCTAAATGACATCCTACTAAAAAATGTCGTATGCAAAAAGTGTTTGGAATTTTAATTTGCATATAAAAACAATTTTTAATTATTTTTTTTTTAATAAAAACCGAGTCTTACCATATATTGACCGAGACCTCGAACGAGCTTTTATGCGACTCTGCATAGAGTTAACGCTCGTATGAGGTTTCTATTTAAGAAATCGATTTGAATTTTTAATACAAAATAGAGCTTTCGACTATACTTACGATACTATAAAAAAAAATTAAAAATTAAAAAATAAAAGTATTTTTTTTTCAAAACACGTTTAGTGTGATGAGTCGATCGACCCACCATACATACGCTCATAAGATTTTCAATATAGTTAAGGTCAGTGTGAGCTTGTTTATACATATTTGAATTTCAATTTTTGTGACAGTATAGAATTCTTAAGCATCCTGTGTATGTTTGTTAGCAAAATCCATTTTGTCAATTTTTTGCAAAATGGCGACAAGTATTAAAATTCAATCACTTATAACTCAGTAGTGTTGAATTTCGTCAAAAAGGTCTCAATACATGAAATGTTGAGAAGCCTAAAGTTCATAAGAATAAAATATAAAAAATATATATTTTTGCTTGAAAACAAGCGATGTATCAGTTCGATCGTACCCCCATACTAGCCATTTTGAGACTTTCGGAAGAGTTAACGCTCTTAACTGCTTGGTTTCAAAGATTAAAATTTAAATTTTAAGTATCACATAGAACTAACGCGCAGCCCCTATACGTTATGTTTAAAAAAAATATATAAATTTTTTTTTCAAAATGGCGGCTATCGTAAAAATTCAAAGTGTCATAACTTTGCTAAATGACATCCTACTAAAAAATGTCGTATGCAAAAAGTGTTTGGAATTTTAATTTGCATATAAAAACAATTTTTAATTATTTTTTTTTTAATAAAAACCGAGTCTTACTATATATTGACCGAGACCTCGAACGAGCTTTTATGCGACTCTGCATAGAGTTAACGCTCGTATGAGGTTTCTATTTAAGAAATCGATTTGAATTTTTAATACAAAATAGAGCTTTCGACTATACTTACGATACTATAAAAAAAAATTAAAAATTAAAAAATAAAAGTATTTTTTTTTCAAAACACGTTTAGTGTGATGAGTCGATCGACCCACCATACATACGCTCATAAGATTTTCAATATAGTTAAGGTCAGTGTGAGCTTGTTTATACATATTTGAATTTCAATTTTTGTGACAGTATAGAATTCTTAAGCATCCTGTGTATGTTTGTTAGCAAAATCCATTTTGTCAATTTTTTGCAAAATGGCGACAAGTATTAAAATTCAATCACTTATAACTCAGTAGTGTTGAATTTCGTCAAAAAGGTCTCAATACATGAAATGTTGAGAAGCCTAAAGTTCATCAGAATAAAATATAAAAAATATATATTTTTGCTTGAAAACAAGCGATGTATCAGTTCGATCGTACCCCCATACTAGCCATTTTGAGACTTTCGGAAGAGTTAACGCTCTTAACTGCTTGGTTTCAAAGATTAAAATTTAAATTTTAAGTATCGCATAGAACTAAAAATCTATCGTAAAAATTCAAAGTGTCATAACTTTGCTAAATGACATCCTACTAAAAAATGTCGTATGCAAAAAGTGTTTGGAATTTTAATTTGCATATAAAAACAATTTTTAATTATTTTTTTTTTAATAAAAACCGAGTCTTACCATATATTGACCGAGACCTCGAACGAGCTTTTATGCGACTCTGCATAGAGTTAACGCTCGTATGAGGTTTCTATTTAAGAAATCGATTTGAATTTTTAATACAAAATAGAGCTTTCGACTATACTTACGATACTATAAAAAAAAATTAAAAATTAAAAAATAAAAGTATTTTTTTTTCAAAACACGTTTAGTGTGATGAGTCGATCGACCCACCATACATACGCTAATAAGATTTTCAATATAGTTAAGGTCAGTGTGAGCTTGTTTATACATATTTGAATTTCAATTTTTGTGACAGTATAGAATTCTTAAGCATCCTGTGTATGTTTGTTAGCAAAATCCATTTTGTCAATTTTTTGCAAAATGGCGACAAGTATTAAAATTCAATCACTTATAACTCAGTAGTGTTGAATTTCGTCAAAAAGGTCTCAATACATGAAATGTTGAGAAGCCTAAAGTTCATAAGAATAAAATATAAAAAATATATATTTTTGCTTGAAAACAAGCGATGTATCAGTTCGATCGTACCCCCATACTAGCCATTTTGAGACTTTCGGAAGAGTTAACGCTCTTAACTGCTTGGTTTCAAAGATTAAAATTTAAATTTTAAGTATCGCATAGAACTAACGCGCAGCCCCTATACGTTATGTTTAAAAAAAATATATAAATTTTTTTTTCAAAATGGCGGCTATCGTAAAAATTCAAAGTGTCATAACTTTGCTAAATGACATCCTACTAAAAAATGTCGTATGCAAAAAGTGTTTGGAATTTTAATTTGCATATAAAAACAATTTTTAATTATTTTTTTTTTAATAAAAACCGAGTCTTACCATATATTGACCGAGACCTCGAACGAGCTTTTATGCGACTCTGCATAGAGTTAACGCTCGTATGAGGTTTCTATTTAAGAAATCGATTTGAATTTTTAATACAAAATAGAGCTTTCGACTATACTTACGATACTATAAAAAAAAATTAAAAATTAAAAAATAAAAGTATTTTTTTTTCAAAACACGTTTAGTGTGATGAGTCGATCGACCCACCATACATACGCTCATAAGATTTTCAATATAGTTAAGGTCAGTGTGAGCTTGTTTATACATATTTGAATTTCAATTTTTGTGACAGTATAGAATTCTTAAGCATCCTGTGTATGTTTGTTAGCAAAATCCATTTTGTCAATTTTTTGCAAAATGGCGACAAGTATTAAAATTCAATCACTTATAACTCAGTAGTGTTGAATTTCGTCAAAAAGGTCTCAATACATGAAATGTTGAGAAGCCTAAAGTTCATAAGAATAAAATATAAAAAATATATATTTTTGCTTGAAAACAAGCGATGTATCAGTTCGATCGTACCCCCATACTAGCCATTTTGAGACTTTCGGAAGAGTTAACGCTCTTAACTGCTTGGTTTCAAAGATTAAAATTTAAATTTTAAGTATCACATAGAACTAACGCGCAGCCCCTATACGTTATGTTTAAAAAAAATATATAAATTTTTTTTTCAAAATGGCGGCTATCGTAAAAATTCAAAGTGTCATAACTTTGCTAAATGACATCCTACTAAAAAATGTCGTATGCAAAAAGTGTTTGGAATTTTAATTTGCATATAAAAACAATTTTTAATTATTTTTTTTTTAATAAAAACCGAGTCTTACTATATATTGACCGAGACCTCGAACGAGCTTTTATGCGACTCTGCATAGAGTTAACGCTCGTATGAGGTTTCTATTTTAGAAATCGATTTGAATTTTTAATACAAAATAGAGCTTTCGACTATACTTACGATACTATAAAAAAAAATTAAAAATTAAAAAATAAAAGTATTTTTTTTTCAAAACACGTTTAGTGTGATGAGTCGATCGACCCACCATACATACGCTCATAAGATTTTCAATATAGTTAAGGTCAGTGTGAGCTTGTTTATACATATTTGAATTTCAATTTTTGTGACAGTATAGAATTCTTAAGCATCCTGTGTATGTTTGTTAGCAAAATCCATTTTGTCAATTTTTTGCAAAATGGCGACAAGTATTAAAATTCAATCACTTATAACTCAGTAGTGTTGAATTTCGTCAAAAAGGTCTCAATACATGAAATGTTGAGAAGCCTAAAGTTCATAAGAATAAAATATAAAAAATATATATTTTTGCTTGAAAACAAGCGATGTATCAGTTCGATCGTACCCCCATACTAGCCATTTTGAGACTTTCGGAAGAGTTAACGCTCTTAACTGCTTGGTTTCAAAGATTAAAATTAAAATTTTAAGTATCGCATAGAACTAACGCGCAGCCCCTATACGTTATGTTTAAAAAAATATATAAATTTTTTTTTCAAAATGGCGGCTATCGTAAAAATTCAAAGTGTCATACCTTTGCTAAATGACATCCTACTAAAAAATGTCGTATGCAAAAAGTGTTTGGAATTTTAATTTGCATATAAAAACAATTTTTAATTATTTTTTTTTTAATAAAAACCGAGTCTTACCATATATTGACCGAGACCTCGAACGAGCTTTTATGCGACTCTGCATAGAGTTAACGCTCGTATGAGGTTTCTATTTAAGAAATCGATTTGAATTTTTAATACAAAATAGAGCTTTCGACTATACTTACGATACTATAAAAAAAAATTAAAAATTAAAAAATAAAAGTATTTTTTTTTCAAAACACGTTTAGTGTGATGAGTCGATCGACCCACCATACATACGCTCATAAGATTTTCAATATAGTTAAGGTCAGTGTGAGCTTGTTTATACATATTTGAATTTCAATTTTTGTGACAGTATAGAATTCTTAAGCATCCTGTGTATGTTTGTTAGCAAAATCCATTTTGTCAATTTTTTGCAAAATGGCGACAAGTATTAAAATTCAATCACTTATAACTCAGTAGTGTTGAATTTCGTCAAAAAGGTCTCAATACATGAAATGTTGAGAAGCCTAAAGTTCATAAGAATAAAATATAAAAAATATATATTTTTGCTTGAAAACAAGCGATGTATCAGTTCGATCGTACCCCCATACTAGCCATTTTGAGACTTTCGGAAGAGTTAACGCTCTTAACTGCTTGGTTTCAAAGATTAAAATTTAAATTTTAAGTATCGCATAGAACTAACGCGCAGCCCCTATACGTTATGTTTAAAAAAAATATATAATTTTTTTTTTCAAAATGGCGGCTATCGTAAAAATTCAAAGTGTCATAACTTTGCTAAATGACATCCTACTAAAAAATGTCGTATGCAAAAAGTGTTTGGAATTTTAATTTGCATATAAAAACAATTTTTAATTATTTTTTTTTTAATAAAAACCGAGTCTTACTATATATTGACCGAGACCTCGAACGAGCTTTTATGCGACTCTGCATAGAGTTAACGCTCGTATGAGGTTTCTAATTAAGAAATCGATTTGAATTTTTAATACAAAATAGAGCTTTCGACTATACTTACGATACTATAAAAAAAAATTAAAAATTAAAAAATAAAAGTATTTTTTTTTCAAAACACGTTTAGTGTGATGAGTCGATCGACCCACCATACATACGCTCATAAGATTTTCAATATAGTTAAGGTCAGTGTGAGCTTGTTTATACATATTTGAATTTCAATTTTTGTGACAGTATAGAATTCTTAAGCATCCTGTGTATGTTTGTTAGCAAAATCCATTTTGTCAATTTTTTGCAAAATGGCGACAAGTATTAAAATTCAATCACTTATAACTCAGTAGTGTTGAATTTCGTCAAAAAGGTCTCAATACATGAAATGTTGAGAAGCCTAAAGTTCATCAGAATAAAATATAAAAAATATATATTTTTGCTTGAAAACAAGCGATGTATCAGTTCGATCGTACCCCCATACTAGCCATTTTGAGACTTTCGGAAGAGTTAACGCTCTTAACTGCTTGGTTTCAAAGATTAAAATTTAAATTTTAAGTATCGCATAGAACTAACGCGCAGCCCCTATACGTTATGTTTAAAAAAAATATATAAATTTTTTTTTCAAAATGGCGGCTATCGTAAAAATTCAAAGTGTCATAACTTTGCTAAATGACATCCTACTAAAAAATGTCGTATGCAAAAAGTGTTTGGAATTTTAATTTGCATATAAAAACAATTTTTAATTATTTTTTTTTTAATAAAAACCGAGTCTTACCATATATTGACCGAGACCTCGAACGAGCTTTTATGCGACTCTGCATAGAGTTAACGCTCGTATGAGGTTTCTATTTAAGAAATCGATTTGAATTTCTAATACAAAATAGAGCTTTCGACTATACTTATGATACTATAAAAAAAAATTAAAAATTAAAAAATAAAAGTATTTTTTTTTCAAAACACGTTTAGTGTGATGAGTCGATCGACCCACCATACATACGCTCATAAGATTTTCAATATAGTTAAGGTCAGTGTGAGCTTGTTTATACATATTTGAATTTCAATTTTTGTGACAGTATAGAATTCTTAAGCATCCTGTGTATGTTTGTTAGCAAAATCCATTTTGTCAATTTTTTGCAAAATGGCGACAAGTATTAAAATTCAATCACTTATAACTCAGTAGTGTTGAATTTCGTCAAAAAGGTCTCAATACATGAAATGTTGAGAAGCCTAAAGTTCATAAGAATAAAATATAAAAAATATATATTTTTGCTTGAAAACAAGCGATGTATCAGTTCGATCGTACCCCCATACTAGCCATTTTGAGACTTTCGGAAGAGTTAACGCTCTTAACTGCTTGGTTTCAAAGATTAAAATTTAAATTTTAAGTATCGCATAGAACTAACGCGCAGCCCCTATACGTTATGTTTAAAAAAAATATATAAATTTTTTTTTCAAAATGGCGGCTATCGTAAAAATTCAAAGTGTCATAACTTTGCTAAATGACATCCTACTAAAAAATGTCGTATGCAAAAAGTGTTTGGAATTTTAATTTGCATATAAAAACAATTTTTAATTATTTTTTTTTTAATAAAAACCGAGTCTTACCATATATTGACCGAGACCTCGAACGAGCTTTTATGCGACTCTGCATAGAGTTAACGCTCGTATGAGGTTTCTATTTAAGAAATCGATTTGAATTTTTAATACAAAATAGAGCTTTCGACTATACTTACGATACTATAAAAAAAAATTAAAAATTAAAAAATAAAAGTATTTTTTTTTCAAAACACGTTTAGTGTGATGAGTCGATCGACCCACCATACATACGCTCATAAGATTTTCAATATAGTTAAGGTCAGTGTGAGCTTGTTTATACATATTTGAATTTCAATTTTTGTGACAGTATAGAATTCCTAAGCATCCTGTGTATGTTTGTTAGCAAAATCCATTTTGTCAATTTTTTGCAAAATGGCGACAAGTATTAAAATTCAATCACTTATAACTCAGTAGTGTTGAATTTCGTCAAAAAGGTCTCAATACATGAAATGTTGAGAAGCCTAAAGTTCATAAGAATAAAATATAAAAAATATATATTTTTGCTTGAAAACAAGCGATGTATCAGTTCGATCGTACCCCCATACTAGCCATTTTGAGACTTTCGGAAGAGTTAACGCTCTTAACTGCTTGGTTTCAAAGATTAAAATTAAAATTTTAAGTATCGCATAGAACTAACGCGCAGCCCCTATACGTTATGTTTAAAAAAAATATATAAATTTTTTTTTCAAAATGGCGGCTATCGTAAAAATTCAAAGTGTCATAACTTTGCTAAATGACATCCTACTAAAAAATGTCGTATGCAAAAAGTGTTTGGAATTTTAATTTGCATATAAAAACAATTTTTAATTATTTTTTTTTTAATAAAAACCGAGTCTTACCATATATTGACCGAGACCTCGAACGAGCTTTTATGCGACTCTGCATAGAGTTAACGCTCGTATGAGGTTTCTATTTAAGAAATCGATTTGAATTTTTAATACAAAATAGAGCTTTCGACTATACTTACGATACTATAAAAAAAAATTAAAAATTAAAAAATAAAAGTATTTTTTTTTCAAAACACGTTTAGTGTGATGAGTCGATCGACCCACCATACATACGCTCATAAGATTTTCAATATAGTTAAGGTCAGTGTGAGCTTGTTTATACATATTTGAATTTCAATTTTTGTGACAGTATAGAATTCTTAAGCATCCTGTGTATGTTTGTTAGCAAAATCCATTTTGTCAATTTTTTGCAAAATGGCGACAAGTATTAAAATTCAATCACTTATAACTCAGTAGTGTTGAATTTCGTCAAAAAGGTCTCAATACATGAAATGTTGAGAAGCCTAAAGTTCATAAGAATAAAATATAAAAAATATATATTTTTGCTTGAAAACAAGCGATGTATCAGTTCGATCGTACCCCCATTCTAGCCATTTTGAGACTTTCGGAAGAGTTAACGCTCTTAACTGCTTGGTTTCAAAGATTAAAATTTAAATTTTAAGTATCGCATAGAACTAACGCGCAGCCCCTATACGTTATGTTTAAAAAAAATATATAAATTTTTTTTTCAAAATGGCGGCTATCGTAAAAATTCAAAGTGTCATAACTTTGCTAAATGACATCCTACTAAAAAATGTCGTATGCAAAAAGTGTTTGGAATTTTAATTTGCATATAAAAACAATTTTTAATTATTTTTTTTTTAATAAAAACCGAGTCTTACCATATATTGACCGAGACCTCGAACGAGCTTTTATGCGACTCTGCATAGAGTTAACGCTCGTATGAGGTTTCTATTTAAGAAATCGATTTGAATTTTTAATACAAAATAGAGCTTTCGACTATACTTACGATACTATAAAAAAAAATTAAAAATTAAAAAATAAAAGTATTTTTTTTTCAAAACACGTTTAGTGTGATGAGTCGATCGACCCACCATACATACGCTCATAAGATTTTCAATATAGTTAAGGTCAGTGTGAGCTTGTTTATACATATTTGAATTTCAATTTTTGTGACAGTATAGAATTCTTAAGCATCCTGTGTATGTTTGTTAGCAAAATCCATTTTGTCAATTTTTTGCAAAATGGCGACAAGTATTAAAATTCAATCACTTATAACTTAGTAGTGTTGAATTTCGTCAAAAAGGTCTCAATACATGAAATGTTGAGAAACCTAAAGTTCATCAGAATAAAATATAAAAAATATATATTTTTGCTTGAAAACAAGCGATGTATCAGTTCGATCGTACCCCCATACTAGCCATTTTGAGACTTTCGGAAGAGTTAACGCTCTTAACTGCTTGGTTTCAAAGATTAAAATTTAAGTTTTAAGTATCGCATAGAACTAACGCGCAGCCCCTATACGTTATGTTTAAAAAAAATATATAAATTTTTTTTTCAAAATGTTGGCTATCGTAAAAATTCAAAGTGTCATAACTTTGCTAAATGACATCCTACTAAAAAATGTCGTATGCAAAAAGTGTTTGGAATTTTAATTTGCATATAAAAACAATTTTTAATTATTTTTTTTTTAATAAAAACCGAGTCTTACCATATATTGACCGAGACCTCGAACGAGCTTTTATGCGACTCTGCATAGAGTTAACGCTCGTATGAGGTTTCTATTTAAGAAATCGATTTGAATATTTAATACAAAATAGAGCTTTCGACTATACTTACGATACTATAAAAAAAAATTAAAAATTAAAAAATAAAAGTATTTTTTTTTCAAAACACGTTTAGTGTGATGAGTCGATCGACCCACCATACATACGCTCATAAGATTTTCAATATAGTTAAGGTCAGTGTGAGCTTGTTTATACATATTTGAATTTCAATTTTTGTGACAGTATAGAATTCCTAAGCATCCTGTGTATGTTTGTTAGCAAAATCCATTTTGTCAATTTTTTGCAAAATGGCGACAAGTATTAAAATTCAATCACTTATAACTCAGTAGTGTTGAATTTCGTCAAAAAGGTCTCAATACATGAAATGTTGAGAAGCCTAAAGTTCATAAGAATAAAATATAAAAAATATATATTTTTGCTTGAAAACAAGCGATGTATCAGTTCGATCGTACCCCCATACTAGCCATTTTGAGACTTTCGGAAGAGTTAACGCTCTTAACTGCTTGGTTTCAAAGATTGAAATTTAAATTTTAAGTATCGCATAGAACTAACGCGCATCCCCTATACGTTATGTTTAAAAAAAATATATAAATTTTTTTTTCAAAATGGCGGCTATCGTAAAAATTCAAAGTGTTATAACTTTGCTAAATGACATCCTACTAAAAAATGTCGTATGCAAAAAGTGTTTGGAATTTTAATTTGCATATAAAAACAATTTTTAATTATTTTTTTTTTAATAAAAACCGAGTCTTACCATATATTGACCGAGACCTCGAACGAGCTTTTATGCGACTCTGCATAGAGTTAACGCTCGTATGAGGTTTCTATTTAAGAAATCGATTTGAATTTTTAATACAAAATAGAGCTTTCGACTATACTTACGATACTATAAAAAAAAATTAAAAATTAAAAAATAAAAGTATTTTTTTTTCAAAACACGTTTAGTGTGATGAGTCGATCGACCCACCATACATACGCTCATAAGATTTTCAATATAGTTAAGGTCAGTGTGAGCTTGTTTATACATATTTGAATTTCAATTTTTGTGACAGTATAGAATTCCTAAGCATCCTGTGTATGTTTGTTAGCAAAATCCATTTTGTCAATTTTTTGCAAAATGGCGACAAGTATTAAAATTCAATCACTTATAACTCAGTAGTGTTGAATTTCGTCAAAAAGGTCTCAATACATGAAATGTTGAGAAGCCTAAAGTTCATAAGAATAAAATATAAAAAATATATATTTTTGCTTGAAAACAAGCGATGTATCAGTTCGATCGTACCCCCATACTAGCCATTTTGAGACTTTCGGAAGAGTTAACGCTCTTAACTGCTTGGTTTCAAAGATTAAAATTAAAATTTAAAGTATCGCATAGAACTAACGCGCAGCCCCTATACGTTATGTTTAAAAAAAATATATAAATTTTTTTTTCAAAATGGCGGCTATCGTAAAAATTCAAAGTGTCATAACTTTGCTAAATGACATCCTACTAAAAAATGTCGTATGCAAAAAGTGTTTGGAATTTTAATTTGCATATAAAAACAATTTTTAATTATTTTTTTTTTAATAAAAACCGAGTCTTACCATATATTGACCGAGACCTCGAACGAGCTTTTATGCGACTCTGCATAGAGTTAACGCTCGTATGAGGTTTCTATTTAAGAAATCGATTTGAATTTTTAATACAAAATAGAGCTTTCGACTATACTTACGATACTATAAAAAAAAATTAAAAATTAAAAAATAAAAGTATTTTTTTTTCAAAACACGTTTAGTGTGATGAGTCGATCGACCCACCATACATACGCTCATAAGATTTTCAATATAGTTAAGGTCAGTGTGAGCTTGTTTATACATATTTGAATTTCAATTTTTGTGACAGTATAGAATTCTTAAGCATCCTGTGTATGTTTGTTAGCAAAATCCATTTTGTCAATTTTTTGCAAAATGGCGACAAGTATTAAAATTCAATCACTTATAACTCAGTAGTGTTGAATTTCGTCAAAAAGGTCTCAATACATGAAATGTTGAGAAGCCTAAAGTTCATAAGAATAAAATATAAAAAATATATATTTTTGCTTGAAAACAAGCGATGTATCAGTTCGATCGTACCCCCATTCTAGCCATTTTGAGACTTTCGGAAGAGTTAACGCTCTTAACTGCTTGGTTTCAAAGATTAAAATTTAAATTTTAAGTATCGCATAGAACTAACGCGCAGCCCCTATACGTTATGTTTAAAAAAAATATATAAATTTTTTTTTCAAAATGGCGGCTATCGTAAAAATTCAAAGTGTCATAACTTTGCTAAATGACATCCTACTAAAAAATGTCGTATGCAAAAAGTGTTTGGAATTTTAATTTGCATATAAAAACAATTTTTAATTATTTTTTTTTTAATAAAAACCGAGTCTTACCATATATTGACCGAGACCTCGAACGAGCTTTTATGCGACTCTGCATAGAGTTAACGCTCGTATGAGGTTTCTATTTAAGAAATCGATTTGAATTTTTAATACAAAATAGAGCTTTCGACTATACTTACGATACTATAAAAAAAAATTAAAAATTAAAAAATAAAAGTATTTTTTTTTCAAAACACGTTTAGTGTGATGAGTCGATCGACCCACCATACATACGCTCATAAGATTTTCAATATAGTTAAGGTCAGTGTGAGCTTGTTTATACATATTTGAATTTCAATTTTTGTGACAGTATAGAATTCTTAAGCATCCTGTGTATGTTTGTTAGCAAAATCCATTTTGTCAATTTTTTGCAAAATGGCGACAAGTATTAAAATTCAATCACTTATAACTTAGTAGTGTTGAATTTCGTCAAAAAGGTCTCAATACATGAAATGTTGAGAAGCCTAAAGTTCATCAGAATAAAATATAAAAAATATATATTTTTGCTTGAAAACAAGCGATGTATCAGTTCGATCGTACCCCCATACTAGCCATTTTGAGACTTTCGGAAGAGTTAACGCTCTTAACTGCTTGGTTTCAAAGATTAAAATTTAAGTTTTAAGTATCGCATAGAACTAACGCGCAGCCCCTATACGTTATGTTTAAAAAAAATATATAAATTTTTTTTTCAAAATGTTGGCTATCGTAAAAATTCAAAGTGTCATAACTTTGCTAAATGACATCCTACTAAAAAATGTCGTATGCAAAAAGTGTTTGGAATTTTAATTTGCATATAAAAACAATTTTTAATTATTTTTTTTTTAATAAAAACCGAGTCTTACCATATATTGACCGAGACCTCGAACGAGCTTTTATGCGACTCTGCATAGAGTTAACGCTCGTATGAGGTTTCTATTTAAGAAATCGATTTGAATATTTAATACAAAATAGAGCTTTCGACTATACTTACGATACTATAAAAAAAAATTAAAAATTAAAAAATAAAAGTATTTTTTTTTCAAAACACGTTTAGTGTGATGAGTCGATCGACCCACCATACATACGCTCATAAGATTTTCAATATAGTTAAGGTCAGTGTGAGCTTGTTTATACATATTTGAATTTCAATTTTTGTGACAGTATAGAATTCTTAAGCATCCTGTGTATGTTTGTTAGCAAAATCCATTTTGTCAATTTTTTGCAAAATGGCGACAAGTATTAAAATTCAATCACTTATAACTCAGTAGTGTTGAATTTCGTCAAAAAGGTCTCAATACATGAAATGTTGAGAAGCCTAAAGTTCATAAGAATAAAATATAAAAAATATATATTTTTGCTTGAAAACAAGCGATGTATCAGTTCGATCGAACCCCCATACTAGCCATTTTGAGACTTTCGGAAGAGTTAACGCTCTTAACTGCTTGGTTTCAAAGATTAAAATTTAAATTTTAAGTATCGCATAGAACTAACGCGCAGCCCCTATACGTTATGTTTAAAAAAAATATATAAATTTTTTTTTCAAAATGGCGGCTATCGTAAAAATTCAAAGTGTCATAACTTTGCTAAATGACATCCTACTAAAAAATGTCGTATGCAAAAAGTGTTTGGAATTTTAATTTGCATATAAAAACAATTTTTAATTATTTTTTTTTTAATAAAAACCGAGTCTTACCATATATTGACCGAGACCTCGAACGAGCTTTTATGCGACTCTGCATAGAGTTAACGCTCGTATGAGGTTTCTATTTAAGAAATCGATTTGAATTTTTAATACAAAATAGAGCTTTCGACTATACTTACGATACTATAAAAAAAAATTAAAAATTAAAAAATAAAAGTATTTTTTTTTCAAAACACGTTTAGTGTGATGAGTCGATCGACCCACCATACATACGCTCATAAGATTTTCAATATAGTTAAGGTCAGTGTGAGCTTGTTTATACATATTTGAATTTCAATTTTTGTGACAGTATAGAATTCTTAAGCATCCTGTGTATGTTTGTTAGCAAAATCCATTTTGTCAATTTTTTGCAAAATGGCGACAAGTATTAAAATTCAATCACTTATAACTCAGTAGTGTTGAATTTCGTCAAAAAGGTCTCAATACATGAAATGTTGAGAAGCCTAAAGTTCATAAGAATAAAATATAAAAAATATATATTTTTGCTTGAAAACAAGCGATGTATCAGTTCGATCGAACCCCCATACTAGCCATTTTGAGACTTTCGGAAGAGTTAACGCTCTTAACTGCTTGGTTTCAAAGATTAAAATTTAAATTTTAAGTATCGCATAGAACTAACGCGCAGCCCCTATACGTTATGTTTAAAAAAAATATATAAATTTTTTTTTCAAAATGGCGGCTATCGTAAAAATTCAAAGTGTCATAACTTTGCTAAATGACATCCTACTAAAAAATGTCGTATGCAAAAAGTGTTTGGAATTTTAATTTGCATATAAAAACAATTTTTAATTATTTTTTTTTTAATAAAAACCGAGTCTTACCATATATTGACCGAGACCTCGAACGAGCTTTTATGCGACTCTGCATAGAGTTAACGCTCGTATGAGGTTTCTATTTAAGAAATCGATTTGAATTTTTAATACAAAATAGAGCTTTCGACTATACTTACGATACTATAAAAAAAAATTAAAAATTAAAAAATAAAAGTATTTTTTTTTCAAAACACGTTTAGTGTGATGAGTCGATCGACCCACCATACATACGCTCATAAGATTTTCAATATAGTTAAGGTCAGTGTGAGCTTGTTTATACATATTTGAATTTCAATTTTTGTGACAGTATAGAATTCTTAAGCATCCTGTGTATGTTTGTTAGCAAAATCCATTTTGTCAATTTTTTGCAAAATGGCGACAAGTATTAAAATTCAATCACTTATAACTCAGTAGTGTTGAATTTCGTCAAAAAGGTCTCAATACATGAAATGTTGAGAAGCCTAAAGTTCATAAGAATAAAATATAAAAAATATATATTTTTGCTTGAAAACAAGCGATGTATCAGTTCGATCGTACCCCCATAAAAGCCATTTTGAGACTTTCGGAAGAGTTAACGCTCTTTACTGCTTGGTTTTAAAGATTAAAATTTAAATTTTAAGTATCGCATAGAACTAACGCGCAGCCCCTATACGTTATGTTTAAAAAAAATATATAAATTTTTTTTTCAAAATGGCGGCTATCGTAAAAATTCAAAGTGTCATAACTTTGCTAAATGACATCCTACTAAAAAATGTCGTATGCAAAAAGTGTTTGGAATTTTAATTTGCATATAAAAACAATTTTTAATTATTTTTTTTTTAATAAAAACCGAGTCTTACCATATATTGACCGAGACCTCGAACGAGCTTTTATGCGACTCTGCATAGAGTTAACGCTCGTATGAGGTTTCTATTTAAGAAATCGATTTGAATTTTTAATACAAAATAGAGCTTTCGACTATACTTACGATACTATAAAAAAAAATTAAAAATTAAAAAATAAAAGTATTTTTTTTTCAAAACACGTTTAGTGTGATGAGTCGATCGACCCACCATACATACGCTCATAAGATTTTCAATATAGTTAAGGTCAGTGTGAGCTTGTTTATACATATTTGAATTTCAATTTTTGTGACAGTATAGAATTCTTAAGCATCCTGTGTATGTTTGTTAGCAAAATCCATTTTGTAAATTTTTTGCAAAATGGCGACAAGTATTAAAATTCAATCACTTATAACTCAGTAGTGTTGAATTTCGTCAAAAAGGTCTCAATACATGAAATGTTGAGAAGCCTAAAGTTCATAAGAATAAAATATAAAAAATATATATTTTTGCTTGAAAACAAGCGATGTATCAGTTCGATCGTACCCCCATACTAGCCATTTTGAGACTTTCGGAAGAGTTAACGCTCTTAACTGCTTGGTTTCAAAGATTAAAATTTAAATTTTAAGTATCGCATAGAACTAACGCGCAGCCCCTATACGTTATGTTTAAAAAAAATATATAAATTTTTTTTTTAAAATGGCGGCTATCGTAAAAATTCAAAGTGTCATACCTTTGCTAAATGACATCCTACTAAAAAATGTCGTATGCAAAAAGTGTTTGGAATTTTAATTTGCATATAAAAACAATTTTTAATTATTTTTTTTTTAATAAAAACCGAGTCTTACCATATATTGACCGAGACCTCGAACGAGCTTTTATGCGACTCTGCATAGAGTTAACGCTCGTATGAGGTTTCTATTTAAGAAATCGATTTGAATTTTTAATACAAAATAGAGCTTTCGACTATACTTACGATACTATAAAAAAAAATTAAAAATTAAAAAATAAAAGTATTTTTTTTTCAAAACACGTTTAGTGTGATGAGTCGATCGACCCACCATACATACGCTCATAAGATTTTCAATATAGTTAAGGTCAGTGTGAGCTTGTTTATACATATTTGAATTTCAATTTTTGTGACAGTATAGAATTCTTAAGCATCCTGTGTATGTTTGTTAGCAAAATCCATTTTGTCAATTTTTTGCAAAATGGCGACAAGTATTAAAATTCAATCACTTATAACTCAGTAGTGTTGAATTTCGTCAAAAAGGTCTCAATACATGAAATGTTGAGAAGCCTAAAGTTCATAAGAATAAAATATAAAAAATATATATTTTTGCTTGAAAACAAGCGATGTATCAGTTCGATCGTACCCCCATACTAGCCATTTTGAGACTTTCGGAAGAGTTAACGCTCTTAACTGCTTGGTTTCAAAGATTAAAATTTAAATTTTAAGTATCGCATAGAACTAACGCGCAGCCCCTATACGTTATGTTTAAAAAAAATATATAAATTTTTTTTTCAAAATGGCGGCTATCGTAAAAATTCAAAGTGTCATAACTTTGCTAAATGACATCCTACTAAAAAATGTCGTATGCAAAAAGTGTTTGGAATTTTAATTTGCATATAAAAACAATTTTTAATTATTTTTTTTTTAATAAAAACCGAGTCTTACCATATATTGACCGAGACCTCGAACGAGCTTTTATGCGACTCTGCATAGAGTTAACGCTCGTATGAGGTTTCTATTTAAGAAATCGATTTGAATTTTTAATACAAAATAGAGCTTTCGACTATACTTACGATACTATAAAAAAAAATTAAAAATTAAAAAATAAAAGTATTTTTTTTTCAAAACACGTTTAGTGTGATGAGTCGATCGACCCACCATACATACGCTCATAAGATTTTCAATATAGTTAAGGTCAGTGTGAGCTTGTTTATACATATTTGAATTTCAATTTTTGTGACAGTATAGAATTCTTAAGCATCCTGTGTATGTTTGTTAGCAAAATCCATTTTGTCAATTTTTTGCAAAATGGCGACAAGTATTAAAATTCAATCACTTATAACTCAGTAGTGTTGAATTTCGTCAAAAAGGTCTCAATACATGAAATGTTGAGAAGCCTAAAGTTCATAAGAATAAAATATAAAAAATATATATTTTTGCTTGAAAACAAGCGATGTATCAGTTCGATCGTACCCCCATACTAGCCATTTTGAGACTTTCGGAAGAGTTAACGCTCTTAACTGCTTGGTTTCAAAGATTAAAATTTAAATTTTAAGTATCGCATAGAACTAACGCGCAGCCCCTATACGTTATGTTTAAAAAAAATATATAAATTTTTTTTTTTTTATGGCGGCTATCGTAAAAATTCAAAGTGTCATACCTTTGCTAAATGACATCCTACTAAAAAATGTCGTATGCAAAAAGTGTTTGGAATTTTAATTTGCATATAAAAACAATTTTTAATTATTTTTTTTTTAATAAAAACCGAGTCTTACCATATATTGACCGAGACCTCGAACGAGCTTTTATGCGACTCTGCATAGAGTTAACGCTCGTATGAGGTTTCTATTTAAGAAATCGATTTGAATTTTTAATACAAAATAGAGCTTTCGACTATACTTACGATACTATAAAAAAAAATTAAAAATTAAAAAATAAAAGTATTTTTTTTTCAAAACACGTTTAGTGTGATGAGTCGATCGACCCACCATACATACGCTCATAAGATTTTCAATATAGTTAAGGTCAGTGTGAGCTTGTTTATACATATTTGAATTTCAATTTTTGTGACAGTATAGAATTCTTAAGCATCCTGTGTATGTTTGTTAGCAAAATCCATTTTGTCAATTTTTTGCAAAATGGCGACAAGTATTAAAATTCAATCACTTATAACTCAGTAGTGTTGAATTTCGTCAAAAAGGTCTCAATACATAAAATGTTGAGAAGCCTAAAGTTCATAAGAATAAAATATAAAAAATATATATTTTTGCTTGAAAACAAGCGATGTATCAGTTCGATCGTACCCCCATACTAGCCATTTTGAGACTTTCGGAAGAGTTAACGCTCTTAACTGCTTGGTTTCAAAGATTAAAATTTAAATTTTAAGTATCGCATAGAACTAACGCGCAGCCCCTATACGTTATGTTTAAAAAAAATATATAAATTTTTTTTTCAAAATGGCGGCTATCGTAAAAATTTAAAGTGTCATAACTTTGCTAAATGACATCCTACTAAAAAATGTCGTATGCAAAAAGTGTTTGGAATTTTAATTTGCATATAAAAACAATTTTTAATTATTTTTTTTTTAATAAAAACCGAGTCTTACCATATATTGACCGAGACCTCGAACGAGCTTTTATGCGACTCTGCATAGAGTTAACGCTCGTATGAGGTTTCTATTTAAGAAATCGATTTGAATTTTTAATACAAAATAGAGCTTTCGACTATACTTACGATACTATAAAAAAAAATTAAAAATTAAAAAATAAAAGTATTTTTTTTTCAAAACACGTTTAGTGTGATGAGTCGATCGACCCACCATACATACGCTCATAAGATTTTCAATATAGTTAAGGTCAGTGTGAGCTTGTTTATACATATTTGAATTTCAATTTTTGTGACAGTATAGAATTCTTAAGCATCCTGTGTATGTTTGTTAGCAAAATTCATTTTGTCAATTTTTTGCAAAATGGCGACAAGTATTAAAATTCAATCACTTATAACTCAGTAGTGTTGAATTTCGTCAAAAAGGTCTCAATACATAAAATGTTGAGAAGCCTAAAGTTCATAAGAATAAAATATAAAAAATATATATTTTTGCTTGAAAACAAGCGATGTATCAGTTCGATCGTACCCCCATACTAGCCATTTTGAGACTTTCGGAAGAGTTAACGCTCTTAACTGCTTGGTTTCAAAGATTAAAATTTAAATTTTAAGTATCGCATAGAACTAACGCGCAGCCCCTATACGTTATGTTTAAAAAAAATATATAAATTTTTTTTTCAAAATGGCGGCTATCGTAAAAATTCAAAGTGTCATAACTTTGCTAAATGACATCCTACTAAAAAATGTCTTATGCAAAAAGTGTTTGGAATTTTAATTTGCATATAAAAACAATTTTTAATTTTTTTTTTTTTAATAAAAACCGAGTCTTACCATATATTGACCGAGACCTCGAACGAGCTTTTATGCGACTCTGCATAGAGTTAACGCTCGTATGAGGTTTCTATTTAAGAAATCGATTTGAATTTTTAATACAAAATAGAGCTTTCGACTATACTTACGATACTATAAAAAAAAATTAAAAATTAAAAAATAAAAGTATTTTTTTTTCAAAACACGTTTAGTGTGATGAGTCGATCGACCCACCATACATACGCTCATAAGATTTTCAATATAGTTAAGGTCAGTGTGAGCTTGTTTATACATATTTGAATTTCAATTTTTGTGACAGTATAGAATTCTTAAGCATCCTGTGTATGTTTGTTAGCAAAATCCATTTTGTCAATTTTTTGCAAAATGGCGACAAGTATTAAAATTCAATCACTTATAACTCAGTAGTGTTGAATTTCGTCAAAAAGGTCTCAATACATGAAATGTTGAGAAGCCTAAAGTTCATAAGAATAAAATATAAAAAATATATATTTTTGCTTGAAAACAAGCGATGTATCAGTTCGATCGTACCCCCATACTAGCCATTTTGAGACTTTCGGAAGAGTTAACGCTCTTAACTGCTTGGTTTCAAAGATTAAAATTTAAATTTTAAGTATCGCATAGAACTAACGCGCAGCCCCTATACGTTATGTTTAAAAAAAATATATAAATTTTTTTTTCAAAATGGCGGCTATCGTAAAAATTCAAAGTGTCATAACTTTGCTAAATGACATCCTACTAAAAAATGTCGTATGCAAAAAGTGTTTGGAATTTTAATTTGCATATAAAAACAATTTTTAATTTTTTTTTTTTTAATAAAAACCGAGTCTTACTATATATTGACCGAGACCTCGAACGAGCTTTTATGCACCTCTGCATAGAGTTAACGCTCGTATGAGGTTTCTATTTAAGAAATCGATTTGAATTTTTAATACAAAATAGAGCTTTCGACTATACTTACGATACTATAAAAAAAAATTAAAAATTAAAAAATAAAAGTATTTTTTTTTCAAAACACGTTTAGTGTGATGAGTCGATCGACCCACCATACATACGCTCATAAGATTTTCAATATAGTTAAGGTCAGTGTGAGCTTGTTTATACATATTTGAATTTCAATTTTTGTGACAGTATAGAATTCTTAAGCATCCTGTGTATGTTTGTTAGCAAAATCCATTTTGTCAATTTTTTGCAAAATGGCGACAAGTATTAAAATTCAATCACTTATAACTCAGTAGTGTTGAATTTCGTCAAAAAGGTCTCAATACATGAAATTTTGAGAAACCTAAAGTTCATAAGAATAAAATATAAAAAATATATATTTTTGCTTGAAAACAAGCGATGTATCAGTTCGATCGTACCCCCATACTAGCCATTTTGAGACTTTCGGAAGAGTTAACGCTCTTAACTGCTTGGTTTCAAAGATTAAAATTTAAATTTTAAGTATCGCATAGAACTAACGCGCAGCCCCTATACGTTATGTTTAAAAAAAATATATAAATTTTTTTTTCAAAATGGCGGCTATCGTAAAAATTCAAAGTGTCATAACTTTGCTAAATGACATCCTACTAAAAAATGTCTTATGCAAAAAGTGTTTGGAATTTTAATTTGCATATAAAAACAATTTTTAATTTTTTTTTTTTTAATAAAAACCGAGTCTTACCATATATTGACCGAGACCTCGAACGAGCTTTTATGCGACTCTGCATAGAGTTAACGCTCGTATGAGGTTTCTATTTAAGAAATCGATTTGAATTTTTAATACAAAATAGAGCTTTCGACTATACTTACGATACTATAAAAAAAAATTAAAAATTAAAAAATAAAAGTATTTTTTTTTCAAAACACGTTTAGTGTGATGAGTCGATCGACCCACCATACATACGCTCATAAGATTTTCAATATAGTTAAGGTCAGTGTGAGCTTGTTTATACATATTTGAATTTCAATTTTTGTGACAGTATAGAATTCTTAAGCATCCTGTGTATGTTTGTTAGCAAAATCCATTTTGTCAATTTTTTGCAAAATGGCGACAAGTATTAAAATTCAATCACTTATAACTCAGTAGTGTTGAATTTCGTCAAAAAGGTCTCAATACATGAAATGTTGAGAAGCCTAAAGTTCATAAGAATAAAATATAAAAAATATATATTTTTGCTTGAAAACAAGCGATGTATCAGTTCGATCGTACCCCCATACTAGCCATTTTGAGACTTTCGGAAGAGTTAACGCTCTTAACTGCTTGGTTTCAAAGATTAAAATTTAAATTTTAAGTATCGCATAGAACTAACGCGCAGCCCCTATACGTTATGTTTAAAAAAAATATATAAATTTTTTTTTCAAAATGGCGGCTATCGTAAAAATTCAAAGTGTCATAACTTTGCTAAATGACATCCTACTAAAAAATGTCGTATGCAAAAAGTGTTTGGAATTTTAATTTGCATATAAAAACAATTTTTAATTATTTTTTTTTTAATAAAAACCGAGTCTTACCATATATTGACCGAGACCTCGAACGAGCTTTTATGCGACTCTGCATAGAGTTAACGCTCGTATGAGGTTTCTATTTAAGAAATCGATTTGAATTTTTAATACAAAATAGAGCTTTCAACTATACTTACGATACTATAAAAAAAAATTAAAAATTAAAAAATAAAAGTATTTTTTTTTCAAAACACGTTTAGTGTGATGAGTCGATCGACCCACCATACATACGCTCATAAGATTTTCAATATAGTTAAGGTCAGTGTGAGCTTGTTTATACATATTTGAATTTCAATTTTTGTGACAGTATAGAATTCTTAAGCATCCTGTGTATGTTTGTTAGCAAAATCCATTTTGTCAATTTTTTGCAAAATGGCGACAAGTATTAAAATTCAATCACTTATAACTCAGTAGTGTTGAATTTCGTCAAAAAGGTCTCAATACATAAAATGTTGAGAAGCCTAAAGTTCATAAGAATAAAATATAAAAAATATATATTTTTGCTTGAAAACAAGCGATGTATCAGTTCGATCGTACCCCCATACTAGCCATTTTGAGACTTTCGGAAGAGTTAACGCTCTTAACTGCTTGGTTTCAAAGATTAAAATTTAAATTTTAAGTATCGCATAGAACTAACGCGCAGCCCCTATACGTTATGTTTAAAAAAAATATATAAATTTTTTTTTCAAAATGGCGGCTATCGTAAAAATTCAAAGTGTCATAACTTTGCTAAATGACATCCTACTAAAAAATGTCTTATGCAAAAAGTGTTTGGAATTTTAATTTGCATATAAAAACAATTTTTAATTTTTTTTTTTTTAATAAAAACCGAGTCTTACCATATATTGACCGAGACCTCGAACGAGCTTTTATGCGACTCTGCATAGAGTTAACGCTCGTATGAGGTTTCTATTTAAGAAATCGATTTGAATTTTTAATACAAAATAGAGCTTTCGACTATACTTACGATACTATAAAAAAAAATTAAAAATTAAAAAATAAAAGTATTTTTTTTTCAAAACACGTTTAGTGTGATGAGTCGATCGACCCACCATACATACGCTCATAAGATTTTCAATATAGTTAAGGTCAGTGTGAGCTTGTTTATACATATTTGAATTTCAATTTTTGTGACAGTATAGAATTCTTAAGCATCCTGTGTATGTTTGTTAGCAAAATCCATTTTGTCAATTTTTTGCAAAATGGCGACAAGTATTAAAATTCAATCACTTATAACTCAGTAGTGTTGAATTTCGTCAAAAAGGTCTCAATACATGAAATGTTGAGAAGCCTAAAGTTCATAAGAATAAAATATAAAAAATATATATTTTTGCTTGAAAACAAGCGATGTATCAGTTCGATCGTACCCCCATACTAGCCATTTTGAGACTTTCGGAAGAGTTAACGCTCTTAACTGCTTGGTTTCAAAGATTAAAATTTAAATTTTAAGTATCGCATAGAACTAACGCGCAGCCCCTATACGTTATGTTTAAAAAAAATATATAAATTTTTTTTTCAAAATGGCGGCTATCGTAAAAATTCAAAGTGTCATAACTTTGCTAAATGACATCCTACTAAAAAATGTCGTATGCAAAAAGTGTTTGGAATTTTAATTTGCATATAAAAACAATTTTTAATTTTTTTTTTTTTAATAAAAACCGAGTCTTACTATATATTGACCGAGACCTCGAACGAGCTTTTATGCGACTCTGCATAGAGTTAACGCTCGTATGAGGTTTCTATTTAAGAAATCGATTTGAATTTTTAATACAAAATAGAGCTTTCGACTATACTTACGATACTATAAAAAAAAATTAAAAATTAAAAAATAAAAGTATTTTTTTTTCAAAACACGTTTAGTGTGATGAGTCGATCGACCCACCATACATACGCTCATAAGATTTTCAATATAGTTAAGGTCAGTGTGAGCTTGTTTATACATATTTGAATTTCAATTTTTGTGACAGTATAGAATTCTTAAGCATCCTGTGTATGTTTGTTAGCAAAATCCATTTTGTCAATTTTTTGCAAAATGGCGACAAGTATTAAAATTCAATCACTTATAACTCAGTAGTGTTGAATTTCGTCAAAAAGGTCTCAATACATGAAATGTTGAGAAACCTAAAGTTCATAAGAATAAAATATAAAAAATATATATTTTTGCTTGAAAACAAGCGATGTATCAGTTCGATCGTACCCCCATACTAGCCATTTTGAGACTTTCGGAAGAGTTAACGCTCTTAACTGCTTGGTTTCAAAGATTAAAATTTAAATTTTAAGTATCGCATAGAACTAACGCGCAGCCCCTATACGTTATGTTTAAAAAAAATATATAAATTTTTTTTTCAAAATGGCGGCTATCGTAAAAATTCAAAGTGTCATAACTTTGCTAAATGACATCCTACTAAAAAATGTCTTATGCAAAAAGTGTTTGGAATTTTAATTTGCATATAAAAACAATTTTTAATTTTTTTTTTTTTAATAAAAACCGAGTCTTACCATATATTGACCGAGACCTCGAACGAGCTTTTATGCGACTCTGCATAGAGTTAACGCTCGTATGAGGTTTCTATTTAAGAAATCGATTTGAATTTTTAATACAAAATAGAGCTTTCGACTATACTTACGATACTATAAAAAAAAATTAAAAATTAAAAAATAAAAGTATTTTTTTTTCAAAACACGTTTAGTGTGATGAGTCGATCGACCCACCATACATACGCTCATAAGATTTTCAATATAGTTAAGGTCAGTGTGAGCTTGTTTATACATATTTGAATTTCAATTTTTGTGACAGTATAGAATTCTTAAGCATCCTGTGTATGTTTGTTAGCAAAATCCATTTTGTCAATTTTTTGCAAAATGGCGACAAGTATTAAAATTCAATCACTTATAACTCAGTAGTGTTGAATTTCGTCAAAAAGGTCTCAATACATGAAATGTTGAGAAGCCTAAAGTTCATAAGAATAAAATATAAAAAATATATATTTTTGCTTGAAAACAAGCGATGTATCAGTTCGATCGTACCCCCATACTAGCCATTTTGAGACTTTCGGAAGAGTTAACGCTCTTAACTGCTTGGTTTCAAAGATTAAAATTTAAATTTTAAGTATCGCATAGAACTAACGCGCAGCCCCTATACGTTATGTTTAAAAAAAATATATAAATTTTTTTTTCAAAATGGCGGCTATCGTAAAAATTCAAAGTGTCATAACTTTGCTAAATGACATCCTACTAAAAAATGTCGTATGCAAAAAGTGTTTGGAATTTTAATTTGCATATAAAAACAATTTTTAATTATTTTTTTTTTAATAAAAACCGAGTCTTACCATATATTGACCGAGACCTCGAACGAGCTTTTATGCGACTCTGCATAGAGTTAACGCTCGTATGAGGTTTCTATTTAAGAAATCGATTTGAATTTTTAATACAAAATAGAGCTTTCGACTATACTTACGATACTATAAAAAAAAATTAAAAATTAAAAAATAAAAGTATTTTTTTTTCAAAACACGTTTAGTGTGATGAGTCGATCGACCCACCATACATACGCTCATAAGATTTTCAATATAGTTAAGGTCAGTGTGAGCTTGTTTATACATATTTGAATTTCAATTTTTGTGACAGTATAGAATTCTTAAGCATCCTGTGTATGTTTGTTAGCAAAATCCATTTTGTCAATTTTTTGCAAAATGGCGACAAGTATTAAAATTCAATCACTTATAACTCAGTAGTGTTGAATTTCGTCAAAAAGGTCTCAATACATAAAATGTTGAGAAGCCTAAAGTTCATAAGAATAAAATATAAAAAATATATATTTTTGCTTGAAAACAAGCGATGTATCAGTTCGATCGTACCCCCATACTAGCCATTTTGAGACTTTCGGAAGAGTTAACGCTCTTAACTGCTTGGTTTCAAAGATTAAAATTTAAATTTTAAGTATCGCATAGAACTAACGCGCAGCCCCTATACGTTATGTTTAAAAAAAATATATAAATTTTTTTTTCAAAATGGCGGCTATCGTAAAAATTCAAAGTGTCATAACTTTGCTAAATGACATCCTACTAAAAAATGTCTTATGCAAAAAGTGTTTGGAATTTTAATTTGCATATAAAAACAATTTTTAATTTTTTTTTTTTTAATAAAAACCGAGTCTTACCATATATTGACCGAGACCTCGAACGAGCTTTTATGCGACTCTGCATAGAGTTAACGCTCGTATGAGGTTTCTATTTAAGAAATCGATTTGAATTTTTAAAACAAAATAGAGCTTTCGACTATACTTACGATACTATAAAAAAAAATTAAAAATTAAAAAATAAAAGTATTTTTTTTTCAAAACACGTTTAGTGTGATGAGTCGATCGACCCACCATACATACGCTCATAAGATTTTCAATATAGTTAAGGTCAGTGTGAGCTTGTTTATACATATTTGAATTTCAATTTTTGTGACAGTATAGAATTCTTAAGCATCCTGTGTATGTTTGTTAGCAAAATCCATTTTGTCAATTTTTTGCAAAATGGCGACAAGTATTAAAATTCAATCACTTATAACTCAGTAGTGTTGAATTTCGTCAAAAAGGTCTCAATACATGAAATGTTGAGAAGCCTAAAGTTCATAAGAATAAAATATAAAAAATATATATTTTTGCTTGAAAACAAGCGATGTATCAGTTCGATCGTACCCCCATACTAGCCATTTTGAGACTTTCGGAAGAGTTAACGCTCTTAACTGCTTGGTTTCAAAGATTAAAATTTAAATTTTAAGTATCGCATAGAACTAACGCGCAGCCCCTATACGTTATGTTTAAAAAAAATATATAAATTTTTTTTTCAAAATGGCGGCTATCGTAAAAATTCAAAGTGTCATAACTTTGCTAAATGACATCCTACTAAAAAATGTCGTATGCAAAAAGTGTTTGGAATTTTAATTTGCATATAAAAACAATTTTTAATTTTTTTTTTTTTAATAAAAACCGAGTCTTACTATATATTGACCGAGACCTCGAACGAGCTTTTATGCGACTCTGCATAGAGTTAACGCTCGTATGAGGTTTCTATTTAAGAAATCGATTTGAATTTTTAATACAAAATAGAGCTTTCGACTATACTTACGATACTATAAAAAAAAATTAAAAATTAAAAAATAAAAGTATTTTTTTTTCAAAACACGTTTATTGTGATGAGTCGATCGACCCACCATACATACGCTCATAAGATTTTCAATATAGTTAAGGTCAGTGTGAGCTTGTTTATACATATTTGAATTTCAATTTTTGTGACAGTATAGAATTCTTAAGCATCCTGTGTATGTTTGTTAGCAAAATCCATTTTGTCAATTTTTTGCAAAATGGCGACAAGTATTAAAATTCAATCACTTATAACTCAGTAGTGTTGAATTTCGTCAAAAAGGTCTCAATACATGAAATGTTGAGAAACCTAAAGTTCATAAGAATAAAATATAAAAAATATATATTTTTGCTTGAAAACAAGCGATGTATCAGTTCGATCGTACCCCCATACTAGCCATTTTGAGACTTTCGGAAGAGTTAACGCTCTTAACTGCTTGGTTTCAAAGATTAAAATTTAAATTTTAAGTATCGCATAGAACTAACGCGCAGCCCCTATACGTTATGTTTAAAAAAAATATATAAATTTTTTTTTCAAAATGGCGGCTATCGTAAAAATTCAAAGTGTCATAACTTTGCTAAATGACATCCTACTAAAAAATGTCTTATGCAAAAAGTGTTTGGAATTTTAATTTGCATATAAAAACAATTTTTAATTTTTTTTTTTTTAATAAAAACCGAGTCTTACCATATATTGACCGAGACCTCGAACGAGCTTTTATGCGACTCTGCATAGAGTTAACGCTCGTATGAGGTTTCTATTTAAGAAATCGATTTGAATTTTTAATACAAAATAGAGCTTTCGACTATACTTACGATACTATAAAAAAAAATTAAAAATTAAAAAATAAAAGTATTTTTTTTTCAAAACACGTTTAGTGTGATGAGTCGATCGACCCACCATACATACGCTCATAAGATTTTCAATATAGTTAAGGTCAGTGTGAGCTTGTTTATACATATTTGAATTTCAATTTTTGTGACAGTATAGAATTCTTAAGCATCCTGTGTATGTTTGTTAGCAAAATCCATTTTGTCAATTTTTTGCAAAATGGCGACAAGTATTAAAATTCAATCACTTATAACTCAGTAGTGTTGAATTTCGTCAAAAAGGTCTCAATACATGAAATGTTGAGAAGCCTAAAGTTCATAAGAATAAAATATAAAAAATATATATTTTTGCTTGAAAACAAGCGATGTATCAGTTCGATCGTACCCCCATACTAGCCATTTTGAGACTTTCGGAAGAGTTAACGCTCTTAACTGCTTGGTTTCAAAGATTAAAATTTAAATTTTAAGTATCGCATAGAACTAACGCGCAGCCCCTATACGTTATGTTTAAAAAAAATATATAAATTTTTTTTTCAAAATGGCGGCTATCGTAAAAATTCAAAGTGTCATACCTTTGCTAAATGACATCCTACTAAAAAATGTCGTATGCAAAAAGTGTTTGGAATTTTAATTTGCATATAAAAACAATTTTTAATTTTTTTTTTTTTAATAAAAACCGAGTCTTACCATATATTGACCGAGACCTCGAACGAGCTTTTATGCGACTCTGCATAGAGTTAACGCTCGTATGAGGTTTCTATTTAAGAAATCGATTTGAATTTTTAATACAAAATAGAGCTTTCGACTATACTTACGATACTATAAAAAAAAATTAAAAATTAAAAAATAAAAGTATTTTTTTTTCAAAACACGTTTAGTGTGATGAGTCGATCGACCCACCATACATACGCTCATAAGATTTTCAATATAGTTAAGGTCAGTGTGAGCTTGTTTATACATATTTGAATTTCAATTTTTGTGACAGTATAGAATTCTTAAGCATCCTGTGTATGTTTGTTAGCAAAATCCATTTTGTCAATTTTTTGCAAAATGGCGACAAGTATTAAAATTCAATCACTTATAACTCAGTAGTGTTGAATTTCGTCAAAAAGGTCTCAATACATGAAATGTTGAGAAGCCTAAAGTTCATAAGAATAAAATATAAAAAATATATATTTTTGCTTGAAAACAAGCGATGTATCAGTTCGATCGTACCCCCATACTAGCCATTTTGAGACTTTCGGAAGAGTTAACGCTCTTAACTGCTTGGTTTCAAAGATTAAAATTTAAATTTTAAGTATCGCATAGAACTAACGCGCAGCCCCTATACGTTATGTTTAAAAAAAATATATAAATTTTTTTTTTAAAATGGCGGCTATCGTAAAAATTCAAAGTGTCATAACTTTGCTAAATGACATCCTACTAAAAAATGTCGTATGCAAAAAGTGTTTGGAATTTTAATTTGCATATAAAAACAATTTTTAATTATTTTTTTTTTAATAAAAACCGAGTCTTACCATATATTGACCGAGACCTCGAACGAGCTTTTATGCGACTCTGCATAGAGTTAACGCTCGTATGAGGTTTCTATTTAAGAAATCGATTTGAATTTTAAATACAAAATAGAGCTTTCGACTATACTTACGATACTATAAAAAAAATTTAAAAATTAAAAAATAAAAGTATTTTTTTTTTAAAACACGTTTAGTGTGATGAGCGATCGACCCACCATACATACGCTCATAAGATTTTCAATATAGTTAAGGTCAGTGTGAGCTTGTTTATACATATTTGAATTTCAATTTTTGTGACAGTATAGAATTCTTAAGCATCCTGTGTATGTTTGTTAGCAAAATCCATTTTGTCAATTTTTTGCAAAATGGCGACAAGTATTAAAATTCAATCACTTATAACTCAGTAGTGTTGAATTTCGTCAAAAAGGTCTCAATACATGAAATGTTGAGAAGCCTAAAGTTCATAAGAATAAAATATAAAAAATATATATTTTTGCTTGAAAACAAGCGATGTATCAGTTCGATCGTACCCCCATACTAGCCATTTTGAGACTTTCGGAAGAGTTAACGCTCTTAACTGCTTGGTTTCAAAGATTAAAATTTAAATTTTAAGTATCGCATAGAACTAACGCGCAGCCCCTATACGTTATGTTTAAAAAAAATATATAAATTTTTTTTTCAAAATGGCGGCTATCGTAAAAATTCAAAGTGTCATAACTTTGCTAAATGACATCCTACTAAAAAATGTCGTATTCAAAAAGTGTTTGGAATTTTAATTTGCATATAAAAACAATTTTTAATTATTTTTTTTTAATAAAAACCGAGTCTTACCATATATTGACCGAGACCTCGAACGAGCTTTTATGCGACTCTGCATAGAGTTAACGCTCGTATGAGGTTTCTATTTAAGAAATCGATTTGAATTTCTAATACAAAATAGAGCTTTCGACTATACTTACGATACTATAAAAAAAAATTAAAAATTAAAAAATAAAAGTATTTTTTTTTCAAAACACGTTTAGTGTGATGAGTCGATCGACCCACCATACATACGCTCATAAGATTTTCAATATAGTTAAGGTCAGTGTGAGCTTGTTTATACATATTTGAATTTCAATTTTTGTGACAGTATAGAATTCTTAAGCATCCTGTGTATGTTTGTTAGCAAAATCCATTTTGTCAATTTTTTGCAAAATGGCGACAAGTATTAAAATTCAATCACTTATAACTCAGTAGTGTTGAATTTCGTCAAAAAGGTCTCAATACATGAAATGTTGAGAAGCCTAAAGTTCATAAGAATAAAATATAAAAAATATATATTTTTGCTTGAAAACAAGCGATGTATCAGTTCGATCGTACCCCCATACTAGCCATTTTGAGACTTTCGGAAGAGTTAACGCTCTTAACTGCTTGGTTTTAAAGATTAAAATTTAAATTTTAAGTATCGCATAGAACTAACGCGCAGCCCCTATACGTTATGTTTAAAAAAAATATATAAATTTTTTTTTCAAAATGGCGGCTATCGTAAAAATTCAAAGTGTCATAACTTTGCTAAATGACATCCTACTAAAAAATGTCGTATGCAAAAAGTGTTTGGAATTTTAATTTGCATAAAAAAACAATTTTTAATTTTTTTTTTTTTAATAAAAACCGAGTCTTACCATATATTGACCGAGACCTCGAACGAGCTTTTATGCGACTCTGCATAGAGTTAACGCTCGTATGAGGTTTCTATTTAAGAAATCGATTTGAATTTTTAATACAAAATAGAGCTTTCGACTATACTTACGATACTATAAAAAAAAATTAAAAATTAAAAAATAAAAGTATTTTTTTTTCAAAACACGTTTAGTGTGATGAGTCGATCGACCCACCATACATACGCTCATAAGATTTTCAATATAGTTAAGGTCAGTGTGAGCTTGTTTATACATATTTGAATTTCAATTTTTGTGACAGTATAGAATTCTTAAGCATCCTGTGTATGTTTGTTAGAAAAATCCATTTTGTCAATTTTTTGCAAAATGGCGACAAGTATTAAAATTCAATCACTTATAACTCAGTAGTGTTGAATTTCGTCAAAAAGGTCTTAATACATGAAATGGTGAGAAGCCTAAAGTTCATAAGAATAAAATATAAAAAATATATATTTTTGCTTGAAAACAAGCGATGTATCAGTTCGATCGTACCCCCATACTAGCCATTTTGAGACTTTCGGAAGAGTTAACGCTCTTAACTGCTTGGTTTCAAAGATTAAAATTTAAATTTTAAGTATCGCATAGAACTAACGCGCAGCCCCTATACGTTATGTTTAAAAAAAATATATAAATTTTTTTTTCAAAATGGCGGCTATCGTAAAAATTCAAAGTGTCATAACTTTGCTAAATGACATCCTACTAAAAAATGTCGTATGCAAAAAGTGTTTGGAATTTTAATTTGCATATAAAAACAATTTTTAATTATTTTTTTTTTAATAAAAACCGAGTCTTAAAATATATTGACCGAGACCTCGAACGAGCTTTTATGCGACTCTGCATAGAGTTAACGCTCGTATGAGGTTTCTATTTAAGAAATCGATTTGAATTTTTAATACAAAATAGAGCTTTCGACTATACTTACGATACTATAAAAAAAAATTAAAAATTAAAAAATAAAAGTATTTTTTTTTCAAAACACGTTTAGTGTGATGAGTCGATCGACCCACCATACATACGCTCATAAGATTTTCAATATAGTTAAGGTCAGTGTGAGCTTGTTTATACATATTTGAATTTCAATTTTTGTGACAGTATAGAATTCTTAAGCATCCTGTGTATGTTTGTTAGCAAAATCCATTTTGTCAATTTTTTGCAAAATGGCGACAAGTATTAAAATTCAATCACTTATAACTCAGTAGTGTTGAATTTCGTCAAAAAGGTCTCAATACATGAAATGTTGAGAAGCCTAAAGTTCATAAGAATAAAATATAAAAAATATATATTTTTGCTTGAAAACAAGCGATGTATCAGTTCGATCGTACCCCCATACTAGCCATTTTGAGACTTTCGGAAGAGTTAACGCTCTTAACTGCTTGGTTTCAAAGATTAAAATTTAAATTTTAAGTATCGCATAGAACTAACGCGCAGCCCCTATACGTTATGTTTAAAAAAAATATATAAATTTTTTTTTCAAAATGGCGGCTATCGTAAAAATTCAAAGTGTCATACCTTTGCTAAATGACATCCTACTAAAAAATGTCGTATGCAAAAAGTGTTTGGAATTTTAATTTGCATATAAAAACAATTTTTAATTATTTTTTTTTTAATAAAAACCGAGTCTTACCATATATTGACCGAGACCTCGAACGAGCTTTTATGCGACTCTGCATAGAGTTAACGCTCGTATGAGGTTTCTATTTAAGAAATCGATTTGAATTTTTAATACAAAATAGAGCTTTCGACTATACTTACGATACTATAAAAAAAAATTAAAAATTAAAAAATAAAAGTATTTTTTTTTCAAAACACGTTTAGTGTGATGAGTCGATCGACCCACCATACATACGCTCATAAGATTTTCAATATAGTTAAGGTCAGTGTGAGCTTGTTTATACATATTTGAATTTCAATTTTTGTGACAGTATAGAATTCTTAAGCATCCTGTGTATGTTTGTTAGCAAAATCCATTTTGTCAATTTTTTGCAAAATGGCGACAAGTATTAAAATTCAATCACTTATAACTCAGTAGTGTTGAATTTCGTCAAAAAGGTCTCAATACATGAAATGTTGAGAAACCTAAAGTTCATAAGAATAAAATATAAAAAATATATATTTTTGCTTGAAAACAAGCGATGTATCAGTTCGATCGTACCCCCATACTAGCCATTTTGAGACTTTCGGAAGAGTTAACGCTCTTAACTGCTTGGTTTCAAAGATTAAAATTTAAATTTTAAGTATCGCATAGAACTAACGCGCAGCCCCTATACGTTATGTTTAAAAAAAATATATAAATTTTTTTTTCAAAATGGCGGCTATCGTAAAAATTCAAAGTGTCATAACTTTGCTAAATGACATCCTACTAAAAAATGTCGTATGCAAAAAGTGTTTGGAATTTTAATTTGCATATAAAAACAATTTTTAATTATTTTTTTTTTAATAAAAACCGAGTCTTACCATATATTGACCGAGACCTCGAACGAGCTTTTATGCGACTCTGCATAGAGTTAACGCTCGTATGAGGTTTCTATTTTAGAAATCGATTTGAATTTTTAATACAAAATAGAGCTTTCGACTATACTTACGATACTATAAAAAAAAATTAAAAATTAAAAAATAAAAGTATTTTTTTTTCAAAACACGTTTAGTGTGATGAGTCGATCGACCCACCATACATACGCTCATAAGATTTTCAATATAGTTAAGGTCAGTGTGAGCTTGTTTATACATATTTGAATTTCAATTTTTGTGACAGTATAGAATTCTTAAGCATCCTGTGTATGTTTGTTAGCAAAATCCATTTTGTCAATTTTTTGCAAAATGGCGACAAGTATTAAAATTCAATCACTTATAACTCAGTAGTGTTGAATTTCGTCAAAAAGGTCTCAATACATGAAATGTTGAGAAGCCTAAAGTTCATAAGAATAAAATATAAAAAATATATATTTTTGCTTGAAAACAAGCGATGTATCAGTTCGATCGTACCCCCATACTAGCCATTTTGAGACTTTCGGAAGAGTTAACGCTCTTAACTGCTTGGTTTCAAAGATTAAAATTTAAATTTTAAGTATCGCATAGAACTAACGCGCAGCCCCTATACGTTATGTTTAAAAAAAATATATAAATTTTTTTTTTAAAATGGCGGCTATCGTAAAAATTCAAAGTGTCATAACTTTGCTAAATGACATCCTACTAAAAAATGTCGTATGCAAAAAGTGTTTGGAATTTTAATTTGCATATAAAAACAATTTTTAATTATTTTTTTTTTAATAAAAACCGAGTCTTACCATATATTGACCGAGACCTCGAACGAGCTTTTATGCGACTCTGCATAGAGTTAACGCTCGTATGAGGTTTCTATTTAAGAAATCGATTTGAATTTTAAATACAAAATAGAGCTTTCGACTATACTTACGATACTATAAAAAAAATTTAAAAATTAAAAAATAAAAGTATTTTTTTTTCAAAACACGTTTAGTGTGATGAGCGATCGACCCACCATACATACGCTCATAAGATTTTCAATATAGTTAAGGTCAGTGTGAGCTTGTTTATACATATTTGAATTTCAATTTTTGTGACAGTATAGAATTCTTAAGCATCCTGTGTATGTTTGTTAGCAAAATCCATTTTGTCAATTTTTTGCAAAATGGCGACAAGTATTAAAATTCAATCACTTATAACTCAGTAGTGTTGAATTTCGTCAAAAAGGTCTCAATACATGAAATGTTGAGAAGCCTAAAGTTCATAAGAATAAAATATAAAAAATATATATTTTTGCTTGAAAACAAGCGATGTATCAGTTCGATCGTACCCCCATACTAGCCATTTTGAGACTTTCGGAAGAGTTAACGCTCTTAACTGCTTGGTTTCAAAGATTAAAATTTAAATTTTAAGTATCGCATAGAACTAACGCGCAGCCCCTATACGTTATGTTTAAAAAAAATATATAAATTTTTTTTTCAAAATGGCGGCTATCGTAAAAATTCAAAGTGTCATAACTTTGCTAAATGACATCCTACTAAAAAATGTCGTATGCAAAAAGTGTTTGGAATTTTAATTTGCATATAAAAACAATTTTTAATTATTTTTTTTTAATAAAAACCGAGTCTTACCATATATTGACCGAGACCTCGAACGAGCTTTTATGCGACTCTGCATAGAGTTAACGCTCGTATGAGGTTTCTATTTAAGAAATCGATTTGAATTTCTAATACAAAATAGAGCTTTCGACTATACTTACGATACTATAAAAAAAAATTAAAAATTAAAAAATAAAAGTATTTTTTTTTCAAAACACGTTTAGTGTGATGAGTCGATCGACCCACCATACATACGCTCATAAGATTTTCAATATAGTTAAGGTCAGTGTGAGCTTGTTTATACATATTTGAATTTCAATTTTTGTGACAGTATAGAATTCTTAAGCATCCTGTGTATGTTTGTTAGCAAAATCCATTTTGTCAATTTTTTGCAAAATGGCGACAAGTATTAAAATTCAATCACTTATAACTCAGTAGTGTTGAATTTCGTCAAAAAGGTCTCAATACATGAAATGTTGAGAAGCCTAAAGTTCATAAGAATAAAATATAAAAAATATATATTTTTGCTTGAAAACAAGCGATGTATCAGTTCGATCGTACCCCCATACTAGCCATTTTGAGACTTTCGGAAGAGTTAACGCTCTTAACTGCTTGGTTTCAAAGATTAAAATTTAAATTTTAAGTATCGCATAGAACTAACGCGCAGCCCCTATACGTTATGTTTAAAAAAAATATATAAATTTTTTTTTCAAAATGGCGGCTATCGTAAAAATTCAAAGTGTCATAACTTTGCTAAATGACATCCTACTAAAAAATGTCGTATGCAAAAAGTGTTTGGAATTTTAATTTGCATAAAAAAACAATTTTTAATTTTTTTTTTTTTAATAAAAACCGAGTCTTACCATATATTGACCGAGACCTCGAACGAGCTTTTATGCGACTCTGCATAGAGTTAACGCTCGTATGAGGTTTCTATTTAAGAAATCGATTTGAATTTTTAATACAAAATAGAGCTTTCGACTATACTTACGATACTATAAAAAAAAATTAAAAATTAAAAAATAAAAGTATTTTTTTTTCAAAACACGTTTAGTGTGATGAGTCGATCGACCCACCATACATACGCTCATAAGATTTTCAATATAGTTAAGGTCAGTGTGAGCTTGTTTATACATATTTGAATTTCAATTTTTGTGACAGTATAGAATTCTTAAGCATCCTGTGTATGTTTGTTAGAAAAATCCATTTTGTCAATTTTTTGCAAAATGGCGACAAGTATTAAAATTCAATCACTTATAACTCAGTAGTGTTGAATTTCGTCAAAAAGGTCTTAATACATGAAATGTTGAGAAGCCTAAAGTTCATAAGAATAAAATATAAAAAATATATATTTTTGCTTGAAAACAAGCGATGTATCAGTTCGATCGTACCCCCATACTAGCCATTTTGAGACTTTCGGAAGAGTTAACGCTCTTAACTGCTTGGTTTCAAAGATTAAAATTTAAATTTTAAGTATCGCATAGAACTAACGCGCAGCCCCTATACGTTATGTTTAAAAAAAATATATAAATTTTTTTTTCAAAAAAAGGCGGCTATCGTAAAAATTCAAAGTGTCATAACTTTGCTAAATGACATCCTACTAAAAAATGTCGTATGCAAAAAGTGTTTGGAATTTTAATTTGCATATAAAAACAATTTTTAATTATTTTTTTTTTAATAAAAACCGAGTCTTACCATATATTGACCGAGACCTCGAACGAGCTTTTATGCGACTCTGCATAGAGTTAACGCTCGTATGAGGTTTCTATTTAAGAAATCGATTTGAATTTTTAATACAAAATAGAGCTTTCGACTATACTTACGATACTATAAAAAAAAATTAAAAATTAAAAAATAAAAGTATTTTTTTTTCAAAACACGTTTAGTGTGATGAGTCGATCGACCCACCATACATACGCTCATAAGATTTTCAATATAGTTAAGGTCAGTGTGAGCTTGTTTATACATATTTGAATTTCAATTTTTGTGACAGTATAGAATTCTTAAGCATCCTGTGTATGTTTGTTAGCAAAATCCATTTTGTCAATTTTTTGCAAAATGGCGACAAGTATTAAAATTCAATCACTTATAACTCAGTAGTGTTGAATTTCGTCAAAAAGGTCTCAATACATGAAATGTTGAGAAGCCTAAAGTTCATAAGAATAAAATATAAAAAATATATATTTTTGCTTGAAAACAAGCGATGTATCAGTTCGATCGTACCCCCATACTAGCCATTTTGAGACTTTCGGAAGAGTTAACGCTCTTAACTGCTTGGTTTCAAAGATTAAAATTTAAATTTTAAGTATCGCATAGAACTAACGCGCAGCCCCTATACGTTATGTTTAAAAAAAATATATAAATTTTTTTTTCAAAATGGCGGCTATCGTAAAAATTCAAAGTGTCATAACTTTGCTAAATGACATCCTACTAAAAAATGTCGTATGCAAAAAGTGTTTGGAATTTTAATTTGCATATAAAAACAATTTTTAATTTTTTTTTTTTTAATAAAAACCGAGTCTTACTATATATTGACCGAGACCTCGAACGAGCTTTTATGCGACTCTGCATAGAGTTAACGCTCGTATGAGGTTTCTATTTAAGAAATCGATTTGAATTTTTAATACAAAATAGAGCTTTCGACTATACTTACGATACTATAAAAAAAAATTAAAAATTAAAAAATAAAAGTATTTTTTTTTCAAAACACGTTTAGTGTGATGAGTCGATCGACCCACCATACATACGCTCATAAGATTTTCAATATAGTTAAGGTCAGTGTGAGCTTGTTTATACATATTTGAATTTCAATTTTTGTGACAGTATAGAATTCTTAAGCATCCTGTGTATGTTTGTTAGCAAAATCCATTTTGTCAATTTTTTGCAAAATGGCGACAAGTATTAAAATTCAATCACTTATAACTCAGTAGTGTTGAATTTCGTCAAAAAGGTCTCAATACATGAAATGTTGAGAAGCCTAAAGTTCATAAGAATAAAATATAAAAAATATATATTTTTGCTTGAAAACAAGCGATGTATCAGTTCGATCGTACCCCCATACTAGCCATTTTGAGACTTTCGGAAGAGTTAACGCTCTTAACTGCTTGGTTTCAAAGATTAAAATTTAAATTTTAAGTATCGCATAGAACTAACGCGCAGCCCCTATACGTTATGTTTAAAAAAAATATATAAATTTTTTTTTCAAAATGGCGGCTATCGTAAAAATTCAAAGTGTCATAACTTTGCTAAATGACATCCTACTAAAAAATGTCGTATGCAAAAAGTGTTTGGAATTTTAATTTGCATAAAAAAACAATTTTTAATTTTTTTTTTTTTAATAAAAACCGAGTCTTACCATATATTGACCGAGACCTCGAACGAGCTTTTATGCGACTCTGCATAGAGTTAACGCTCGTATGAGGTTTCTATTTAAGAAATCGATTTGAATTTTTAATACAAAATAGAGCTTTCGACTATACTTACGATACTATAAAAAAAAATTAAAAATTAAAAAATAAAAGTATTTTTTTTTCAAAACACGTTTAGTGTGATGAGTCGATCGACCCACCATACATACGCTCATAAGATTTTCAATATAGTTAAGGTCAGTGTGAGCTTGTTTATACATATTTGAATTTCAATTTTTGTGACAGTATAGAATTCTTAAGCATCCTGTGTATGTTTGTTAGAAAAATCCATTTTGTCAATTTTTTGCAAAATGGCGACAAGTATTAAAATTCAATCACTTATAACTCAGTAGTGTTGAATTTCGTCAAAAAGGTCTTAATACATGAAATGTTGAGAAGCCTAAAGTTCATAAGAATAAAATATAAAAAATATATATTTTTGCTTGAAAACAAGCGATGTATCAGTTCGATCGTACCCCCATACTAGCCATTTTGAGACTTTCGGAAGAGTTAACGCTCTTAACTGCTTGGTTTCAAAGATTAAAATTTAAATTTTAAGTATCGCATAGAACTAACGCGCAGCCCCTATACGTTATGTTTAAAAAAAATATATAAATTTTTTTTTCAAAATGGCGGCTATCGTAAAAATTCAAAGTGTCATAACTTTGCTAAATGACATCCTACTAAAAAATGTCGTATGCAAAAAGTGTTTGGAATTTTAATTTGCATATAAAAACAATTTTTAATTATTTTTTTTTTAATAAAAACCGAGTCTTACCATATATTGACCGAGACCTCGAACGAGCTTTTATGCGACTCTGCATAGAGTTAACGCTCGTATGAGGTTTCTATTTAAGAAATCGATTTGAATTTTTAATACAAAATAGAGCTTTCGACTATACTTACGATACTATAAAAAAAAATTAAAAATTAAAAAATAAAAGTATTTTTTTTTCAAAACACGTTTAGTGTGATGAGTCGATCGACCCACCATACATACGCTCATAAGATTTTCAATATAGTTAAGGTCAGTGTGAGCTTGTTTATACATATTTGAATTTCAATTTTTGTGACAGTATAGAATTCTTAAGCATCCTGTGTATGTTTGTTAGCAAAATCCATTTTGTCAATTTTTTGCAAAATGGCGACAAGTATTAAAATTCAATCACTTATAACTCAGTAGTGTTGAATTTCGTCAAAAAGGTCTCAATACATGAAATGTTGAGAAGCCTAAAGTTCATAAGAATAAAATATAAAAAATATATATTTTTGCTTGAAAACAAGCGATGTATCAGTTCGATCGTACCCCCATACTAGCCATTTTGAGACTTTCGGAAGAGTTAACGCTCTTAACTGCTTGGTTTCAAAGATTAAAATTTAAATTTTAAGTATCGCATAGAACTAACGCGCAGCCCCTATACGTTATGTTTAAAAAAAATATATAAATTTTTTTTTCAAAATGGCGGCTATCGTAAAAATTCAAAGTGTCATAACTTTGCTAAATGACATCCTACTAAAAAATGTCGTATGCAAAAAGTGTTTGGAATTTTAATTTGCATATAAAAACAATTTTTAATTTTTTTTTTTTTAATAAAAACCGAGTCTTACTATATATTGACCGAGACCTCGAACGAGCTTTTATGCGACTCTGCATAGAGTTAACGCTCGTATGAGGTTTCTATTTAAGAAATCGATTTGAATTTTTAATACAAAATAGAGCTTTCGACTATACTTACGATACTATAAAAAAAAATTAAAAATTAAAAAATAAAAGTATTTTTTTTTCAAAACACGTTTAGTGTGATGAGTCGATCGACCCACCATACATACGCTCATAAGATTTTCAATATAGTTAAGGTCAGTGTGAGCTTGTTTATACATATTTGAATTTCAATTTTTGTGACAGTATAGAATTCTTAAGCATCCTGTGTATGTTTGTTAGCAAAATCCATTTTGTCAATTTTTTGCAAAATGGCGACAAGTATTAAAATTCAATCACTTATAACTCAGTAGTGTTGAATTTCGTCAAAAAGGTCTCAATACATGAAATGTTGAGAAGCCTAAAGTTCATAAGAATAAAATATAAAATATATATATTTTTGCTTGAAAACAAGCGATGTATCAGTTCGATCGTACCCCCATACTAGCCATTTTGAGACTTTCGGAAGAGTTAACGCTCTTAACTGCTTGGTTTCAAAGATTAAAATTTAAATTTTAAGTATCGCATAGAACTAACGCGCAGCCCCTATACGTTATGTTTAAAAAAAATATATAAATTTTTTTTTCAAAATGGCGGCTATCGTAAAAATTCAAAGTGTCATAACTTGGCTAAATGACATCCTACTAAAAAATGTCGTATGCAAAAAGTGTTTGGAATTTTAATTTGCATATAAAAACAATTTTTAATTATTTTTTTTTTAATAAAAACCGAGTCTTACCATATATTGACCGAGACCTCGAACGAGCTTTTATGCGACTCTGCATAGAGTTAACGCTCGTATGAGGTTTCTATTTAAGAAATCGATTTGAATTTTTGATACAAAATAGAGCTTTCGACTATACTTACGATACTATAAAAAAAAATTAAAAATTAAAAAATAAAAGTATTTTTTTTTCAAAACACGTTTAGTGTGATGAGTCGATCGACCCACCATACATACGCTCATAAGATTTTCAATATAGTTAAGGTCAGTGTGAGCTTGTTTATACATATTTGAATTTCAATTTTTGTGACAGTATAGAATTCTTAAGCATCCTGTGTATGTTTGTTAGCAAAATCCATTTTGTCAATTTTTTGCAAAATGGCGACAAGTATTAAAATTCAATCACTTATAACTCAGTAGTGTTGAATTTCGTCAAAAAGGTCTCAATACATGAAATGTTGAGAAGCCTAAAGTTCATAAGAATAAAATATAAAAAATATATATTTTTGCTTGAAAACAAGCGATGTATCAGTTCGATCGTACCCCCATACTAGCCATTTTGAGACTTTCGGAAGAGTTAACGCTCTTAACTGCTTGGTTTCAAAGATTAAAATTTAAATTTTAAGTATCGCATAGAACTAACGCGCAGCCCCTATACGTTATGTTTAAAAAAAATATATAAATTTTTTTTTCAAAATGGCGGCTATCGTAAAAATTCAAAGTGTCATAACTTTGCTAAATGACATCCTACTAAAAAATGTCGTATGCAAAAAGTGTTTGGAATTTTAATTTGCATATAAAAACAATTTTTAATTATTTTTTTTTTAATAAAAACCGAGTCTTACCATATATTGACCGAGACCTCGAACGAGCTTTTATGCGACTCTGCATAGAGTTAACGCTCGTATGAGGTTTCTATTTAAGAAATCGATTTGAATTTTTAATACAAAATAGAGCTTTCGACTATACTTACGATACTATAAAAAAAAATTAAAAATTAAAAAATAAAAGTATTTTTTTTTCAAAACACGTTTAGTGTGATGAGTCGATCGACCCACCATACATACGCTCATAAGATTTTCAATATAGTTAAGGTCAGTGTGAGCTTGTTTATACATATTTGAATTTCAATTTTTGTGACAGTATAGAATTCTTAAGCATCCTGTGTATGTTTGTTAGCAAAATCCATTTTGTCAATTTTTTGCAAAATGGCGACAAGTATTAAAATTCAATCACTTATAACTCAGTAGTGTTGAATTTCGTCAAAAAGGTCTCAATACATGAAATGTTGAGAAGCCTAAAGTTCATAAGAATAAAATATAAAAAATATATATTTTTGCTTGAAAACAAGCGATGTATCAGTTCGATCGTACCCCCATACTAGCCATTTTGAGACTTTCGGAAGAGTTAACGCTCTTAACTGCTTGGTTTCAAAGATTAAAATTTAAATTTTAAGTATCGCATAGAACTAACGCGCAGCCCCTATACGTTATGTTTAAAAAAAATATATAAATTTTTTTTTCAAAATGGCGGCTATCGTAAAAATTCAAAGTGTCATAACTTTGCTAAATGACATCCTACTAAAAAATGTCGTATGCAAAAAGTGTTTGGAATTTTAATTTGCATATAAAAACAATTTTTAATTATTTTTTTTTTAATAAAAACCGAGTCTTACCATATATTGACCGAGACCTCGAACGAGCTTTTATGCGACTCTGCATAGAGTTAACGCTCGTATGAGGTTTCTATTTAAGAAATCGATTTGAATTTTTAATACAAAATAGAGCTTTCGACTATACTTACGATACTATAAAAAAAAATTAAAAATTAAAAAATAAAAGTATTTTTTTTTCAAAACACGTTTAGTGTGATGAGTCGATCGACCCACCATACATACGCTCATAAGATTTTCAATATAGTTAAGGTCAGTGTGAGCTTGTTTATACATATTTGAATTTCAATTTTTGTGACAGTATAGAATTCTTAAGCATCCTGTGTATGTTTGTTAGCAAAATCCATTTTGTCAATTTTTTGCAAAATGGCGACAAGTATTAAAATTCAATCACTTATAACTCAGTAGTGTTGAATTTCGTCAAAAAGGTCTCAATACATGAAATGTTGAGAAGCCTAAAGTCCATAAGAATAAAATATAAAAAATATATATTTTTGCTTGAAAACAAGCGATGTATCAGTTCGATCGTACCCCCATACTAGCCATTTTAAGACTTTCGGAAGAGTTAACGCTCTTAACTGCTTGGTTTCAACGATTAAAATTTAAATTTTAAGTATCGCATAGAACTAACGCGCAGCCCCTATACGTTATGTTTAAAAAAAATATATAAATTTTTTTTTCAAAATGTTGGCTATCGTAAAAATTCAAAGTGTCATAACTTTGCTAAATGACATCCTACTAAAAAATGTCGTATGCAAAAAGTGTTTGGAATTTTAATTTGCATATAAAAACAATTTTTAATTATTTTTTTTTTAATAAAAACCGAGTCTTACCATATATTGACCGAGACCTCGAACGAGCTTTTATGCGACTCTGCATAGAGTTAACGCTCGTATGAGGTTTCTATTTAAGAAATCGATTTGAATTTTTAATACAAAATAGAGCTTTCGACTATACTTACGATACTACAAAAAAAAATTAAAAATTAAAAAATAAAAGTATTTTTTTTTCAAAACACGTTTAGTGTGATGAGTCGATCGACCCACCATACATACGCTCATAAGATTTTCAATATAGTTAAGGTCAGTGTGAGCTTGTTTATACATATTTGAATTTCAATTTTTGTGACAGTATAGAATTCTTAAGCATCCTGTGTATGTTTGTTAGCAAAATCCATTTTGTCAATTTTTTGCAAAATGGCGACAAGTATTAAAATTCAATCACTTATAACTCAGTAGTGTTGAATTTCGTCAAAAAGGTCTCAATACATGAAATGTTGAGAAGCCTAAAGTTCATAAGAATAAAATATAAAAAATATATATTTTTGCTTGAAAACAAGCGATGTATCAGTTCGATCGTACCCCCATACTAGCCATTTTGAGACTTTCGGAAGAGTTAACGCTCTTAACTGCTTGGTTTTTCAGATTAAAATTTAAATTTTAAGTATCGCATAGAACTAACGCGCAGCCCCTATACGTTATGTTTAAAAAAAATATATAAATTTTTTTTTCAAAATGGCGGCTATCGTAAAAATTCAAAGTGTCATAACTTTGCTAAATGACATCCTACTAAAAAATGTCGTATGCAAAAAGTGTTTGGAATTTTTAATTGCATATAAAAACAATTTTTTATTATTTTTTTTTTAATAAAAACCGAGTCTTACCATATATTGACCGAGACCTCGAACGAGCTTTTATGCGACTCTGCATAGAGTTAACGCTCGTATGAGGTTTCTATTTAAGAAATCGATTTGAATTTTTAATACAAAATAGAGCTTTCGACTATACTTACGATACTATAAAAAAAAATTAAAAATTAAAAAATAAAAGTATTTTTTTTTCAAAACACGTTTAGTGTGATGAGTCGATCGACCCACCATACATACGCTCATAAGATTTTCAATATAGTTAAGGTCAGTGTGAGCTTGTTTATACATATTTGAATTTCAATTTTTGTGACAGTATAGAATTCTTAAGCATCCTGTGTATGTTTGTTAGCAAAATCCATTTTGTCAATTTTTTGCAAAATGGCGACAAGTATTAAAATTCAATCACTTATAACTCAGTAGTGTTGAATTTCGTCAAAAAGGTCTTAATACATGAAATGTTGAGAAGCCTAAAGTTCATAAGAATAAAATATAAAAAATATATATTTTTGCTTGAAAACAAGCGATGTATCAGTTCGATCGTACCCCCATACTAGCCATTTTGAGACTTTCGGAAGAGTTAACGCTCTTAACTGCTTGGTTTTTCAGATTAAAATTTAAATTTTAAGTATCGCATAGAACTAACGCGCAGCCCCTATACGTTATGTTTAAAAAAAATATATAAATTTTTTTTTCAAAATGGCGGCTATCGTAAAAATTCAAAGTGTCATAACTTTGCTAAATGACATCCTACTAAAAAATGTCGTATGCAAAAAGTGTTTGGAATTTTTAATTGCATATAAAAACAATTTTTTATTATTTTTTTTTTAATAAAAACCGAGTCTTACCATATATTGACCGAGACCTCGAACGAGCTTTTATGCGACTCTGCATAGAGTTAACGCTCGTATGAGGTTTCTATTTAAGAAATCGATTTGAATTTTTAATACAAAATAGAGCTTTCGACTATACTTACGATACTATAAAAAAAAATTAAAAATTAAAAAATAAAAGTATTTTTTTTTCAAAACACGTTTAGTGTGATGAGTCGATCGACCCACCATACATACGCTCATAAGATTTTCAATATAGTTAAGGTCAGTGTGAGCTTGTTTATACATATTTGAATTTCAATTTTTGTGACAGTATAGAATTCTTAAGCATCCTGTGTATGTTTGTTAGCAAAATCCATTTTGTCAATTTTTTGCAAAATGGCGACAAGTATTAAAATTCAATCACTTATAACTCAGTAGTGTTGAATTTCGTCAAAAAGGTCTCAATACATGAAATGTTGAGAAGCCTAAAGTTCATCAGAATAAAATATAAAAAATATATATTTTTGCTTGAAAACAAGCGATGTATCAGTTCGATCGTACCCCCATACTAGCCATTTTGAGACTTTCGGAAGAGTTAACGCTCTTAACTGCTTGGTTTCAAAGATTAAAATTTAAATTTTAAGTATCGCATAGAACTAACGCGCAGCCCCTATACGTTATGTTTAAAAAAAATATATAAATTTTTTTTTCAAAATGTTGGCTATCGTAAAAATTCAAAGTGTCATAACTTTGCTAAATGACATCCTACTAAAAAATGTCGTATGCAAAAAGTGTTTGGAATTTTAATTTGCATATAAAAACAATTTTTAATTATTTTTTTTTTAATAAAAACCGAGTCTTACCATATATTGACCGAGACCTCGAACGAGCTTTTATGCGACTCTGCATAGAGTTAACGCTCGTATGAGGTTTCTATTTAAGAAATCGATTTGAATTTTTAATACAAAATAGAGCTTTCGACTATACTTACGATACTATAAAAAAAAATTAAAAATTAAAAAATAAAAGTATTTTTTTTTCAAAACACGTTTAGTGTGATGAGTCGATCGACCCACCATACATACGCTCATAAGATTTTCAATATAGTTAAGGTCAGTGTGAGCTTGTTTATACATATTTGAATTTCAATTTTTGTGACAGTATAGAATTCTTAAGCATCCTGTGTATGTTTGTTAGCAAAATCCATTTTGTCAATTTTTTGCAAAATGGCGACAAGTATTAAAATTCAATCACTTATAACTCAGTAGTGTTGAATTTCGTCAAAAAGGTCTCAATACATGAAATGTTGAGAAGCCTAAAGTTCATAAGAATAAAATATAAAAAATATATATTTTTGCTTGAAAACAAGCGATGTATCAGTTCGATCGTACCCCCATACTAGCCATTTTGAGACTTTCGGAAGAGTTAACGCTCTTAACTGCTTGGTTTCAAAGATTAAAATTTAAATTTTAAGTATCGCATAGAACTAACGCGCAGCCCCTATACGTTATGTTTAAAAAAAATATATAAATTTTTTTTTCAAAATGGCGGCTATCGTAAAAATTCAAAGTGTCATAACTTTGCTAAATGACATCCTACTAAAAAATGTCGTATGCAAAAAGTGTTTGGAATTTTAATTTGCATATAAAAACAATTTTTAATTATTTTTTTTTTAATAAAAACCGAGTCTTACCATATATTGACCGAGACCTCGAACGAGCTTTTATGCGACTCTGCATAGAGTTAACGCTCGTATGAGGTTTCTATTTAAGAAATCGATTTGAATTTTTAATACAAAATAGAGCTTTCGACTATACTTACGATACTATAAAAAAAAATTAAAAATTAAAAAATAAAAGTATTTTTTTTTCAAAACACGTTTAGTGTGATGAGTCGATCGACCCACCATACATACGCTCATAAGATTTTCAATATAGTTAAGGTCAGTGTGAGCTTGTTTATACATATTTGAATTTCAATTTTTGTGACAGTATAGAATTCTTAAGCATCCTGTGTATGTTTGTTAGCAAAATCCATTTTGTCAATTTTTTGCAAAATGGCGACAAGTATTAAAATTCAATCACTTATAACTCAGTAGTGTTGAATTTCGTCAAAAAGGTCTCAATACATGAAATGTTGAGAAGCCTAAAGTTCATAAGAATAAAATATAAAAAATATATATTTTTGCTTGAAAACAAGCGATGTATCAGTTCGATCGTACCCCCATACTAGCCATTTTGAGACTTTCGGAAGAGTTAACGCTCTTAACTGCTTGGTTTCAAAGATTAAAATTTAAATTTTAAGTATCGCATAGAACTAACGCGCAGCCCCTATACGTTATGTTTAAAAAAAATATATAAATTTTTTTTTCAAAATGGCGGCTATCGTAAAAATTCAAAGTGTCATAACTTTGCTAAATGACATCCTACTAAAAAATGTCGTATGCAAAAAGTGTTTGGAATTTTAATTTGCATATAAAAACAATTTTTAATTATTTTTTTTTTAATAAAAACCGAGTCTTACCATATATTGACCGAGACCTCGAACGAGCTTTTATGCGACTCTGCATAGAGTTAACGCTCGTATGAGGTTTCTATTTAAGAAATCGATTTGAATTTTTAATACAAAATAGAGCTTTCGACTATACTTACGATACTATAAAAAAAAATTAAAAATTAAAAAATAAAAGTATTTTTTTTTCAAAACACGTTTAGTGTGATGAGTCGATCGACCCACCATACATACGCTCATAAGATTTTCAATATAGTTAAGGTCAGTGTGAGCTTGTTTATACATATTTGAATTTCAATTTTTGTGACAGTATAGAATTCTTAAGCATCCTGTGTATGTTTGTTAGCAAAATCCATTTTGTCAATTTTTTGCAAAATGGCGACAAGTATTAAAATTCAATCACTTATAACTCAGTAGTGTTGAATTTCGTCAAAAAGGTCTCAATACATGAAATGTTGAGAAGCCTAAAGTTCATCAGAATAAAATATAAAAAATATATATTTTTGCTTGAAAACAAGCGATGTATCAGTTCGATCGTACCCCCATACTAGCCATTTTGAGACTTTCGGAAGAGTTAACGCTCTTAACTGCTTGGTTTCAAAGATTAAAATTTAAATTTTAAGTATCGCATAGAACTAACGCGCAGCCCCTATACGTTATGTTTAAAAAAAATATATAAATTTTTTTTTCAAAATGTTGGCTATCGTAAAAATTCAAAGTGTCATAACTTTGCTAAATGACATCCTACTAAAAAATGTCGTATGCAAAAAGTGTTTGGAATTTTAATTTGCATATAAAAACCATTTTTAATTATTTTTTTTTTAATAAAAACCGAGTCTTACCATATATTGACCGAGACCTCGAACGAGCTTTTATGCGACTCTGCATAGAGTTAACGCTCGTATGAGGTTTCTATTTAAGAAATCGATTTGAATTTTTAATACAAAATAGAGCTTTCGACTATACTTACGATACTATAAAAAAAAATTAAAAATTAAAAAATAAAAGTATTTTTTTTTCAAAACACGTTTAGTGTGATGAGTCGATCGACCCACCATACATACGCTCATAAGATTTTCAATATAGTTAAGGTCAGTGTGAGCTTGTTTATACATATTTGAATTTCAATTTTTGTGACAGTATAGAATTCTTAAGCATCCTGTGTATGTTTGTTAGCAAAATCCATTTTGTCAATTTTTTGCAAAATGGCGACAAGTATTAAAATTCAATCACTTATAACTCAGTAGTGTTGAATTTCGTCAAAAAGGTCTCAATACATGAAATGTTGAGAAGCCTAAAGTTCATAAGAATAAAATATAAAAAATATATATTTTTGCTTGAAAACAAGCGATGTATCAGTTCGATCGTACCCCCATACTAGCCATTTTGAGACTTTCGGAAGAGTTAACGCTCTTAACTGCTTGGTTTCAAAGATTAAAATTTAAATTTTAAGTATCGCATAGAACTAACGCGCAGCCCCTATACGTTATGTTTAAAAAAAATATATAAATTTTTTTTTCAAAATGGCGGCTATCGTAAAAATTCAAAGTGTCATAACTTTGCTAAATGACATCCTACTAAAAAATGTCGTATGCAAAAAGTGTTTGGAATTTTAATTTGCATATAAAAACAATTTTTAATTATTTTTTTTTTAATAAAAACCGAGTCTTACCATATATTGACCGAGACCTCGAACGAGCTTTTATGCGACTCTGCATAGAGTTAACGCTCGTATGAGGTTTCTATTTAAGAAATCGATTTGAATTTTTATTACAAAATAGAGCTTTCGACTATACTTACGATACTATAAAAAAAAATTAAAAATTAAAAAATAAAAGTATTTTTTTTTCAAAACACGTTTAGTGTGATGAGTCGATCGACCCACCATACATACGCTCATAAGATTTTCAATATAGTTAAGGTCAGTGTGAGCTTGTTTATACATATTTGAATTTCAATTTTTGTGACAGTATAGAATTCTTAAGCATCCTGTGTATGTTTGTTAGCAAAATCCATTTTGTCAATTTTTTGCAAAATGGCGACAAGTATTAAAATTCAATCACTTATAACTCAGTAGTGTTGAATTTCGTCAAAAAGGTCTCAATACATGAAATGTTGAGAAGCCTAAAGTTCATAAGAATAAAATATAAAAAATATATATTTTTGCTTGAAAACAAGCGATGTATCAGTTCGATCGTACCCCCATACTAGCCATTTTGAGACTTTCGGAAGAGTTAACGCTCTTAACTGCTTGGTTTCAAAGATTAAAATTTAAATTTTAAGTATCGCATAGAACTAACGCGCAGCCCCTATACGTTATGTTTAAAAAAAATATATAAATTTTTTTTTCAAAATGGCGGCTATCGTAAAAATTCAAAGTGTCATAACTTTGCTAAATGACATCCTACTAAAAAATGTCGTATGCAAAAAGTGTTTGGAATTTTAATTTGCATATAAAAACAATTTTTAATTATTTTTTTTTTAATAAAAACCGAGTCTTACCATATATTGACCGAGACCTCGAACGAGCTTTTATGCGACTCTGCATAGAGTTAACGCTCGTATGAGGTTTCTATTTAAGAAATCGATTTGAATTTTTAATACAAAATAGAGCTTTCGACTATACTTACGATACTATAAAAAAAAATTAAAAATTAAAAAATAAAAGTATTTTTTTTTCAAAACACGTTTAGTGTGATGAGTCGATCGACCCACCATACATACGCTCATAAGATTTTCAATATAGTTAAGGTCAGTGTGAGCTTGTTTATACATATTTGAATTTCAATTTTTGTGACAGTATAGAATTCTTAAGCATCCTGTGTATGTTTGTTAGCAAAATCCATTTTGTCAATTTTTTGCAAAATGGCGACAAGTATTAAAATTCAATCACTTATAACTCAGTAGTGTTGAATTTCGTCAAAAAGGTCTCAATACATGAAATGTTGAGAAGCCTAAAGTTCATAAGAATAAAATATAAAAAATATATATTTTTGCTTGAAAACAAGCGATGTATCAGTTCGATCGTACCCCCATACTAGCCATTTTGAGACTTTCGGAAGAGTTAACGCTCTTAACTGCTTGGTTTCAAAGATTAAAATTTAAATTTTAAGTATCGCATAGAACTAACGCGCAGCCCCTATACGTTATGTTTAAAAAAAATATATAAATTTTTTTTTCAAAATGGCGGCTATCGTAAAAATTCAAAGTGTCATAACTTTGCTAAATGACATCCTACTAAAAAATGTCGTATGCAAAAAGTGTTTGGAATTTTAATTTGCATATAAAAACAATTTTTAATTATTTTTTTTTTAATAAAAACCGAGTCTTACCATATATTGACCGAGACCTCGAACGAGCTTTTATGCGACTCTGCATAGAGTTAACGCTCGTATGAGGTTTCTATTTAAGAAATCGATTTGAATTTTTAATACAAAATAGAGCTTTCGACTATACTTACGATACTATAAAAAAAAATTAAAAATTAAAAAATAAAAGTATTTTTTTTTCAAAACACGTTTAGTGTGATGAGTCGATCGACCCACCATACATACGCTCATAAGATTTTCAATATAGTTAAGGTCAGTGTGAGCTTGTTTATACATATTTGAATTTCAATTTTTGTGACAGTATAGAATTCTTAAGCGTCCTGTGTATGTTTGTTAGCAAAATCCATTTTGTCAATTTTTTGCAAAATGGCGACAAGTATTAAAATTCAATCACTTATAACTCAGTAGTGTTGAATTTCGTCAAAAAGGTCTCAATACATGAAATGTTGAGAAGCCTAAAGTTCATAAGAATAAAATATAAAAAATATATATTTTTGCTTGAAAACAAGCGATGTATCAGTTCGATCGTACCCCCATACTAGCCATTTTGAGACTTTCGGAAGAGTTAACGCTCTTAACTGCTTGGTTTCAAAGATTAAAATTTAAATTTTAAGTATCGCATAGAACTAACGCGCAGCCCCTATACGTTATGTTTAAAAAAAATATATAAATTTTTTTTTCAAAATGGCGGCTATCGTAAAAATTCAAAGTGTCATAACTTTGCTAAATGACATCCTACTAAAAAATGTCGTATGCAAAAAGTGTTTGGAATTTTAATTTGCATATAAAAACAATTTTTAATTATTTTTTTTTTAATAAAAACCGAGTCTTACCATATATTGACCGAGACCTCGAACGAGCTTTTATGCGACTCTGCATAGAGTTAACGCTCGTATGAGGTTTCTATTTAAGAAATCGATTTGAATTTTTAATACAAAATAGAGCTTTCGACTATACTTACGATACTATAAAAAAAAATTAAAAATTAAAAAATAAAAGTATTTTTTTTTCAAAACACGTTTAGTGTGATGAGTCGATCGACCCACCATACATACGCTCATAAGATTTTCAATATAGTTAAGGTCAGTGTGAGCTTGTTTATACATATTTGAATTTCAATTTTTGTGACAGTATAGAATTCTTAAGCATCCTGTGTATGTTTGTTAGCAAAATCCATTTTGTCAATTTTTTGCAAAATGGCGACAAGTATTAAAATTCAATCACTTATAACTCAGTAGTGTTGAATTTCGTCAAAAAGGTCTCAATACATGAAATGTTGAGAAGCCTAAAGTTCATAAGAATAAAATATAAAAAATATATATTTTTGCTTGAAAACAAGCGATGTATCAGTTCGATCGTACCCCCATACTAGCCATTTTGAGACTTTCGGAAGAGTTAACGCTCTTAACTGCTTGGTTTCAAAGATTAAAATTTAAATTTTAAGTATCGCATAGAACTAACGCGCAGCCCCTATACGTTATGTTTAAAAAAAATATATAAATTTTTTTTTCAAAATGGCGGCTATCGTAAAAATTCAAAGTGTCATAACTTTGCTAAATGACATCCTACTAAAAAATGTCGTATGCAAAAAGTGTTTGGAATTTTAATTTGCATATAAAAACAATTTTTAATTATTTTTTTTTTAATAAAAACCGAGTCTTACCATATATTGACCGAGACCTCGAACGAGCTTTTATGCGACTCTGCATAGAGTTAACGCTCGTATGAGGTTTCTATTTAAGAAATCGATTTGAATTTTTAATACAAAATAGAGCTTTCGACTATACTTACGATACTATAAAAAAAAATTAAAAATTAAAAAATAAAAGTATTTTTTTTTCAAAACACGTTTAGTGTGATGAGTCGATCGACCCACCATACATACGCTCATAAGATTTTCAATATAGTTAAGGTCAGTGTGAGCTTGTTTATACATATTTGAATTTCAATTTTTGTGACAGTATAGAATTCTTAAGCATCCTGTGTATGTTTGTTAGCAAAATCCATTTTGTCAATTTTTTGCAAAATGGCGACAAGTATTAAAATTCAATCACTTATAACTCAGTAGTGTTGAATTTCGTCAAAAAGGTCTCAATACATGAAATGTTGAGAAGCCTAAAGTTCATAAGAATAAAATATAAAAAATATATATTTTTGCTTGAAAACAAGCGATGTATCAGTTCGATCGTACCCCCATACTAGCCATTTTGAGACTTTCGGAAGAGTTAACGCTCTTAACTGCTTGGTTTCAAAGATTAAAATTTAAATTTTAAGTATCGCATAGAACTAACGCGCAGCCCCTATACGTTATGTTTAAAAAAAATATATAAATTTTTTTTTCAAAATGGCGGCTATCGTAAAAATTCAAAGTGTCATAACTTTGCTAAATGACATCCTACTAAAAAATGTCGTATGCAAAAAGTGTTTGGAATTTTAATTTGCATATAAAAACAATTTTTAATTATTTTTTTTTTAATAAAAACCGAGTCTTACCATATATTGACCGAGACCTCGAACGAGCTTTTATGCGACTCTGCATAGAGTTAACGCTCGTATGAGGTTTCTATTTAAGAAATCGATTTGAATTTTTAATACAAAATAGAGCTTTCGACTATACTTACGATACTATAAAAAAAAATTAAAAATTAAAAAATAAAAGTATTTTTTTTTCAAAACACGTTTAGTGTGATGAGTCGATCGACCCACCATACATACGCTCATAAGATTTTCAATATAGTTAAGGTCAGTGTGAGCTTGTTTATACATATTTGAATTTCAATTTTTGTGACAGTATAGAATTCTTAAGCGTCCTGTGTATGTTTGTTAGCAAAATCCATTTTGTCAATTTTTTGCAAAATGGCGACAAGTATTAAAATTCAATCACTTATAACTCAGTAGTGTTGAATTTCGTCAAAAAGGTCTCAATACATGAAATGTTGAGAAGCCTAAAGTTCATAAGAATAAAATATAAAAAATATATATTTTTGCTTGAAAACAAGCGATGTATCAGTTCGATCGTACCCCCATACTAGCCATTTTGAGACTTTCGGAAGAGTTAACGCTCTTAACTGCTTGGTTTCAAAGATTAAAATTTAAATTTTAAGTATCGCATAGAACTAACGCGCAGCCCCTATACGTTATGTTTAAAAAAAATATATAAATTTTTTTTTCAAAATGGCGGCTATCGTAAAAATTCAAAGTGTCATAACTTTGCTAAATGACATCCTACTAAAAAATGTCGTATGCAAAAAGTGTTTGGAATTTTAATTTGCATATAAAAACCATTTTTAATTATTTTTTTTTTAATAAAAACCGAGTCTTACCATATATTGACCGAGACCTCGAACGAGCTTTTATGCGACTCTGCATAGAGTTAACGCTCGTATGAGGTTTCTATTTAAGAAATCGATTTGAATTTTTAATACAAAATAGAGCTTTCGACTATACTTACGATACTATAAAAAAAAATTAAAAATTAAAAAATAAAAGTATTTTTTTTTCAAAACACGTTTAGTGTGATGAGTCGATCGACCCACCATACATACGCTCATAAGATTTTCAATATAGTTAAGGTCAGTGTGAGCTTGTTTATACATATTTGAATTTCAATTTTTGTGACAGTATAGAATTCTTAAGCATCCTGTGTATGTTTGTTAGCAAAATCCATTTTGTCAATTTTTTGCAAAATGGCGACAAGTATTAAAATTCAATCACTTATAACTCAGTAGTGTTGAATTTCGTCAAAAAGGTCTCAATACATGAAATGTTGAGAAGCCTAAAGTTCATAAGAATAAAATATAAAAAATATATATTTTTGCTTGAAAACAAGCGATGTATCAGTTCGATCGTACCCCCATACTAGCCATTTTGAGACTTTCGGAAGAGTTAACGCTCTTAACTGCTTGGTTTCAAAGATTAAAATTTAAATTTTAAGTATCGCATAGAACTAACGCGCAGCCCCTATACGTTATGTTTAAAAAAAATATATAAATTTTTTTTTCAAAATGGCGGCTATCGTAAAAATTCAAAGTGTCATAACTTTGCTAAATGACATCCTACTAAAAAATGTCGTATGCAAAAAGTGTTTGGAATTTTAATTTGCATATAAAAACAATTTTTAATTATTTTTTTTTTAATAAAAACCGAGTCTTACCATATATTGACCGAGACCTCGAACGAGCTTTTATGCGACTCTGCATAGAGTTAACGCTCGTATGAGGTTTCTATTTAAGAAATCGATTTGAATTTTTAATACAAAATAGAGCTTTCGACTATACTTACGATACTATAAAAAAAAATTAAAAATTAAAAAATAAAAGTATTTTTTTTTCAAAACACGTTTAGTGTGATGAGTCGATCGACCCACCATACATACGCTCATAAGATTTTCAATATAGTTAAGGTCAGTGTGAGCTTGTTTATACATATTTGAATTTCAATTTTTGTGACAGTATAGAATTCTTAAGCGTCCTGTGTATGTTTGTTAGCAAAATCCATTTTGTCAATTTTTTGCAAAATGGCGACAAGTATTAAAATTCAATCACTTATAACTCAGTAGTGTTGAATTTCGTCAAAAAGGTCTCAATACATGAAATGTTGAGAAGCCTAAAGTTCATAAGAATAAAATATAAAAAATATATATTTTTGCTTGAAAACAAGCGATGTATCAGTTCGATCGTACCCCCATACTAGCCATTTTGAGACTTTCGGAAGAGTTAACGCTCTTAACTGCTTGGTTTCAAAGATTAAAATTTAAATTTTAAGTATCGCATAGAACTAACGCGCAGCCCCTATACGTTATGTTTAAAAAAAATATATAAATTTTTTTTTCAAAATGGCGGCTATCGTAAAAATTCAAAGTGTCATAACTTTGCTAAATGACATCCTACTAAAAAATGTCGTATGCAAAAAGTGTTTGGAATTTTAATTTGCATATAAAAACAATTTTTAATTATTTTTTTTTTAATAAAAACCGAGTCTTACCATATATTGACCGAGACCTCGAACGAGCTTTTATGCGACTCTGCATAGAGTTAACGCTCGTATGAGGTTTCTATTTAAGAAATCGATTTGAATTTTTAATACAAAATAGAGCTTTCGACTATACTTACGATACTATAAAAAAAAATTAAAAATTAAAAAATAAAAGTATTTTTTTTTCAAAACACGTTAAGTGTGATGAGTCGATCGACCCACCATACATACGCTCATAAGATTTTCAATATAGTTAAGGTCAGTGTGAGCTTGTTTATACATATTTGAATTTCAATTTTTGTGACAGTATAGAATTCTTAAGCGTCCTGTGTATGTTTGTTAGCAAAATCCATTTTGTCAATTTTTTGCAAAATGGCGACAAGTATTAAAATTCAATCACTTATAACTCAGTAGTGTTGAATTTCGTCAAAAAGGTCTCAATACATGAAATGTTGAGAAGCCTAAAGTTCATAAGAATAAAATATAAAAAATATATATTTTTGCTTGAAAACAAGCGATGTATCAGTTCGATCGTACCCCCATACTAGCCATTTTGAGACTTTCGGAAGAGTTAACGCTCTTAACTGCTTGGTTTCAAAGATTAAAATTTAAATTTTAAGTATCGCATAGAATTAACGCGCAGCCCCTATACGTTATGTTTAAAAAAAATATATAAATTTTTTTTTCAAAATGGCGGCTATCGTAAAAATTCAAAGTGTCATAACTTTGCTAAATGACATCCTACTAAAAAATGTCGTATGCAAAAAGTGTTTGGAATTTTAATTTGCATATAAAAACAATTTTTAATTATTTTTTTTTTAATAAAAACCGAGTCTTACCATATATTGACCGAGACCTCGAACGAGCTTTTATGCGACTCTGCATAGAGTTAACGCTCGTATGAGGTTTCTATTTAAGAAATCGATTTGAATTATTAATACCAAATAGAGCTTTCGACTATACTTACGATACTATAAAAAAAAATTAAAAATTAAAAAATAAAAGTATTTTTTTTTCAAAACACGTTTAGTGTGATGAGTCGATCGACCCACCATACATACGCTCATAAGATTTTCAATATAGTTAAGGTCAGTGTGAGCTTGTTTATACATATTTGAATTTCAATTTTTGTGACAGTATAGAATTCTTAAGCATCCTGTGTATGTTTGTTAGCAAAATCCATTTTGTCAATTTTTTGCAAAATGGCGACAAGTATTAAAATTCAATCACTTATAACTCAGTAGTGTTGAATTTCGTCTAAAAGGTCTCAATACATGAAATGTTGAGAAGCCTAAAGTTCATAAGAATAAAATATAAAAAATATATATTTTTGCTTGAAAACAAGCGATGTATCAGTTCGATCGTACCCCCATACTAGCCATTTTGAGACTTTCGGAAGAGTTAACGCTCTTAACTGCTTGGTTTCAAAGAATAAAATTTAAATTTTAAGTATCGCATAGAACTAACGCGCAGCCCCTATACGTTATGTTTAAAAAAAATATATAAATTTTTTTTTCAAAATGGCGGCTATCGTAAAAATTCAAAGTGTCATAACTTTGCTAAATGACATCCTACTAAAAAATGTCGTATGCAAAAAGTGTTTGGAATTTTAATTTGCATATAAAAACAATTTTTAATTATTTTTTTTTTAATAAAAACCGAGTCTTACCATATATTGACCGAGACCTCGAACGAGCTTTTATGCGACTCTGCATAGAGTTAACGCTCGTATGAGGTTTCTATTTAAGAAATCGATTTGAATTTTTGATACAAAATAGAGCTTTCGACTATACTTACGATACTATAAAAAAAAATTAAAAATTAAAAAATAAAAGTATTTTTTTTTCAAAACACGTTTAGTGTGATGAGTCGATCGACCCACCATACATACGCTCATAAGATTTTCAATATAGTTAAGGTCAGTGTGAGCTTGTTTATACATATTTGAATTTCAATTTTTGTGACAGTATAGAATTCTTAAGCATCCTGTGTATGTTTGTTAGCAAAATCCATTTTGTCAATTTTTTGCAAAATGGCGACAAGTATTAAAATTCAATCACTTATAACTCAGTAGTGTTGAATTTCGTCAAAAAGGTCTCAATACATGAAATGTTGAGAAGCCTAAAGTTCATAAGAATAAAATATAAAAAATATATATTTTTGCTTGAAAACAAGCGATGTATCAGTTCGATCGTACCCCCATACTAGCCATTTTGAGACTTTCGGAAGAGTTAACGCTCTTAACTGCTTGGTTTCAAAGATTAAAATTTAAATTTTAAGTATCGCATAGAACTAACGCGCAGCCCCTATACGTTATGTTTAAAAAAAATATATAAATTTTTTTTTCAAAATGGCGGCTATCGTAAAAATTCAAAGTGTCATAACTTTGCTAAATGACATCCTACTAAAAAATATCGTATGCAAAAAGTGTTTGGAATTTTAATTTGCATATAAAAACAATTTTTAATTATTTTTTTTTTAATAAAAACCGAGTCTTACCATATATTGACCGAGACCTCGAACGAGCTTTTATGCGACTCTGCATAGAGTTAACGCTCGTATGAGGTTTCTATTTAAGAAATCGATTTGAATTTTTGATACAAAATAGAGCTTTCGACTATACTTACGATACTATAAAAAAAAATTAAAAATTAAAAAATAAAAGTATTTTTTTTTCAAAACACGTTTAGTGTGATGAGTCGATCGACCCACCATACATACGCTCATAAGATTTTCAATATAGTTAAGGTCAGTGTGAGCTTGTTTATACATATTTCAATTTCAATTTTTGTGACAGTATAGAATTCTTAAGCATCCTGTGTATGTTTGTTAGCAAAATCCATTTTGTCAATTTTTTGCAAAATGGCGACAAGTATTAAAATTCAATCACTTATAACTCAGTAGTGTTGAATTTCGTCAAAAAGGTCTCAATACATGAAATGTTGAGAAGCCTAAAGTCCATAAGAATAAAATATAAAAAATATATATTTTTGCTTGAAAACAAGCGATGTATCAGTTCGATCGTACCCCCATACTAGCCATTTTGAGACTTTCGGAAGAGTTAACGCTCTTAACTGCTTGGTTTCAAAGATTAAAATTTAAATTTTAAGTATCGCATAGAACTAACGCGCAGCCCCTATACGTTATGTTTAAAAAAAATATATAAATTTTTTTTTCAAAATGGCGGCTATCGTAAAAATTCAAAGTGTCATAACTTTGCTAAATGACATCCTACTAAAAAATGTCGTATGCAAAAAGTGTTTGGAATTTTAATTTGCATATAAAAACAATTTTTTATTATTTTTTTTTTAATAAAAACCGAGTCTTACCATATATTGACCGAGACCTCGAACGAGCTTTTATGCGACTCTGCATAGAGTTAACGCTCGTATGAGGTTTCTATTTAAGAAATCGATTTGAATTTTTAATACAAAATAGAGCTTTCGACTATACTTACGATACTATAAAAAAAAATTAAAAATTAAAAAATAAAAGTATTTTTTTTTCAAAACACGTTTAGTGTGATGAGTCGATCGACCCACCATACATACGCTCATAAGATTTTCAATATAGTTAAGGTCAGTGTGAGCTTGTTTATACATATTTGAATTTCAATTTTTGTGACAGTATAGAATTCTTAAGCATCCTGTGTATGTTTGTTAGCAAAATCCATTTTGTCAATTTTTTGCAAAATGGCGACAAGTATTAAAATTCAATCACTTATAACTCAGTAGTGTTGAATTTCGTCAAAAAGGTCTCAATACATGAAATGTTGAGAAGCCTAAAGTTTATCAGAATAAAATATAAAAAATATATATTTTTGCTTGAAAACAAGCGATGTATCAGTTCGATCGTACCCCCATACTAGCCATTTTGAGACTTTCGGAAGAGTTAACGCTCTTAACTGCTTGGTTTCAAAGATTAAAATTTAAATTTTTAGAATCGCATAGAACTAACGCGCAGCCCCTATACGTTATGTTTAAAAAAAATATATAAATTTTTTTTTCAAAATGGCGGCTATCGTAAAAATTCAAAGTGTCATAACTTTGCTAAATGACATCCTACTAAAAAATGTCGTATGCAAAAAGTGTTTGGAATTTTAATTTGCATATAAAAACAATTTTTAATTATTTTTTTTTTAATAAAAACCGAGTCTTACCATATATTGACCGAGACCTCGAACGAGCTTTTATGCGACTCTGCATAGAGTTAACGCTCGTATGAGGTTTCTATTTAAGAAATCGATTTGAATTTTTAATACAAAATAGAGCTTTCGACTATACTTACGATACTATAAAAAAAAATTAAAAATTAAAAAATAAAAGTATTTTTTTTTCAAAACACGTTTAGTGTGATGAGTCGATCGACCCACCATACATACGCTCATAAGATTTTCAATATAGTTAAGGTCAGTGTGAGCTTGTTTATACATATTTGAATTTCAATTTTTGTGACAGTATAGAATTCTTAAGCATCCTGTGTATGTTTGTTAGCAAAATCCATTTTGTCAATTTTTTGCAAAATGGCGACAAGTATTAAAATTCAATCACTTATAACTCAGTAGTGTTGAATTTCGTCAAAAAGGTCTCAATACATGAAATGTTGAGAAGCCTAAAGTTCATCAGAAAAAATATAAAAAATATATATTTTTGCTTGAAAACAAGCGATGTATCAGTTCGATCGTACCCCCATACTAGCCATTTTAAGACTTTCGGAAGAGTTAACGCTCTTAACTGCTTGGTTTCAACGATTAAAATTTAAATTTTAAGTATCGCATAGAACTAACGCGCAGCCCCTATACGTTATGTTTAAAAAAAATATATAAATTTTTTTTTCAAAATGTTGGCTATCGTAAAAATTCAAAGTGTCATAACTTTGCTAAATGACATCCTACTAAAAAATGTCGTATGCAAAAAGTGTTTGGAATTTTAATTTGCATATAAAAACAATTTTTAATTATTTTTTTTTTAATAAAAACCGAGTCTTACCATATATTGACCGAGACCTCGAACGAGCTTTTATGCGACTCTGCATAGAGTTAACGCTCGTATGAGGTTTCTATTTAAGAAATCGATTTGAATTTTTAATACAAAATAGAGCTTTCGACTATACTTACGATACTATAAAAAAAAATTAAAAATTAAAAAATAAAAGTATTTTTTTTTCAAAACACGTTTAGTGTGATGAGTCGATCGACCCACCATACATACGCTCATAAGATTTTCAATATAGTTAAGGTCAGTGTGAGCTTGTTTATACATATTTGAATTTCAATTTTTGTGACAGTATAGAATTCTTAAGCATCCTGTGTATGTTTGTTAGCAAAATCCATTTTGTCAATTTTTTGCAAAATGGCGACAAGTATTAAAATTCAATCACTTATAACTCAGTAGTGTTGAATTTCGTCAAAAAGGTCTCAATACATGAAATGTTGAGAAGCCTAAAGTTCATAAGAATAAAATATAAAAAATATATATTTTTGCTTGAAAACAAGCGATGTATCAGTTCGATCGTACCCCCATACTAGCCATTTTGAGACTTTCGGAAGAGTTAACGCTCTTAACTGCTTGGTTTCAAAGATTAAAATTTAAATTTTAAGTATCGCATAGAACTAACGCGCAGCCCCTATACGTTATGTTTAAAAAAAATATATAAATTTTTTTTTCAAAATGGCGGCTATCGTAAAAATTCAAAGTGTCATAACTTTGCTAAATGACATCCTACTAAAAAATGTCGTATGCAAAAAGTGTTTGGAATTTTAATTTGCATATAAAAACAATTTTTAATTATTTTTTTTTTAATAAAAACCGAGTCTTACCATATATTGACCGAGACCTCGAACGAGCTTTTATGCGACTCTGCATAGAGTTAACGCTCGTATGAGGTTTCTATTTAAGAAATCGATTTGAATTTTTAATACAAAATAGAGCTTTCGACTATACTTACGATACTATAAAAAAAAATTAAAAATTAAAAAATAAAAGTATTTTTTTTTCAAAACACGTTTAGTGTGATGAGTCGATCGACCCACCATACATACGCTCATAAGATTTTCAATATAGTTAAGGTCAGTGTGAGCTTGTTTATACATATTTGAATTTCAATTTTTGTGACAGTATAGAATTCTTAAGCATCCTGTGTATGTTTGTTAGCAAAATCCATTTTGTCAATTTTTTGCAAAATGGCGACAAGTATTAAAATTCAATCACTTATAACTCAGTAGTGTTGAATTTCGTCAAAAAGGTCTCAATACATGAAATGTTGAGAAGCCTAAAGTTCATAACAATAAAATATAAAAAATATATATTTTTGCTTGAAAACAAGCGATGTATCAGTTCGATCGTACCCCCATACTAGCCATTTTGAGACTTTCGGAAGAGTTAACGCTCTTAACTGCTTGGTTTCAAAGATTAAAATTTAAATTTTAAGTATCGCATAGAACTAACGCGCAGCCCCTATACGTTATGTTTAAAAAAAATATATAAATTTTTTTTTCAAAATGGCGGCTATCGTAAAAATTCAAAGTGTCATAACTTTGCTAAATGACATCCTACTAAAAAATGTCGTATGCAAAAAGTGTTTGGAATTTTAATTTGCATATAAAAACAATTTTTAATTATTTTTTTTTTAATAAAAACCGAGTCTTACCATATATTGACCGAGACCTCGAACGAGCTTTTATGCGACTCTGCATAGAGTTAACGCTCGTATGAGGTTTCTATTTAAGAAATCGATTTGAATTTTTAATACAAAATAGAGCTTTCGACTATACTTACGAAACTATAAAAAAAAATTAAAAATTAAAAAATAAAAGTATTTTTTTTTCAAAACACGTTTAGTGTGATGAGTCGATCGACCCACCATACATACGCTCATAAGATTTTCAATATAGTTAAGGTCAGTGTGAGCTTGTTTATACATATTTGAATTTCAATTTTTGTGACAGTATAGAATTCTTAAGCATCCTGTGTATGTTTGTTAGCAAAATCCATTTTGTCAATTTTTTGCAAAATGGCGACAAGTATTAAAATTCAATCACTTATAACTCAGTAGTGTTGAATTTCGTCAAAAAGGTCTCAATACATGAAATGTTGAGAAGCCTAAAGTTCATAAGAATAAAATATAAAAAATATATATTTTTGCTTGAAAACAAGCGATGTATCAGTTCGATCGTACCCCCATACTAGCCATTTTGAGACTTTCGGAAGAGTTAACGCTCTTAACTGCTTGGTTTCAAAGATTAAAATTAAATTTTTAAGTATCGCATAGAACTAACGCGCAGCCCCTATACGTTATGTTTAAAAAAAATATATAAATTTTTTTTTCAAAATGGCGGCTATCGTAAAAATTCAAAGTGTCATACCTTTGCTAAATGACATCCTACTAAAAAATGTCGTATGCAAAAAGTGTTTGGAATTTTAATTTGCATATAAAAACATTTTTTAATTATTTTTTTTTTAATAAAAACCGAGTCTTACCATATATTGACCGAGACCTCGAACGAGCTTTTATGCGACTCTGCATAGAGTTAACGCTCGTATGAGGTTTCTATTTAAGAAATCGATTTGAATTTTTAATACAAAATAGAGCTTTCGACTATACTTACGATACTATAAAAAAAAATTAAAAATTAAAAAATAAAAGTATTTTTTTTTCAAAACACGTTTAGTGTGATGAGTCGATCGACCCACCATACATACGCTCATAAGATTTTCAATATAGTTAAGGTCAGTGTGAGCTTGTTTATACATATTTGAATTTCAATTTTTGTGACAGTATAGAATTCTTAAGCATCCTGTGTATGTTTGTTAGCAAAATCCATTTTGTCAATTTTTTGCAAAATGGCGACAAGTATTAAAATTCAATCACTTATAACTCAGTAGTGTTGAATTTCGTCAAAAAGGTCTCAATACATGAAATGTTGAGAAGCCTAAAGTTCATAAGAATAAAATATAAAAAATATATATTTTTGCTTGAAAACAAGCGATGTATCAGTTCGATCGTACCCCCATACTAGCCATTTTGAGACTTTCGGAAGAGTTAACGCTCTTAACTGCTTGGTTTCAAAGATTAAAATTTAAATTTTAAGTATCGCATAGAACTAACGCGCAGCCCCTATACGTTATGTTTAAAAAAAATATATAAATTTTTTTTTCAAAATGGCGGCTATCGTAAAAATTCAAAGTGTCATAACTTTGCTAAATGACATCCTACTAAAAAATGTCGTATGCAAAAAGTGTTTGGAATTTTAATTTGCATATAAAAACAATTTTTAATTATTTTTTTTTTAATAAAAACCGAGTCTTACCATATATTGACCGAGACCTCGAACGAGCTTTTATGCGACTCTGCATAGAGTTAACGCTCGTATGAGGTTTCTATTTCAGAAATCGATTTGAATTTTTAATACAAAATAGAGCTTTCGACTATACTTACGATACTATAAAAAAAAATTAAAAATTAAAAAATAAAAGTATTTTTTTTTCAAAACACGTTTAGTGTGATGAGTCGATCGACCCACCATACATACGCTCATAAGATTTTCAATATAGTTAAGGTCAGTGTGAGCTTGTTTATACATATTTGAATTTCAATTTTTGTGACAGTATAGAATTCTTAAGCATCCTGTGTATGTTTGTTAGCAAAATCCATTTTGTCAATTTTTTGCAAAATGGCGACAAGTATTAAAATTCAATCACTTATAACTCAGTAGTGTTGAATTTCGTCAAAAAGGTCTCAATACATGAAATGTTGAGAAGCCTAAAGTTCATCAGAATAAAATATAAAAAATATATATTTTTGCTTGAAAACAAGCGATGTATCAGTTCGATCGTACCCCCATACTAGCCATTTTGAGACTTTCGGAAGAGTTAACGCTCTTAACTGCTTGGTTTCAAAGATTAAAATTTAAATTTTAAGTATCGCATAGAACTAACGCGCAGCCCCTATACGTTATGTTTAAAAAAAATATATAAATTTTTTTTTCAAAATGGCGGCTATCGTAAAAATTCAAAGTGTCATAACTTTGCTAAATGACATCCTACTAAAAAAAGTCGTATGCAAAAAGTGTTTGGAATTTTAATTTGCATATAAAAACAATTTTTAATTATTTTTTTTTTAATAAAAACCGAGTCTTACCATATATTGACCGAGACCTCGAACGAGCTTTTATGCGACTCTGCATAGAGTTAACGCTCGTATGAGGTTTCTATTTAAGAAATCGATTTGAATTTTTAATACAAAATAGAGCTTTCGACTATACTTACGATACTATAAAAAAAAATTAAAAATTAAAAAATAAAAGTATTTTTTTTTCAAAACACGTTTAGTGTGATGAGTCGATCGACCCACCATACATACGCTCATAAGATTTTCAATATAGTTAAGGTCAGTGTGAGCTTGTTTATACATATTTGAATTTCAATTTTTGTGACAGTATAGAATTCTTAAGCATCCTGTGTATGTTTGTTAGCAAAATCCATTTTGTCAATTTTTTGCAAAATGGCGACAAGTATTAAAATTCAATCACTTATAACTCAGTAGTGTTGAATTTCGTCAAAAAGGTCTCAATACATGAAATGTTGAGAAGCCTAAAGTTCATAAGAATAAAATATAAAAAATATATATTTTTGCTTGAAAACAAGCGATGTATCAGTTCGATCGTACCCCCATACTAGCCATTTTGAGACTTTCGGAAGAGTTAACGCTCTTAACTGCTTGGTTTCAAAGATTAAAATTTAAATTTTAAGTATCGCATAGAACTAACGCGCAGCCCCTATACGTTATGTTTAAAAAAAATATATAAATTTTTTTTTCAAAATGGCGGCTATCGTAAAAATTCAAAGTGTCATAACTTTGCTAAATGACATCCTACTAAAAAATGTCGTATGCAAAAAGTGTTTGGAATTTTAATTTGCATATAAAAACATTTTTTAATTATTTTTTTTTTAATAAAAACCGAGTCTTACCATATATTGACCGAGACCTCGAACGAGCTTTTATGCGACTCTGCATAGAGTTAACGCTCGTATGAGGTTTCTATTTAAGAAATCGATTTGAATTTTTAATACAAAATAGAGCTTTCGACTATACTTACGATACTATAAAAAAAAATTAAAAATTAAAAAATAAAAGTATTTTTTTTTCAAAACACGTTTAGTGTGATGAGTCGATCGACCCACCATACATACGCTCATAAGATTTTCAATATAGTTAAGGTCAGTGTGAGCTTGTTTATACATATTTGAATTTCAATTTTTGTGACAGTATAGAATTCTTAAGCATCCTGTGTATGTTTGTTAGCAAAATCCATTTTGTCAATTTTTTGCAAAATGGCGACAAGTATTAAAATTCAATCACTTATAACTCAGTAGTGTTGAATTTCGTCAAAAAGGTCTCAATACATGAAATGTTGAGAAGCCTAAAGTTCATAAGAATAAAATATAAAAAATATATATTTTTGCTTGAAAACAAGCGATGTATCAGTTCGATCGTACCCCCATACTAGCCATTTTGAGACTTTCGGAAGAGTTAACGCTCTTAACTGCTTGGTTTCAAAGATTAAAATTTAAATTTTAAGTATCGCATAGAACTAACGCGCAGCCCCTATACGTTATGTTTAAAAAAAATATATAAATTTTTTTTTCAAAATGGCGGCTATCGTAAAAATTCAAAGTGTCATAACTTTGCTAAATGACATCCTACTAAAAAATGTCGTATGCAAAAAGTGTTTGGAATTTTAATTTGCATATAAAAACAATTTTTAATTATTTTTTTTTTAATAAAAACCGAGTCTTACCATATATTGACCGAGACCTCGAACGAGCTTTTATGCGACTCTGCATAGAGTTAACGCTCGTATGAGGTTTCTATTTAAGAAATCGATTTGAATTTTTAATACAAAATAGAGCTTTCGACTATACTTACGATACTATAAAAAAAAATTAAAAATTAAAAAATAAAAGTATTTTTTTTTCAAAACACGTTTAGTGTGATGAGTCGATCGACCCACCATACATACGCTCATAAGATTTTCAATATAGTTAAGGTCAGTGTGAGCTTGTTTATACATATTTGAATTTCAATTTTTGTGACAGTATAGAATTCTTAAGCATCCTGTGTATGTTTGTTAGCAAAATCCATTTTGTCAATTTTTTGCAAAATGGCGACAAGTATTAAAATTCAATCACTTATAACTCAGTAGTGTTGAATTTCGTCAAAAAGGTCTCAATACATGAAATGTTGAGAAGCCTAAAGTTCATAAGAATAAAATATAAAAAATATATATTTTTGCTTGAAAACAAGCGATGTATCAGTTCGATCGTACCCCCATACTAGCCATTTTGAGACTTTCGGAAGAGTTAACGCTCTTAACTGCTTGGTTTCAAAGATTAAAATTAAATTTTTAAGTATCGCATAGAACTAACGCGCAGCCCCTATACGTTATGTTTAAAAAAAATATATAAATTTTTTTTTCAAAATGGCGGCTATCGTAAAAATTCAAAGTGTCATACCTTTGCTAAATGACATCCTACTAAAAAATGTTGTTTGCAAAAAGTGTTTGGAATTTTAATTTGCATATAAAAACATTTTTTAATTATTTTTTTTTTAATAAAAACCGAGTCTTACCATATATTGACCGAGACCTCGAACGAGCTTTTATGCGACTCTGCATAGAGTTAACGCTCGTATGAGGTTTCTATTTAAGAAATCGATTTGAATTTTTAATACAAAATAGAGCTTTCGACTATACTTACGATACTATAAAAAAAAATTAAAAATTAAAAAATTAAAGTATTTTTTTTTCAAAACACGTTTAGTGTGATGAGTCGATCGACCCACCATACATACGCTCATAAGATTTTCAATATAGTTAAGGTCAGTGTGAGCTTGTTTATACATATTTGAATTTCAATTTTTGTGACAGTATAGAATTCTTAAGCATCCTGTGTATGTTTGTTAGCAAAATCCATTTTGTCAATTTTTTGCAAAATGGCGACAAGTATTAAAATTCAATCACTTATAACTCAGTAGTGTTGAATTTCGTCAAAAAGGTCTCAATACATGAAATGTTGAGAAGCCTAAAGTTCATAAGAATAAAATATAAAAAATATATATTTTTGCTTGAAAACAAGCGATGTATCAGTTCGATCGTACCCCCATACTAGCCATTTTGAGACTTTCGGAAGAGTTAACGCTCTTAACTGCTTGGTTTCAAAGATTAAAATTTAAATTTTAAGTATCGCATAGAACTAACGCGCAGCCCCTATACGTTATGTTTAAAAAAAATATATAAATTTTTTTTTCAAAATGGCGGCTATCGTAAAAATTCAAAGTGTCATAACTTTGCTAAATGACATCCTACTAAAAAATGTCGTATGCAAAAAGTGTTTGGAATTTTAATTTGCATATAAAAACAATTTTTAATTATTTTTTTTTTAATAAAAACCGAGTCTTACCATATATTGACCGAGACCTCGAACGAGCTTTTATGCGACTCTGCATAGAGTTAACGCTCGTATGAGGTTTCTATTTAAGAAATCGATTTGAATTTTTAATACAAAATAGAGCTTTCGACTATACTTACGATACTATAAAAAAAAATTAAAAATTAAAAAATAAAAGTATTTTTTTTTCAAAACACGTTTAGTGTGATGAGTCGATCGACCCACCATACATACGCTCATAAGATTTTCAATATAGTTAAGGTCAGTGTGAGCTTGTTTATACATATTTGAATTTCAATTTTTGTGACAGTATAGAATTCTTAAGCATCCTGTGTATGTTTGTTAGCAAAATCCATTTTGTTAATTTTTTGCAAAATGGCGACAAGTATTAAAATTCAATCACTTATAACTCAGTAGTGTTAAATTTCGTCAAAAAGGTCTCAATACATGAAATGTTGAGAAGCCTAAAGTTCATCAGAATAAAATATAAAAAATATATATTTTTGCTTGAAAACAAGCGATGTATCAGTTCGATCGTACCCCCATACTAGCCATTTTGAGACTTTCGGAAGAGTTAACGCTCTTAACTGCTTGGTTTCAAAGATTAAAATTTAAATTTTAAGTATCGCATAGAACTAACGCGCAGCCCCTATACGTTATGTTTAAAAAAAATATATAAATTTTTTTTTCAAAATGGCGGCTATCGTAAAAATTCAAAGTGTCATAACTTTGCTAAATGACATCCTACTAAAAAAAGTCGTATGCAAAAAGTGTTTGGAATTTTAATTTGCATATAAAAACAATTTTTAATTATTTTTTTTTTAATAAAAACCGAGTCTTACCATATATTGACCGAGACCTCGAACGAGCTTTTATGCGACTCTGCATAGAGTTAACGCTCGTATGAGGTTTCTATTTAAGAAATCGATTTGAATTTTTAATACAAAATAGAGCTTTCGACTATACTTACGATACTATAAAAAAAAATTAAAAATTAAAAAATAAAAGTATTTTTTTTTCAAAACACGTTTAGTGTGATGAGTCGATCGACCCACCATACATACGCTCATAAGATTTTCAATATAGTTAAGGTCAGTGTGAGCTTGTTTATACATATTTGAATTTCAATTTTTGTGACAGTATAGAATTCTTAAGCATCCTGTGTATGTTTGTTAGCAAAATCCATTTTGTCAATTTTTTGCAAAATGGCGACAAGTATTAAAATTCAATCACTTATAACTCAGTAGTGTTGAATTTCGTCAAAAAGGTTTCAATACATGAAATGTTGAAAAGCCTAAAGTTCATCAGAATAAAATATAAAAAATATATATTTTTGCTTGAAAACAAGCGATGTATCAGTTCGATCGTACCCCCATACTAGCCATTTTGAGACTTTCGGAAGAGTTAACGCTCTTAACTGCTTGGTTTCCAAGATTAAAACTTAAATTTTAAGTATCGCATAGAACTAACGCGCAGCCCCTATACGTTATGTTTAAAAAAAATATATAAATTTTTTTTTCAAAATGGCGGCTATCGTAAAAATTCAAAGTGTCATAACTTTGCTAAATGACATCCTACTAAAAAATGTCGTATGCAAAAAGTGATTGGAATTTTAATTTGCATATAAAAACAATTTTTAATTATTTTTTTTTTAATAAAAACCGAGTCTTACCATATATTGACCGAGACCTCGAACGAGCTTTTATGCGACTCTGCATAGAGTTAACGCTCGTATGAGGTTTCTATTTAAGAAATCGATTTGAATTTTTAATACAAAATAGAGCTTTCGACTATACTTACGATACTATAAAAAAAAATTAAAAATTAAAAAATAAAAGTATTTTTTTTTCAAAACACGTTTAGTGTGATGAGTCGATCGACCCACCATACATACGCTCATAAGATTTTCAATATAGTTAAGGTCAGTGTGAGCTTGTTTATACATATTTGAATTTCAATTTTTGTGACAGTATAGAATTCTTAAGCATCCTGTGTATGTTTGTTAGCAAAATCCATTTTGTCAATTTTTTGCAAAATGGCGACAAGTATTAAAATTCAATCACTTATAACTCAGTAGTGTTGAATTTCGTCAAAAAGGTCTCAATACATGAAATGTTGAGAAGCCTAAAGTTCATAACAATAAAATATAAAAAATATATATTTTTGCTTGAAAACAAGCGATGTATCAGTTCGATCGTACCCCCATACTAGCCATTTTGAGACTTTCGGAAGAGTTAACGCTCTTAACTGCTTGGTTTCAAAGATTAAAATTTAAATTTTAAGTATCGCATAGAACTAACGCGCAGCCCCTATACGTTATGTTTAAAAAAAATATATAAATTTTTTTTTCAAAATGGCGGCTATCGTAAAAATTCAAAGTGTCATAACTTTGCTAAATGACATCCTACTAAAAAATGTCGTATGCAAAAAGTGTTTGGAATTTTAATTTGCATATAAAAACAATTTTTAATTATTTTTTTTTTAATAAAAACCGAGTCTTACCATATATTGACCGAGACCTCGAACGAGCTTTTATGCGACTCTGCATAGAGTTAACGCTCGTATGAGGTTTCTATTTAAGAAATCGATTTGAATTTTTAATACAAAATAGAGCTTTCGACTATACTTACGATACTATAAAAAAAAATTAAAAATTAAAAAATAAAAGTATTTTTTTTTCAAAACACGTTTAGTGTGATGAGTCGATCGACCCACCATACATACGCTCATAAGATTTTCAATATAGTTAAGGTCAGTGTGAGCTTGTTTATACATATTTGAATTTCAATTTTTGTGACAGTATAGAATTCTTAAGCATCCTGTGTATGTTTGTTAGCAAAATCCATTTTGTCAATTTTTTGCAAAATGGCGACAAGTATTAAAATTCAATCACTTATAACTCAGTAGTGTTGAATTTCGTCAAAAAGGTCTCAATACATGAAATGTTGAGAAGTCTAAAGTTCATAAGAATAAAATATAAAAAATATATATTTTTGCTTGAAAACAAGCGATGTATCAGTTCGATCGTACCCCCATACTAGCCATTTTGAGACTTTCGGAAGAGTTAACGCTCTTAACTGCTTGGTTTCAAAGATTAAAATTTAAATTTTAAGTATCGCATAGAACTAACGCGCAGCCCCTATACGTTATGTTTAAAAAAAATATATAAATTTTTTTTTCAAAATGGCGGCTATCGTAAAAATTCAAAGTGTCATACCTTTGCTAAATGACATCCTACTAAAAAATGTCGTATGCAAAAAGTGTTTGGAATTTTAATTTGCATATAAAAACATTTTTTAATTATTTTTTTTTTAATAAAAACCGAGTCTTACCATATATTGACCGAGACCTCGAACGAGCTTTTATGCGACTCTGCATAGAGTTAACGCTCGTATGAGGTTTCTATTTAAGAAATCGATTTGTATTTTTAATACAAAATAGAGCTTTCGACTATACTTACGATACTATAAAAAAAAATTAAAAATTAAAAAATTAAAGTATTTTTTTTTCAAAACACGTTTAGTGTGATGAGTCGATCGACCCACCATACATACGCTCATAAGATTTTCAATATAGTTAAGGTCAGTGTGAGCTTGTTTATACATATTTGAATTTCAATTTTTGTGACAGTATAGAATTCTTAAGCATCCTGTGTATGTTTGTTAGCAAAATCCATTTTGTCAATTTTTTGCAAAATGGCGACAAGTATTAAAATTCAATCACTTATAACTCAGTAGTGTTGAATTTCGTCAAAAAGGTCTCAATACATGAAATGTTGAGAAGCCTAAAGTTCATAAGAATAAAATATAAAAAATATATATTTTTGCTTGAAAACATGCGATGTATCAGTTCGATCGTACCCCCATACTAGCCATTTTGAGACTTTCGGAAGAGTTAACGCTCTTAACTGCTTGGTTTTAAAGACTAAAATTTAAATTTTAAGTATCGCATAGAACTAACGCGCAGCCCCTATACGTTATGTTTAAAAAAAATATATAAATTTTTTTTTCAAAATGGCGGCTATCGTAAAAATTCAAAGTGTCATAACTTTGCTAAATGACATCCTACTAAAAAATGTCGTATGCAAAAAGTGTTTGGAATTTTAATTTGCATATAAAAACAATTTTTAATTATTTTTTTTTTAATAAAAACCGAGTCTTACCATATATTGACCGAGACCTCGAACGAGCTTTTATGCGACTCTGCATAGAGTTAACGCTCGTATGAGGTTTCTATTGAAGAAATCGATTTGAATTTTTAATACAAAATAGAGCTTTCGACTATACTTACGATACTATAAAAAAAAATTAAAAATTAAAAAATAAAAGTATTTTTTTTTCAAAACACGTTTAGTGTGATGAGTCGATCGACCCACCATACATACGCTCATAAGATTTTCAATATAGTTAAGGTCAGTGTGAGCTTGTTTATACATATTTGAATTTCAATTTTTGTGACAGTATAGAATTCTTAAGCATCCTGTGTATGTTTGTTAGCAAAATCCATTTTGTCAATTTTTTGCAAAATGGCGACAAGTATTAAAATTCAATCACTTATAACTCAGTAGTGTTGAATTTCGTCAAAAAGGTCTCAATACATGAAATGTTGAGAAGCCTAAAGTTCATAAGAATAAAATATAAAAAATATATATTTTTGCTTGAAAACAAGCGATGTATCAGTTCGATCGTACCCCCATACTAGCCATTTTGAGACTTTCGGAAGAGTTAACGCTCTTAACTGCTTGGTTTCAAAGATTAAAATTTAAATTTTAAGTATCGCATAGAACTAACGCGCAGCCCCTATACGTTATGTTTAAAAAAAATATATAAATTTTTTTTTCAAAATGGCGGCTATCGTAAAAATTCAAAGTGTCATAACTTTGCTAAATGACATCCTACTAAAAAATGTCGTATGCAAAAAGTGTTTGGAATTTTAATTTGCATATAAAAACAATTTTTAATTATTTTTTTTTTAATAAAAACCGAGTCTTACCATATATTGACCGAGACCTCGAACGAGCTTTTATGCGACTCTGCATAGAGTTAACGCTCGTATGAGGTTTCTATTTAAGAAATCGATTTGAATTTTTAATACAAAATAGAGCTTTCGACTATACTTACGATACTATAAAAAAAAATTAAAAATTAAAAAATAAAAGTATTTTTTTTTCAAAACACGTTTAGTGTGATGAGTCGATCGACCCACCATACATACGCTCATAAGATTTTCAATATAGTTAAGGTCAGTGTGAGCTTGTTTATACATATTTGAATTTCAATTTTTGTGACAGTATAGAATTCTTAAGCATCCTGTGTATGTTTGTTAGCAAAATCCATTTTGTCAATTTTTTGCAAAATGGCGACAAGTATTAAAATTCAATCACTTATAACTCAGTAGTGTTGAATTTCGTCAAAAAGGTCTCAATACATGAAATGTTGAGAAGCCTAAAGTTCATCAGAATAAAATATAAAAAATATATATTTTTGCTTGAAAACAAGCGATGTATCAGTTCGATCGTACCCCCATACTAGCCATTTTGAGACTTTCGGAAGAGTTAACGCTCTTAACTGCTTGGTTTCAAAGATTAAAATTTAAATTTTAAGTATCGCATAGAACTAACGCGCAGCCCCTATACGTTATGTTTAAAAAAAATATATAAATTTTTTTTTCAAAATGGCGGCTATCGTAAAAATTCAAAGTGTCATAACTTTGCTAAATGACATCCTACTAAAAAAAGTCGTATGCAAAAAGTGTTTGGAATTTTAATTTGCATATAAAAACAATTTTTAATTATTTTTTTTTTAATAAAAACCGAGTCTTACCATATATTGACCGAGACCTCGAACGAGCTTTTATGCGACTCTGCATAGAGTTAACGCTCGTATGAGGTTTCTATTTAAGAAATCGATTTGAATTTTTAATACAAAATAGAGCTTTCGACTATACTTACGATACTATAAAAAAAAATTAAAAATTAAAAAATAAAAGTATTTTTTTTTCAAAACACGTTTAGTGTGATGAGTCGATCGACCCACCATACATACGCTCATAAGATTTTCAATATAGTTAAGGTCAGTGTGAGCTTGTTTATACATATTTGAATTTCAATTTTTGTGACAGTATAGAATTCTTAAGCATCCTGTGTATGTTTGTTAGCAAAATCCATTTTGTCAATTTTTTGCAAAATGGCGACAAGTATTAAAATTCAATCACTTATAACTCAGTAGTGTTGAATTTCGTCAAAAAGGTTTCAATACATGAAATGTTGAAAAGCCTAAAGTTCATCAGAATAAAATATAAAAAATATATATTTTTGCTTGAAAACAAGCGATGTATCAGTTCGATCGTACCCCCATACTAGCCATTTTGAGACTTTCGGAAGAGTTAACGCTCTTAACTGCTTGGTTTCCAAGATTAAAATTTAAATTTTAAGTATCGCATAGAACTAACGCGCAGCCCCTATACGTTATGTTTAAAAAAAATATATAAATTTTTTTTTCAAAATGGCGGCTATCGTAAAAATTCAAAGTGTCATAACTTTGCTAAATGACATCCTACTAAAAAATGTCGTATGCAAAAAGTGATTGGAATTTTAATTTGCATATAAAAACAATTTTTAATTATTTTTTTTTTAATAAAAATTGAGTCTTACCATATATTGACCGAGACCTCGAACGAGCTTTTATGCGACTCTGCATAGAGTTAACGCTCGTATGAGGTTTCTATTTAAGAAATCGATTTGAATTTTTAATACAAAATAGAGCTTTCGACTATACTTACGATACTATAAAAAAAAATTAAAAATTAAAAAATAAAAGTATTTTTTTTTCAAAACACGTTTAGTGTGATGAGTCGATCGACCCACCATACATACGCTCATAAGATTTTCAATATAGTTAAGGTCAGTGTGAGCTTGTTTATACATATTTGAATTTCAATTTTTGTGACAGTATAGAATTCTTAAGCATCCTGTGTATGTTTGTTAGCAAAATCCATTTTGTCAATTTTTTGCAAAATGGCGACAAGTATTAAAATTCAATCACTTATAACTCAGTAGTGTTGAATTTCGTCAAAAAGGTCTCAATACATGAAATGTTGAGAAGCCTAAAGTTCATAACAATAAAATATAAAAAATATATATTTTTGCTTGAAAACAAGCGATGTATCAGTTCGATCGTACCCCCATACTAGCCATTTTGAGACTTTCGGAAGAGTTAACGCTCTTAACTGCTTGGTTTCAAAGATTAAAATTTAAATTTTAGGTATCGCATAGAACTAACGCGCAGCCCCTATACGTTATGTTTAAAAAAAATATATAAATTTTTTTTTCAAAATGGCGGCTATCGTAAAAATTCAAAGTGTCATAACTTTGCTAAATGACATCCTACTAAAAAATGTCGTATGCAAAAAGTGTTTGGAATTTTAATTTGCATATAAAAACAATTTTTAATTATTTTTTTTTTAATAAAAACCGAGTCTTACCATATATTGACCGAGACCTCGAACGAGCTTTTATGCGACTCTGCATAGAGTTAACGCTCGTATGAGGTTTCTATTTAAGAAATCGATTTGAATTTTTAATACAAAATAGAGCTTTCGACTATACTTACGATACTATAAAAAAAAATTAAAAATTAAAAAATAAAAGTATTTTTTTTTCAAAACACGTTTAGTGTGATGAGTCGATCGACCCACCATACATACGCTCATAAGATTTTCAATATAGTTAAGGTCAGTGTGAGCTTGTTTATACATATTTGAATTTCAATTTTTGTGACAGTATAGAATTCTTAAGCATCCTGTGTATGTTTGTTAGCAAAATCCATTTTGTCAATTTTTTGCAAAATGGCGACAAGTATTAAAATTCAATCACTTATAACTCAGTAGTGTTGAATTTCGTCAAAAAGGTCTCAATACATGAAATGTTGAGAAGCCTAAAGTTCATAAGAATAAAATATAAAAAATATATATTTTTGCTTGAAAACAAGCGATGTATCAGTTCGATCGTACCCCCATACTAGCCATTTTGAGACTTTCGGAAGAGTTAACGCTCTTAACTGCTTGGTTTCAAAGATTAAAATTAAATTTTTAAGTATCGCATAGAACTAACGCGCAGCCCCTATACGTTATGTTTAAAAAAAATATATAAATTTTTTTTTCAAAATGGCGGCTATCGTAAAAATTCAAAGTGTCATACCTTTGCTAAATGACATCCTACTAAAAAATGTCGTATGCAAAAAGTGTTTGGAATTTTAATTTGCATATAAAAACATTTTTTAATTATTTTTTTTTTAATAAAAACCGAGTCTTACCATATATTGACCGAGACCTCGAACGAGCTTTTATGCGACTCTGCATAGAGTTAACGCTCGTATGAGGTTTCTATTTAAGAAATCGATTTGAATTTTTAATACAAAATAGAGCTTTCGACTATACTTACGATACTATAAAAAAAAATTAAAAATTAAAAAATTAAAGTATTTTTTTTTCAAAACACGTTTAGTGTGATGAGTCGATCGACCCACCATACATACGCTCATAAGATTTTCAATATAGTTAAGGTCAGTGTGAGCTTGTTTATACATATTTGAATTTCAATTTTTGTGACAGTATAGAATTCTTAAGCATCCTGTGTATGTTTGTTAGCAAAATCCATTTTGTCAATTTTTTGCAAAATGGCGACAAGTATTAAAATTCAATCACTTATAACTCAGTAGTGTTGAATTTCGTCAAAAAGGTCTCAATACATGAAATGTTGAGAAGCCTAAAGTTCATAAGAATAAAATATAAAAAATATATATTTTTGCTTGAAAACAAGCGATGTATCAGTTCGATCGTACCCCCATACTAGCCATTTTGAGACTTTCGGAAGAGTTAACGCTCTTAACTGCTTGGTTTCAAAGATTAAAATTTAAATTTTAAGTATCGCATAGAACTAACGCGCAGCCCCTATACGTTATGTTTAAAAAAAATATATAAATTTTTTTTTTAAAATGGCGGCTATCGTAAAAATTCAAAGTGTCATAACTTTGCTAAATGACATCCTACTAAAAAATGTCGTATGCAAAAAGTGTTTGGAATTTTAATTTGCATATAAAAACAATTTTTAATTATTTTTTTTTTAATAAAAACCGAGTCTTACCATATATTGACCGAGACCTCGAACGAGCTTTTATGCGACTCTGCATAGAGTTAACGCTCGTATGAGGTTTCTATTTAAGAAATCGATTTGAATTTTTAATACAAAATAGAGCTTTCGACTATACTTACGATACTATAAAAAAAAATTAAAAATTAAAAAATAAAAGTATTTTTTTTTCAAAACACGTTTAGTGTGATGAGTCGATCGACCCACCATACATACGCTCATAAGATTTTCAATATAGTTAAGGTCAGTGTGAGCTTGTTTATACATATTTGAATTTCAATTTTTGTGACAGTATAGAATTCTTAAGCATCCTGTGTATGTTTGTTAGCAAAATCCATTTTGTCAATTTTTTGCAAAATGGCGACAAGTATTAAAATTCAATCACTTATAACTCAGTAGTGTTGAATTTCGTCAAAAAGGTCTCAATACATGAAATGTTGAGAAGCCTAAAGTTCATCAGAATAAAATATAAAAAATATATATTTTTGCTTGAAAACAAGCGATGTATCAGTTCGATCGTACCCCCATACTAGCCATTTTGAGACTTTCGGAAGAGTTAACGCTCTTAACTGCTTGGTTTCAAAGATTAAAATTTAAATTTTAAGTATCGCATAGAACTAACGCGCAGCCCCTATACGTTAGGTTTAAAAAAAATATATAAATTTTTTTTTCAAAATGGCGGCTATCGTAAAAATTCAAAGTGTCATAACTTTGCTAAATTACATCCTACTAAAAAAAGTCGTATGCAAAAAGTGTTTGGAATTTTAATTTGCATATAAAAACAATTTTTAATTATTTTTTTTTTAATAAAAACCGAGTCTTACCATATATTGACCGAGACCTCGAACGAGCTTTTATGCGACTCTGCATAGAGTTAACGCTCGTATGAGGTTTCTATTTAAGAAATCGATTTGAATTTTTAATACAAAATAGAGCTTTCGACTATACTTACGATACTATAAAAAAAAATTAAAAATTAAAAAATAAAAGTATTTTTTTTTCAAAACACGTTTAGTGTGATGAGTCGATCGACCCACCATACATACGCTCATAAGATTTTCAATATAGTTAAGGTCAGTGTGAGCTTGTTTATACATATTTGAATTTCAATTTTTGTGACAGTATAGAATTCTTAAGCATCCTGTGTATGTTTGTTAGCAAAATCCATTTTGTCAATATTTTGCAAAATGGCGACAAGTATTAAAATTCAATCACTTATAACTCAGTAGTGTTGAATTTCGTCAAAAAGGTTTCAATACATGAAATGTTGAAAAGCCTAAAGTTCATCAGAATAAAATATAAAAAATATATATTTTTGCTTGAAAACAAGCGATGTATCAGTTCGATCGTACCCCCATACTAGCCATTTTGAGACTTTCGGAAGAGTTAACGCTCTTAACTGCTTGGTTTCCAAGATTAAAATTTAAATTTTAAGTATCGCATAGAACTAACGCGCAGCCCCTATACGTTATGTTTAAAAAAAATATATAAATTTTTTTTTCAAAATGGCGGCTATCGTAAAAATTCAAAGTGTCATAACTTTGCTAAATGACATCCTACTAAAAAATGTCGTATGCAAAAAGTGATTGGAATTTTAATTTGCATATAAAAACAATTTTTAATTATTTTTTTTTTAATAAAAACCGAGTCTTACCATATATTGACCGAGACCTCGAACGAGCTTTTATGCGACTCTGCATAGAGTTAACGCTCGTATGAGGTTTCTATTTAAGAAATCGATTTGAATTTTTAATACAAAATAGAGCTTTCGACTATACTTACGATACTATAAAAAAAAATTAAAAATTAAAAAATAAAAGTATTTTTTTTTCAAAACACGTTTAGTGTGATGAGTCGATCGACCCACCATACATACGCTCATAAGATTTTCAATATAGTTAAGGTCAGTGTGAGCTTGTTTATACATATTTGAATTTCAATTTTTGTGACAGTATAGAATTCTTAAGCATCCTGTGTATGTTTGTTAGCAAAATCCATTTTGTCAATTTTTTGCAAAATGGCGACAAGTATTAAAATTCAATCACTTATAACTCAGTAGTGTTGAATTTCGTCAAAAAGGTCTCAATACATGAAATGTTGAGAAGCCTAAAGTTCATAAGAATAAAATATAAAAAATATATATTTTTGCTTGAAAACAAGCGATGTATCAGTTCGATCGTACCCCCATACTAGCCATTTTGAGACTTTCGGAAGAGTTAACGCTCTTAACTGCTTGGTTTCAAAGATTAAAATTTAAATTTTAAGTATCGCATAGAACTAACGCGCAGCCCCTATACGTTATGTTTAAAAAAAATATATAAATTTTTTTTTCAAAATGGCGGCTATCGTAAAAATTCAAAGTGTCATAACTTTGCTAAATGACATCCTACTAAAAAATGTCGTATGCAAAAAGTGTTTGGAATTTTAATTTGCATATAAAAACAATTTTTAATTATTTTTTTTTTAATAAAAACCGAGTCTTACCATATATTGACCGAGACCTCGAACGAGCTTTTATGCGACTCTGCATAGAGTTAACGCTCGTATGAGGTTTCTATTTAAGAAATCGATTTGAATTTTTAATACAAAATAGAGCTTTCGACTATACTTACGATACTATAAAAAAAAATTAAAAATTAAAAAATAAAAGTATTTTTTTTTCAAAACACGTTTAGTGTGATGAGTCGATCGACCCACCATACATACGCTCATAAGATTTTCAATATAGTTAAGGTCAGTGTGAGCTTGTTTATACATATTTGAATTTCAATTTTTGTGACAGTATAGAATTCTTAAGCGTCCTGTGTATGTTTGTTAGCAAAATCCATTTTGTCAATTTTTTGCAAAATGGCGACAAGTATTAAAATTCAATCACTTATAACTCAGTAGTGTTGAATTTCGTCAAAAAGGTCTCAATACATGAAATGTTGAGAAGCCTAAAGTTCATAAGAATAAAATATAAAAAATATATATTTTTGCTTGAAAACAAGCGATGTATCAGTTCGATCGTACCCCCATACTAGCCATTTTGAGACTTTCGGAAGAGTTAACGCTCTTAACTGCTTGGTTTCAAAGATTAAAATTTAAATTTTAAGTATCGCATAGAACTAACGCGCAGCCCCTATACGTTATGTTTAAAAAAAATATATAAATTTTTTTTTCAAAATGGCGGCTATCGTAAAAATTCAAAGTGTCATAACTTTGCTAAATGACATCCTACTAAAAAATGTCGTATGCAAAAAGTGTTTGGAATTTTAATTTGCATATAAAAACAATTTTTAATTATTTTTTTTTTAATAAAAACCGAGTCTTACCATATATTGACCGAGACCTCGAACGAGCTTTTATGCGACTCTGCATAGAGTTAACGCTCGTATGAGGTTTCTATTTAAGAAATCGATTTGAATTTTTAATACAAAATAGAGCTTTCGACTATACTTACGATACTATAAAAAAAAATTAAAAATTAAAAAATAAAAGTATTTTTTTTTCAAAACACGTTTAGTGTGATGAGTCGATCGACCCACCATACATACGCTCATAAGATTTTCAATATAGTTAAGGTCAGTGTGAGCTTGTTTATACATATTTGAATTTCAATTTTTGTGACAGTATAGAATTCTTAAGCATCCTGTGTATGTTTGTTAGCAAAATCCATTTTGTCAATTTTTTGCAAAATGGCGACAAGTATTAAAATTCAATCACTTATAACTCAGTAGTGTTGAATTTCGTCAAAAAGGTCTCAATACATGAAATGTTGAGAAGCCTAAAGTTCATAAGAATAAAATATAAAAAATATATATTTTTGCTTGAAAACAAGCGATGTATCAGTTCGATCGTACCCCCATACTAGCCATTTTGAGACTTTCGGAAGAGTTAACGCTCTTAACTGCTTGGTTTCAAAGATTAAAATTTAAATTTTAAGTATCGCATAGAACTAACGCGCAGCCCCTATACGTTATGTTTAAAAAAAATATATAAATTTTTTTTTCAAAATGGCGGCTATCGTAAAAATTCAAAGTGTCATAACTTTGCTAAATGACATCCTACTAAAAAATGTCGTATGCAAAAAGTGTTTGGAATTTTAATTTGCATATAAAAACAATTTTTAATTATTTTTTTTTTAATAAAAACCGAGTCTTACCATATATTGACCGAGACCTCGAACGAGCTTTTATGCGACTCTGCATAGAGTTAACGCTCGTATGAGGTTTCTATTGAAGAAATCGATTTGAATTTTTAATACAAAATAGAGCTTTCGACTATACTTACGATACTATAAAAAAAAATTAAAAATTAAAAAATAAAAGTATTTTTTTTTCAAAACACGTTTAGTGTGATGAGTCGATCGACCCACCATACATACGCTCATAAGATTTTCAATATAGTTAAGGTCAGTGTGAGCTTGTTTATACATATTTGAATTTCAATTTTTGTGACAGTATAGAATTCTTAAGCATCCTGTGTATGTTTGTTAGCAAAATCCATTTTGTCAATTTTTTGCAAAATGGCGACAAGTATTAAAATTCAATCACTTATAACTCAGTAGTGTTGAATTTCGTCAAAAAGGTCTCAATACATAAAATGTTGAGAAGCCTAAAGTTCATAAGAATAAAATATAAAAAATATATATTTTTGCTTGAAAACATGCGATGTATCAGTTCGATCGTACCCCCATACTAGCCATTTTGAGACTTTCGGAAGAGTTAACGCTCTTAACTGCTTGGTTTTAAAGATTAAAATTTAAATTTTAAGTATCGCATAGAACTAACGCGCAGCCCCTATACGTTATGTTTAAAAAAAATATATAAATTTTTTTTTCAAAATGGCGGCTATCGTAAAAATTCAAAGTGTCATAACTTTGCTAAATGACATCCTACTAAAAAATGTCGTATGCAAAAAGTGTTTGGAATTTTAATTTGCATATAAAAACAATTTTTAATTATTTTTTTTTTAATAAAAACCGAGTCTTACCATATATTGACCGAGACCTCGAACGAGCTTTTATGCGACTCTGCATAGAGTTAACGCTCGTATGAGGTTTCTATTTAAGAAATCGATTTGAATTTTTAATACAAAATAGAGCTTTCGACTATACTTACGATACTATAAAAAAAAATTAAAAATTAAAAAATAAAAGTATTTTTTTTTCAAAACACGTTTAGTGTGATGAGTCGATCGACCCACCATACATACGCTCATAAGATTTTCAATATAGTTAAGGTCAGTGTGAGCTTGTTTATACATATTTGAATTTCAATTTTTGTGACAGTATAGAATTCTTAAGCATCCTGTGTATGTTTGTTAGCAAAATCCATTTTGTCAATTTTTTGCAAAATGGCGACAAGTATTAAAATTCAATCACTTATAACTCAGTAGTGTTGAATTTCGTCAAAAAGGTCTCAATACATGAAATGTTGAGAAGCCTAAAGTTCATCAGAATAAAATATAAAAAATATATATTTTTGCTTGAAAACAAGCGATGTATCAGTTCGATCGTACCCCCATACTAGCCATTTTGAGACTTTCGGAAGAGTTAACGCTCTTAACTGCTTGGTTTCAAAGATTAAAATTTAAATTTTAAGTATCGCATAGAACTAACGCGCAGCCCCTATACGTTATGTTTAAAAAAAATATATAAATTTTTTTTTCAAAATGGCGGCTATCGTAAAAATTCAAAGTGTCATAACTTTGCTAAATGACATCCTACTAAAAAAAGTCGTATGCAAAAAGTGTTTGGAATTTTAATTTGCATATAAAAACAATTTTTAATTATTTTTTTTTTAATAAAAACCGAGTCTTACCATATATTGACCGAGACCTCGAACGAGCTTTTATGCGACTCTGCATAGAGTTAACGCTCGTATGAGGTTTCTATTGAAGAAATCGATTTGAATTTTTAATACAAAATAGAGCTTTCGACTATACTTACGATACTATAAAAAAAAATTAAAAATTAAAAAATAAAAGTATTTTTTTTTCAAAACACGTTTAGTGTGATGAGTCGATCGACCCACCATACATACGCTCATAAGATTTTTAATATAGTTAAGGTCAGTGTGAGCTTGTTTATACATATTTGAATTTCAATTTTTGTGACAGTATAGAATTCTTAAGCATCCTGTGTATGTTTGTTAGCAAAATCCATTTTGTCAATTTTTTGCAAAATGGCGACAAGTATTAAAATTCAATCACTTATAACTCAGTAGTGTTGAATTTCGTCAAAAAGGTCTCAATACATGAAATGTTGAGAAGCCTAAAGTTCATAAGAATAAAATATAAAAAATATATATTTTTGCTTGAAAACATGCGATGTATCAGTTCGATCGTACCCCCATACTAGCCATTTTGAGACTTTCGGAAGAGTTAACGCTCTTAACTGCTTGGTTTTAAAGACTAAAATTTAAATTTTAAGTATCGCATAGAACTAACGCGCAGCCCCTATACGTTATGTTTAAAAAAAATATATAAATTTTTTTTTCAAAATGGCGGCTATCGTAAAAATTCAAAGTGTCATAACTTTGCTAAATGACATCCTACTAAAAAATGTCGTATGCAAAAAGTGTTTGGAATTTTAATTTGCATATAAAAACAATTTTTAATTATTTTTTTTTTAATAAAAACCGAGTCTTACCATATATTGACCGAGACCTCGAACGAGCTTTTATGCGACTCTGCATAGAGTTAACGCTCGTATGAGGTTTCTATTGAAGAAATCGATTTGAATTTTTAATACAAAATAGAGCTTTCGACTATACTTACGATACTATAAAAAAAAATTAAAAATTAAAAAATAAAAGTATTTTTTTTTCAAAACACGTTTAGTGTGATGAGTCGATCGACCCACCATACATACGCTCATAAGATTTTCAATATAGTTAAGGTCAGTGTGAGCTTGTTTATACATATTTGAATTTCAATTTTTGTGACAGTATAGAATTCTTAAGCATCCTGTGTATGTTTGTTAGCAAAATCCATTTTGTCAATTTTTTGCAAAATGGCGACAAGTATTAAAATTCAATCACTTATAACTCAGTAGTGTTGAATTTCGTCAAAAAGGTCTCAATACATGAAATGTTGAGAAGCCTAAAGTTCATAAGAATAAAATATAAAAAATATATATTTTTGCTTGAAAACATGCGATGTATCAGTTCGATCGTACCCCCATACTAGCCATTTTGAGACTTTCGGAAGAGTTAACGCTCTTAACTGCTTGGTTTTAAAGATTAAAATTTAAATTTTAAGTATCGCATAGAACTAACGCGCAGCCCCTATACGTTATGTTTAAAAAAAATATATAAATTTTTTTTTCAAAATGGCGGCTATCGTAAAAATTCAAAGTGTCATAACTTTGCTAAATGACATCCTACTAAAAAATGTCGTATGCAAAAAGTGTTTGGAATTTTAATTTGCATATAAAAACAATTTTTAATTATTTTTTTTTTAATAAAAACCGAGTCTTACCATATATTGACCGAGACCTCGAACGAGCTTTTATGCGACTCTGCATAGAGTTAACGCTCGTATGAGGTTTCTATTTAAGAAATCGATTTGAATTTTTAATACAAAATAGAGCTTTCGACTATACTTACGATACTATAAAAAAAAATTAAAAATTAAAAAATAAAAGTATTTTTTTTTCAAAACACGTTTAGTGTGATGAGTCGATCGACCCACCATACATACGCTCATAAGATTTTCAATATAGTTAAGGTCAGTGTGAGCTTGTTTATACATATTTGAATTTCAATTTTTGTGACAGTATAGAATTCTTAAGCATCCTGTGTATGTTTGTTAGCAAAATCCATTTTGTCAATTTTTTGCAAAATGGCGACAAGTATTAAAATTCAATCACTTATAACTCAGTAGTGTTGAATTTCGTCAAAAAGGTCTCAATACATGAAATGTTGAGAAGCCTAAAGTTCATAAGAATAAAATATAAAAAATATATATTTTTGCTTGAAAACAAGCGATGTATCAGTTCGATCGTACCCCCATACTAGCCATTTTGAGACTTTCGGAAGAGTTAACGCTCTTAACTGCTTGGTTTCAAAGATTAAAATTTAAATTTTAAGTATCGCATAGAACTAACGCGCAGCCCCTATACGTTATGTTTAAAAAAAATATATAAATTTTTTTTTCAAAATGGCGGCTATCGTAAAAATTCAAAGTGTCATAACTTTGCTAAATGACATCCTACTAAAAAATGTCGTATGCAAAAAGTGTTTGGAATTTTAATTTGCATATAAAAACAATTTTTAATTATTTTTTTTTTAATAAAAACCGAGTCTTACCATATATTGACCGAGACCTCGAACGAGCTTTTATGCGACTCTGCATAGAGTTAACGCTCGTATGAGGTTTCTATTTAAGAAATCGATTTGAATTTTTAATACAAAATAGAGCTTTCGACTATACTTACGATACTATAAAAAAAATTAAAAATTAAAAAATAAAAGTATTTTTTTTTCAAAACACGTTTAGTGTGATGAGTCGATCGACCCACCATACATACGCTCATAAGATTTTCAATATAGTTAAGGTCAGTGTGAGCTTGTTTATACATATTTGAATTTCAATTTTTGTGACAGTATAGAATTCTTAAGCATCCTGTGTATGTTTGTTAGCAAAATCCATTTTGTCAATTTTTTGCAAAATGGCGACAAGTATTAAAATTCAATCACTTATAACTCAGTAGTGTTGAATTTCGTCAAAAAGGTCTCAATACATGAAATGTTGAGAAGCCTAAAGTTCATAAGAATAAAATATAAAAAATATATATTTTTGCTTGAAAACAAGCGATGTATCAGTTCGATCGTACCCCCATACTAGCCATTTTGAGACTTTCGGAAGAGTTAACGCTCTTAACTGCTTGGTTTCAAAGATTAAAATTTAAATTTTAAGTATCGCATAGAACTAACGCGCAGCCCCTATACGTTATGTTTAAAAAAAATATATAAATTTTTTTTTCAAAATGGCGGCTATCGTAAAAATTCAAAGTGTCATAACTTTGCTAAATGACATCCTACTAAAAAAAGTCGTATGCAAAAAGTGTTTGGAATTTTAATTTGCATATAAAAACAATTTTTAATTATTTTTTTTTTAATAAAAACCGAGTCTTACCATATATTGACCGAGACCTCGAACGAGCTTTTATGCGACTCTGCATAGAGTTAACGCTCGTATGAGGTTTCTATTTAAGAAATCGATTTGAATTTTTAATACAAAATAGAGCTTTCGACTATACTTACGATACTATAAAAAAAAATTAAAAATTAAAAAATAAAAGTATTTTTTTTTCAAAACACGTTTAGTGTGATGAGTCGATCGACCCACCATACATACGCTCATAAGATTTTCAATATAGTTAAGGTCAGTGTGAGCTTGTTTATACATATTTGAATTTCAATTTTTGTGACAGTATAGAATTCTTAAGCATCCTGTGTATGTTTGTTAGCAAAATCCATTTTGTCAATTTTTTGCAAAATGGCGACAAGTATTAAAATTCAATCACTTATAACTCAGTAGTGTTGAATTTCGTCAAAAAGGTTTCAATACATGAAATGTTGAAAAGCCTAAAGTTCATCAGAATAAAATATAAAAAATATATATTTTTGCTTGAAAACAAGCGATGTATCAGTTCGATCGTACCCCCATACTAGCCATTTTGAGACTTTCGGAAGAGTTAACGCTCTTAACTGCTTGGTTTCCAAGATTAAAATTTAAATTTTAAGTATCGCATAGAACTAACGCGCAGCCCCTATACGTTATGTTTAAAAAAAATATATAAATTTTTTTTTCAAAATAGCGGCTATCGTAAAAATTCAAAGTGTCATAACTTTGCTAAATGACATCCTACTAAAAAATGTAGTATGCAAAAAGTGATTGGAATTTTAATTTGCATATAAAAACAATTTTTAATTATTTTTTTTTTAATAAAAACCGAGTCTTACCATATATTGACCGAGACCTCGAACGAGCTTTTATGCGACTCTGCATAGAGTTAACGCTCGTATGAGGTTTCTATTTAAGAAATCGATTTGAATTTTTAATACAAAATAGAGCTTTCGACTATACTTACGATACTATAAAAAAAAATTAAAAATTAAAAAATAAAAGTATTTTTTTTTCAAAACACGTTTAGTGTGATGAGTCGATCGACCCACCATACATACGCTCATAAGATTTTCAATATAGTTAAGGTCAGTGTGAGCTTGTTTATACATATTTGAATTTCAATTTTTGTGACAGTATAGAATTCTTAAGCATCCTGTGTATGTTTGTTAGCAAAATCCATTTTGTCAATTTTTTGCAAAATGGCGACAAGTATTAAAATTCAATCACTTATAACTCAGTAGTGTTGAATTTCGTCAAAAAGGTCTCAATACATGAAATGTTGAGAAGCCTAAAGTTCATAAGAATAAAATATAAAAAATATATATTTTTGCTTGAAAACAAGCGATGTATCAGTTCGATCGTACCCCCATACTAGCCATTTTGAGACTTTCGGAAGAGTTAACGCTCTTAACTGCTTGGTTTCAAAGATTAAAATTTAAATTTTAAGTATCGCATAGAACTAACGCGCAGCCCCTATACGTTATGTTTAAAAAAAATATATAAATTTTTTTTTCAAAATGGCGGCTATCGTAAAAATTCAAAGTGTCATAACTTTGCTAAATGACATCCTACTAAAAAATGTCGTATGCAAAAAGTGTTTGGAATTTTAATTTGCATATAAAAACAATTTTTAATTATTTTTTTTTTAATAAAAACCGAGTCTTACCATATATTGACCGAGACCTCGAACGAGCTTTTATGCGACTCTGCATAGAGTTAACGCTCGTATGAGGTTTCTATTTAAGAAATCGATTTGAATTTTTAATACAAAATAGAGCTTTCGACTATACTTACGATACTATAAAAAAAAATTAAAAATTAAAAAATAAAAGTATTTTTTTTTCAAAACACGTTTAGTGTGATGAGTCGATCGACCCACCATACATACGCTCATAAGATTTTCAATATAGTTAAGGTCAGTGTGAGCTTGTTTATACATATTTGAATTTCAATTTTTGTGACAGTATAGAATTCTTAAGCATCCTGTGTATGTTTGTTAGCAAAATCCATTTTGTCAATTTTTTGCAAAATGGCGACAAGTATTAAAATTCAATCACTTATAACTCAGTAGTGTTGAATTTCGTCAAAAAGGTCTCAATACATGAAATGTTGAGAAGCCTAAAGTTCATAAGAATAAAATATAAAAAATATTTATTTTTGCTTGAAAACAAGCGATGTATCAGTTCGATCGTACCCCCATACTAGCCATTTTGAGACTTTCGGAAGAGTTAACGCTCTTAACTGCTTGGTTTCAAAGATTAAAATTTAAATTTTAAGTATCGCATAGAACTAACGCGCAGCCCCTATACGTTATGTTTAAAAAAAATATATAAATTTTTTTTTCAAAATGGCGGCTATCGTAAAAATTCAAAGTGTCATAACTTTGCTAAATGACATCCTACTAAAAAATGTCGTATGCAAAAAGTGTTTGGAATTTTAATTTGCATATAAAAACAATTTTTAATTATTTTTTTTTTAATAAAAACCGAGTCTTACCATATATTGACCGAGACCTCGAACGAGCTTTTATGCGACTCTGCATAGAGTTAACGCTCGTATGAGGTTTCTATTTAAGAAATCGATTTGAATTTTTAATACAAAATAGAGCTTTCGACTATACTTACGATACTATAAAAAAAAATTAAAAATTAAAAAATAAAAGTATTTTTTTTTCAAAACACGTTTAGTGTGATGAGTCGATCGACCCACCATACATACGCTCATAAGATTTTCAATATAGTTAAGGTCAGTGTGAGCTTGTTTATACATATTTGAATTTCAATTTTTGTGACAGTATAGAATTCTTAAGCATCCTGTGTATGTTTGTTAGCAAAATCCATTTTGTCAATTTTTTGCAAAATGGCGACAAGTATTAAAATTCAATCACTTATAACTCAGTAGTGTTGAATTTCGTCAAAAAGGTCTCAATACATGAAATGTTGAGAAGCCTAAAGTTCATAAGAATAAAATATAAAAAATATATATTTTTGCTTGAAAACAAGCGATGTATCAGTTCGATCGTACCCCCATACTAGCCATTTTGAGACTTTCGGAAGAGTTAACGCTCTTAACTGCTTGGTTTTAAAGATTAAAATTTAAATTTTAAGTATCGCATAGAACTAACGCGCAGCCCCTATACGTTATGTTTAAAAAAAATATATAAATTTTTTTTTCAAAATGGCGGCTATCGTAAAAATTCAAAGTGTCATAACTTTGCTAAATGACATCCTACTAAAAAATGTCGTATGCAAAAAGTGTTTGGAATTTTAATTTGCATATAAAAACAATTTTTAATTATTTTTTTTTTAATAAAAACCGAGTCTTACCATATATTGACCGAGACCTCGAACGAGCTTTTATGCGACTCTGCATAGAGTTAACGCTCGTATGAGGTTTCTATTTAAGAAATCGATTTGAATTTTTAATACAAAATAGAGCTTTCGACTATACTTACGATACTATAAAAAAAAATTAAAAATTAAAAAATAAAAGTATTTTTTTTTCAAAACACGTTTAGTGTGATGAGTCGATCGACCCACCATACATACGCTCATAAGATTTTCAATATAGTTAAGGTCAGTGTGAGCTTGTTTATACATATTTGAATTTCAATTTTTGTGACAGTATAGAATTCTTAAGCATCCTGTGTATGTTTGTTAGCAAAATCCATTTTGTCAATTTTTTGCAAAATGGCGACAAGTATTAAAATTCAATCACTTATAACTCAGTAGTGTTGAATTTCGTCAAAAAGGTCTCAATACATGAAATGTTGAGAAGCCTAAAGTTCATAAGAATAAAATATAAAAAATATATATTTTTGCTTGAAAACAAGCGATGTATCAGTTCGATCGTACCCCCATACTAGCCATTTTGAGACTTTCGGAAGAGTTAACGCTCTTAACTGCTTGGTTTCAAAGATTAAAATTTAAATTTTAAGTATCGCATAGAACTAACGCGCAGCCCCTATACGTTATGTTTAAAAAAAATATATAAATTTTTTTTTCAAAATGGCGGCTATCGTAAAAATTCAAAGTGTCATAACTTTGCTAAATGACATCCTACTAAAAAATGTCGTATGCAAAAAGTGTTTGGAATTTTAATTTGCATATAAAAACAATTTTTAATTATTTTTTTTTTAATAAAAACCGAGTCTTACCATATATTGACCGAGACCTCGAACGAGCTTTTATGCGACTCTGCATAGAGTTAACGCTCGTATGAGGTTTCTATTGAAGAAATCGATTTGAATTTTTAATACAAAATAGAGCTTTCGACTATACTTACGATACTATAAAAAAAAATTAAAAATTAAAAAATAAAAGTATTTTTTTTTCAAAACACGTTTAGTGTGATGAGTCGATCGACCCACCATACATACGCTCATAAGATTTTCAATATAGTTAAGGTCAGTGTGAGCTTGTTTATACATATTTGAATTTCAATTTTTGTGACAGTATAGAATTCTTAAGCATCCTGTGTATGTTTGTTAGCAAAATCCATTTTGTCAATTTTTTGCAAAATGGCGACAAGTATTAAAATTCAATCACTTATAACTCAGTAGTGTTGAATTTCGTCAAAAAGGTCTCAATACATAAAATGTTGAGAAGCCTAAAGTTCATAAGAATAAAATATAAAAAATATATATTTTTGCTTGAAAACATGCGATGTATCAGTTCGATCGTACCCCCATACTAGCCATTTTGAGACTTTCGGAAGAGTTAACGCTCTTAACTGCTTGGTTTTAAAGATTAAAATTTAAATTTTAAGTATCGCATAGAACTAACGCGCAGCCCCTATACGTTATGTTTAAAAAAAATATATAAATTTTTTTTTCAAAATGGCGGCTATCGTAAAAATTCAAAGTGTCATAACTTTGCTAAATGACATCCTACTAAAAAATGTCGTATGCAAAAAGTGTTTGGAATTTTAATTTGCATATAAAAACAATTTTTAATTATTTTTTTTTTAATAAAAACCGAGTCTTACCATATATTGACCGAGACCTCGAACGAGCTTTTATGCGACTCTGCATAGAGTTAACGCTCGTATGAGGTTTCTATTTAAGAAATCGATTTGAATTTTTAATACAAAATAGAGCTTTCGACTATACTTACGATACTATAAAAAAAAATTAAAAATTAAAAAATAAAAGTATTTTTTTTTCAAAACACGTTTAGTGTGATGAGTCGATCGACCCACCATACATACGCTCATAAGATTTTCAATATAGTTAAGGTCAGTGTGAGCTTGTTTATACATATTTGAATTTCAATTTTTGTGACAGTATAGAATTCTTAAGCATCCTGTGTATGTTTGTTAGCAAAATCCATTTTGTCAATTTTTTGCAAAATGGCGACAAGTATTAAAATTCAATCACTTATAACTCAGTAGTGTTGAATTTCGTCAAAAAGGTCTCAATACATGAAATGTTGAGAAGCCTAAAGTTCATCAGAATAAAATATAAAAAATATATATTTTTGCTTGAAAACAAGCGATGTATCAGTTCGATCGTACCCCCATACTAGCCATTTTGAGACTTTCGGAAGAGTTAACGCTCTTAACTGCTTGGTTTCAAAGATTAAAATTTAAATTTTAAGTATCGCATAGAACTAACGCGCAGCCCCTATACGTTATGTTTAAAAAAAATATATAAATTTTTTTTTCAAAATGGCGGCTATCGTAAAAATTCAAAGTGTCATAACTTTGCTAAATGACATCCTACTAAAAAAAGTCGTATGCAAAAAGTGTTTGGAATTTTAATTTGCATATAAAAACAATTTTTAATTATTTTTTTTTTAATAAAAACCGAGTCTTACCATATATTGACCGAGACCTCGAACGAGCTTTTATGCGACTCTGCATAGAGTTAACGCTCGTATGAGGTTTCTATTGAAGAAATCGATTTGAATTTTTAATACAAAATAGAGCTTTCGACTATACTTACGATACTATAAAAAAAAATTAAAAATTAAAAAATAAAAGTATTTTTTTTTCAAAACACGTTTAGTGTGATGAGTCGATCGACCCACCATACATACGCTCATAAGATTTTTAATATAGTTAAGGTCAGTGTGAGCTTGTTTATACATATTTGAATTTCAATTTTTGTGACAGTATAGAATTCTTAAGCATCCTGTGTATGTTTGTTAGCAAAATCCATTTTGTCAATTTTTTGCAAAATGGCGACAAGTATTAAAATTCAATCACTTATAACTCAGTAGTGTTGAATTTCGTCAAAAAGGTCTCAATACATGAAATGTTGAGAAGCCTAAAGTTCATAAGAATAAAATATAAAAAATATATATTTTTGCTTGAAAACATGCGATGTATCAGTTCGATCGTACCCCCATACTAGCCATTTTGAGACTTTCGGAAGAGTTAACGCTCTTAACTGCTTGGTTTTAAAGACTAAAATTTAAATTTTAAGTATCGCATAGAACTAACGCGCAGCCCCTATACGTTATGTTTAAAAAAAATATATAAATTTTTTTTTCAAAATGGCGGCTATCGTAAAAATTCAAAGTGTCATAACTTTGCTAAATGACATCCTACTAAAAAATGTCGTATGCAAAAAGTGTTTGGAATTTTAATTTGCATATAAAAACAATTTTTAATTATTTTTTTTTTAATAAAAACCGAGTCTTACCATATATTGACCGAGACCTCGAACGAGCTTTTATGCGACTCTGCATAGAGTTAACGCTCGTATGAGGTTTCTATTGAAGAAATCGATTTGAATTTTTAATACAAAATAGAGCTTTCGACTATACTTACGATACTATAAAAAAAAATTAAAAATTAAAAAATAAAAGTATTTTTTTTTCAAAACACGTTTAGTGTGATGAGTCGATCGACCCACCATACATACGCTCATAAGATTTTCAATATAGTTAAGGTCAGTGTGAGCTTGTTTATACATATTTGAATTTAAATTTTTGTGACAGTATAGAATTCTTAAGCATCCTGTGTATGTTTGTTAGCAAAATCCATTTTGTCAATTTTTTGCAAAATGGCGACAAGTATTAAAATTCAATCACTTATAACTCAGTAGTGTTGAATTTCGTCAAAAAGGTCTCAATACATGAAATGTTGAGAAGCCTAAAGTTCATAAGAATAAAATATAAAAAATATATATTTTTGCTTGAAAACATGCGATGTATCAGTTCGATCGTACCCCCATACTAGCCATTTTGAGACTTTCGGAAGAGTTAACGCTCTTAACTGCTTGGTTTTAAAGATTAAAATTTAAATTTTAAGTATCGCATAGAACTAACGCGCAGCCCCTATACGTTATGTTTAAAAAAAATATATAATTTTTTTTTTCAAAATGGCGGCTATCGTAAAAATTCAAAGTGTCATAACTTTGCTAAATGACATCCTACTAAAAAATGTCGTATGCAAAAAGTGTTTGGAATTTTAATTTGCATATAAAAACAATTTTTAATTATTTTTTTTTTAATAAAAACCGAGTCTTACCATATATTGACCGAGACCTCGAACGAGCTTTTATGCGACTCTGCATAGAGTTAACGCTCGTATGAGGTTTCTATTTAAGAAATCGATTTGAATTTTTAATACAAAATAGAGCTTTCGACTATACTTACGATACTATAAAAAAAAATTAAAAATTAAAAAATAAAAGTATTTTTTTTTCAAAACACGTTTAGTGTGATGAGTCGATCGACCCACCATACATACGCTCATAAGATTTTCAATATAGTTAAGGTCAGTGTGAGCTTGTTTATACATATTTGAATTTCAATTTTTGTGACAGTATAGAATTCTTAAGCATCCTGTGTATGTTTGTTAGCAAAATCCATTTTGTCAATTTTTTGCAAAATGGCGACAAGTATTAAAATTCAATCACTTATAACTCAGTAGTGTTGAATTTCGTCAAAAAGGTCTCAATACATGAAATGTTGAGAAGCCTAAAGTTCATAAGAATAAAATATAAAAAATATATATTTTTGCTTGAAAACAAGCGATGTATCAGTTCGATCGTACCCCCATACTAGCCATTTTGAGACTTTCGGAAGAGTTAACGCTCTTAACTGCTTGGTTTCAAAGATTAAAATTTAAATTTTAAGTATCGCATAGAACTAACGCGCAGCCCCTATACGTTATGTTTAAAAAAAATATATAAATTTTTTTTTCAAAATGGCGGCTATCGTAAAAATTCAAAGTGTCATAACTTTGCTAAATGACATCCTACTAAAAAATGTCGTATGCAAAAAGTGTTTGGAATTTTAATTTGCATATAAAAACAATTTTTAATTATTTTTTTTTTAATAAAAACCGAGTCTTACCATATATTGACCGAGACCTCGAACGAGCTTTTATGCGACTCTGCATAGAGTTAACGCTCGTATGAGGTTTCTATTTAAGAAATCGATTTGAATTTTTAATACAAAATAGAGCTTTCGACTATACTTACGATACTATAAAAAAAATTAAAAATTAAAAAATAAAAGTATTTTTTTTTCAAAACACGTTTAGTGTGATGAGTCGATCGACCCACCATACATACGCTCATAAGATTTTCAATATAGTTAAGGTCAGTGTGAGCTTGTTTATACATATTTGAATTTCAATTTTTGTGACAGTATAGAATTCTTAAGCATCCTGTGTATGTTTGTTAGCAAAATCCATTTTGTCAATTTTTTGCAAAATGGCGACAAGTATTAAAATTCAATCACTTATAACTCAGTAGTGTTGAATTTCGTCAAAAAGGTCTCAATACATGAAATGTTGAGAAGCCTAAAGTTCATCAGAATAAAATATAAAAAATATATATTTTTGCTTGAAAACAAGCGATGTATCAGTTCGATCGTACCCCCATACTAGCCATTTTGAGACTTTCGGAAGAGTTAACGCTCTTAACTGCTTGGTTTCAAAGATTAAAATTTAAATTTTAAGTATCGCATAGAACTAACGCGCAGCCCCTATACGTTATGTTTAAAAAAAATATATAAATTTTTTTTTCAAAATGGCGGCTATCGTAAAAATTCAAAGTGTCATAACTTTGCTAAATGACATCCTACTAAAAAATGTCGTATGCAAAAAGTGTTTGGAATTTTAATTTGCATATAAAAACAATTTTTAATTATTTTTTTTTTAATAAAAACCGAGTCTTACCATATATTGACCGAGACCTCGAACGAGCTTTTATGCGACTCTGCATAGAGTTAACGCTCGTATGAGGTTTCTATTTAAGAAATCGATTTGAATTTTTAATACAAAATAGAGCTTTCGACTATACTTACGATACTATAAAAAAAAATTAAAAATTAAAAAATAAAAGTATTTTTTTTTCAAAACACGTTTAGTGTGATGAGTCGATCGACCCACCATACATACGCTCATAAGATTTTCAATATAGTTAAGGTCAGTGTGAGCTTGTTTATACATATTTGAATTTCAATTTTTGTGACAGTATAGAATTCTTAAGCATCCTGTGTATGTTTGTTAGCAAAATCCATTTTGTCAATTTTTTGCAAAATGGCGACAAGTATTAAAATTCAATCACTTATAACTCAGTAGTGTTGAATTTCGTCAAAAAGGTTTCAATACATGAAATGTTGAAAAGCCTAAAGTTCATCAGAATAAAATATAAAAAATATATATTTTTGCTTGAAAACAAGCGATGTATCAGTTCGATCGTACCCCCATACTAGCCATTTTGAGACTTTCGGAAGAGTTAACGCTCTTAACTGCTTGGTTTCCAAGATTAAAATTTAAATTTTAAGTATCGCATAGAACTAACGCGCAGCCCCTATACGTTATGTTTAAAAAAAATATATAAATTTTTTTTTCAAAATAGCGGCTATCGTAAAAATTCAAAGTGTCATAACTTTGCTAAATGACATCCTACTAAAAAATGTAGTATGCAAAAAGTGATTGGAATTTTAATTTGCATATAAAAACAATTTTTAATTATTTTTTTTTTAATAAAAACCGAGTCTTACCATATATTGACCGAGACCTCGAACGAGCTTTTATGCGACTCTGCATAGAGTTAACGCTCGTATGAGGTTTCTATTTAAGAAATCGATTTGAATTTTTAATACAAAATAGAGCTTTCGACTATACTTACGATACTATAAAAAAAAATTAAAAATTAAAAAATAAAAGTATTTTTTTTTCAAAACACGTTTAGTGTGATGAGTCGATCGACCCACCATACATACGCTCATAAGATTTTCAATATAGTTAAGGTCAGTGTGAGCTTGTTTATACATATTTGAATTTCAATTTTTGTGACAGTATAGAATTCTTAAGCATCCTGTGTATGTTTGTTAGCAAAATCCATTTTGTCAATTTTTTGCAAAATGGCGACAAGTATTAAAATTCAATCACTTATAACTCAGTAGTGTTGAATTTCGTCAAAAAGGTCTCAATACATGAAATGTTGAGAAGCCTAAAGTTCATAAGAATAAAATATAAAAAATATATATTTTTGCTTGAAAACAAGCGATGTATCAGTTCGATCGTACCCCCATACTAGCCATTTTGAGACTTTCGGAAGAGTTAACGCTCTTAACTGCTTGGTTTCAAAGATTAAAATTTAAATTTTAAGTATCGCATAGAACTAACGCGCAGCCCCTATACGTTATGTTTAAAAAAAATATATAAATTTTTTTTTCAAAATGGCGGCTATCGTAAAAATTCAAAGTGTCATAACTTTGCTAAATGACATCCTACTAAAAAATGTCGTATGCAAAAAGTGTTTGGAATTTTAATTTGCATATAAAAACAATTTTTAATTATTTTTTTTTTAATAAAAACCGAGTCTTACCATATATTGACCGAGACCTCGAACGAGCTTTTATGCGACTCTGCATAGAGTTAACGCTCGTATGAGGTTTCTATTTAAGAAATCGATTTGAATTTTTAATACAAAATAGAGCTTTCGACTATACTTACGATACTATAAAAAAAAATTAAAAATTAAAAAATAAAAGTATTTTTTTTTCAAAACACGTTTAGTGTGATGAGTCGATCGACCCACCATACATACGCTCATAAGATTTTCAATATAGTTAAGGTCAGTGTGAGCTTGTTTATACATATTTGAATTTCAATTTTTGTGACAGTATAGAATTCTTAAGCATCCTGTGTATGTTTGTTAGCAAAATCCATTTTGTCAATTTTTTGCAAAATGGCGACAAGTATTAAAATTCAATCACTTATAACTCAGTAGTGTTGAATTTCGTCAAAAAGGTCTCAATACATGAAATGTTGAGAAGCCTAAAGTTCATAAGAATAAAATATAAAAAATATTTATTTTTGCTTGAAAACAAGCGATGTATCAGTTCGATCGTACCCCCATACTAGCCATTTTGAGACTTTCGGAAGAGTTAACGCTCTTAACTGCTTGGTTTCAAAGATTAAAATTTAAATTTTAAGTATCGCATAGAACTAACGCGCAGCCCCTATACGTTATGTTTAAAAAAAATATATAAATTTTTTTTTCAAAATGGCGGCTATCGTAAAAATTCAAAGTGTCATAACTTTGCTAAATGACATCCTACTAAAAAATGTCGTATGCAAAAAGTGTTTGGAATTTTAATTTGCATATAAAAACAATTTTTAATTATTTTTTTTTTAATAAAAACCGAGTCTTACCATATATTGACCGAGACCTCGAACGAGCTTTTATGCGACTCTGCATAGAGTTAACGCTCGTATGAGGTTTCTATTTAAGAAATCGATTTGAATTTTTAATACAAAATAGAGCTTTCGACTATACTTACGATACTATAAAAAAAAATTAAAAATTAAAAAATAAAAGTATTTTTTTTTCAAAACACGTTTAGTGTGATGAGTCGATCGACCCACCATACATACGCTCATAAGATTTTCAATATAGTTAAGGTCAGTGTGAGCTTGTTTATACATATTTGAATTTCAATTTTTGTGACAGTATAGAATTCTTAAGCATCCTGTGTATGTTTGTTAGCAAAATCCATTTTGTCAATTTTTTGCAAAATGGCGACAAGTATTAAAATTCAATCACTTATAACTCAGTAGTGTTGAATTTCGTCAAAAAGGTCTCAATACATGAAATGTTGAGAAGCCTAAAGTTCATAAGAATAAAATATAAAAAATATATATTTTTGCTTGAAAACAAGCGATGTATCAGTTCGATCGTACCCCCATACTAGCCATTTTGAGACTTTCGGAAGAGTTAACGCTCTTAACTGCTTGGTTTTAAAGATTAAAATTTAAATTTTAAGTATCGCATAGAACTAACGCGCAGCCCCTATACGTTATGTTTAAAAAAAATATATAAATTTTTTTTTCAAAATGGCGGCTATCGTAAAAATTCAAAGTGTCATAACTTTGCTAAATGACATTCTACTAAAAAATGTCGTATGCAAAAAGTGTTTGGAATTTTAATTTGCATATAAAAACAATTTTTAATTATTTTTTTTTTAATAAAAACCGAGTCTTACCATATATTGACCGAGACCTCGAACGAGCTTTTATGCGACTCTGCATAGAGTTAACGCTCGTATGAGGTTTCTATTTAAGAAATCGATTTGAATTTTTAATACAAAATAGAGCTTTCGACTATACTTACGATACTATAAAAAAAAATTAAAAATTAAAAAATAAAAGTATTTTTTTTTCAAAACACGTTTAGTGTGATGAGTCGATCGACCCACCATACATACGCTCATAAGATTTTCAATATAGTTAAGGTCAGTGTGAGCTTGTTTATACATATTTGAATTTCAATTTTTGTGACAGTATAGAATTCTTAAGCATCCTGTGTATGTTTGTTAGCAAAATCCATTTTGTCAATTTTTTGCAAAATGGCGACAAGTATTAAAATTCAATCACTTATAACTCAGTAGTGTTGAATTTCGTCAAAAAGGTCTCAATACATGAAATGTTGAGAAGCCTAAAGTTCATAAGAATAAAATATAAAAAATATATATTTTTGCTTGAAAACAAGCGATGTATCAGTTCGATCGTACCCCCATACTAGCCATTTTGAGACTTTCGGAAGAGTTAACGCTCTTAACTGCTTGGTTTCAAAGATTAAAATTTAAATTTTAAGTATCGCATAGAACTAACGCGCAGCCCCTATACGTTATGTTTAAAAAAAATATATAAATTTTTTTTTCAAAATGGCGGCTATCGTAAAAATTCAAAGTGTCATAACTTTGCTAAATGACATCCTACTAAAAAATGTCGTATGCAAAAAGTGTTTGGAATTTTAATTTGCATATAAAAACAATTTTTAATTATTTTTTTTTTAATAAAAACCGAGTCTTACCATATATTGACCGAGACCTCGAACGAGCTTTTATGCGACTCTGCATAGAGTTAACGCTCGTATGAGGTTTCTATTTAAGAGATCGATTTGAATTTTTAATACAAAATAGAGCTTTCGACTATACTTACGATACTATAAAAAAAAATTAAAAATTAAAAAATAAAAGTATTTTTTTTTCAAAACACGTTTAGTGTGATGAGTCGATCGACCCACCATACATACGCTCATAAGATTTTCAATATAGTTAAGGTCAGTGTGAGCTTGTTTATACATATTTGAATTTCAATTTTTGTGACAGTATAGAATTCTTAAGCATCCTGTGTATGTTTGTTAGCAAAATCCATTTTGTCAATTTTTTGCAAAATGGCGACAAGTATTAAAATTCAATCACTTATAACTCAGTAGTGTTGAATTTCGTCAAAAAGGTCTCAATACATGAAATGTTGAGAAGCCTAAAGTTCATAAGAATAAAATATAAAAAATATATATTTTTGCTTGAAAACAAGCGATGTATCAGTTCGATCGTACCCCCATACTAGCCATTTTGAGACTTTCGGAAGAGTTAACGCTCTTAACTGCTTGGTTTCAAAGATTAAAATTTAAATTTTAAGTATCGCATAGAACTAACGCGCAGCCCCTATACGTTATGTTTAAAAAAAATATATAAATTTTTTTTTCAAAATGGCGGCTATCGTAAAAATTCAAAGTGTCATAACTTTGCTAAATGACATCCTACTAAAAAATGTCGTATGCAAAAAGTGTTTGGAATTTTAATTTGCATATAAAAACAATTTTTAATTATTTTTTTTTTAATAAAAACCGAGTCTTACCATATATTGACCGAGACCTCGAACGAGCTTTTATGCGACTCTGCATAGAGTTAACGCTCGTATGAGGTTTCTATTTAAGAAATCGATTTGAATTTTTAATACAAAATAGAGCTTTCGACTATACTTACGATACTATAAAAAAAAATTAAAAATTAAAAAATAAAAGTATTTTTTTTTCAAAACACGTTTAGTGTGATGAGTCGATCGACCCACCATACATACGCTCATAAGATTTTCAATATAGTTAAGGTCAGTGTGAGCTTGTTTATACATATTTGAATTTCAATTTTTGTGACAGTATAGAATTCTTAAGCATCCTGTGTATGTTTGTTAGCAAAATCCATTTTGTCAATTTTTTGCAAAATGGCGACAAGTATTAAAATTCAATCACTTATAACTCAGTAGTGTTGAATTTCGTCAAAAAGGTCTCAATACATGAAATGTTGAGAAGCCTAAAGTTCATCAGAATAAAATATAAAAAATATATATTTTTGCTTGAAAACAAGCGATGTATCAGTTCGATCGTACCCCCATACTAGCCATTTTGAGACTTTCGGAAGAGTTAACGCTCTTAACTGCTTGGTTTCAAAGATTAAAATTTAAATTTTAAGTATCGCATAGAACTAACGCGCAGCCCCTATACGTTATGTTTAAAAAAAATATATAAATTTTTTTTTCAAAATGGCGGCTATCGTAAAAATTCAAAGTGTCATAACTTTGCTAAATGACATCCTACTAAAAAATGTCGTATGCAAAAAGTGTTTGGAATTTTAATTTGCATATAAAAACAATTTTTAATTATTTTTTTTTTAATAAAAACCGAGTCTTACCATATATTGACCGAGACCTCGAACGAGCTTTTATGCGACTCTGCATAGAGTTAACGCTCGTATGAGGTTTCTATTTAAGAGATCGATTTGAATTTTTAATACAAAATAGAGCTTTCGACTATACTTACGATACTATAAAAAAAAATTAAAAATTAAAAAATAAAAGTATTTTTTTTTCAAAACACGTTTAGTGTGATGAGTCGATCGACCCACCATACATACGCTCATAAGATTTTCAATATAGTTAAGGTCAGTGTGAGCTTGTTTATACATATTTGAATTTCAATTTTTGTGACAGTATAGAATTCTTAAGCATCCTGTGTATGTTTGTTAGCAAAATCCATTTTGTCAATTTTTTGCAAAATGGCGACAAGTATTAAAATTCAATCACTTATAACTCAGTAGTGTTGAATTTCGTCAAAAAGGTCTCAATACATGAAATGTTGAGAAGCCTAAAGTTCATAAGAATAAAATATAAAAAATATATATTTTTGCTTGAAAACAAGCGATGTATCAGTTCGATCGTACCCCCATACTAGCCATTTTGAGACTTTCGGAAGAGTTAACGCTCTTAACTGCTTGGTTTCAAAGATTAAAATTTAAATTTTAAGTATCGCATAGAACTAACGCGCAGCCCCTATACGTTATGTTTAAAAAAAATATATAAATTTTTTTTTCAAAATGGCGGCTATCGTAAAAATTCAAAGTGTCATAACTTTGCTAAATGACATCCTACTAAAAAATGTCGTATGCAAAAAGTGTTTGGAATTTTAATTTGCATATAAAAACAATTTTTAATTATTTTTTTTTTAATAAAAACCGAGTCTTACCATATATTGACCGAGACCTCGAACGAGCTTTTATGCGACTCTGCATAGAGTTAACGCTCGTATGAGGTTTCTATTTAAGAAATCGATTTGAATTTTTAATACAAAATAGAGCTTTCGACTATACTTACGATACTATAAAAAAAAATTAAAAATTAAAAAATAAAAGTATTTTTTTTTCAAAACACGTTTAGTGTGATGAGTCGATCGACCCACCATACATACGCTCATAAGATTTTCAATATAGTTAAGGTCAGTGTGAGCTTGTTTATACATATTTGAATTTCAATTTTTGTGACAGTATAGAATTCTTAAGCATCCTGTGTATGTTTGTTAGCAAAATCCATTTTGTCAATTTTTTGCAAAATGGCGACAAGTATTAAAATTCAATCACTTATAACTCAGTAGTGTTGAATTTCGTCAAAAAGGTCTCAATACATGAAATGTTGAGAAGCCTAAAGTTCATAAGAATAAAATATAAAAAATATATATTTTTGCTTGAAAACAAGCGATGTATCAGTTCGATCGTACCCCCATACTAGCCATTTTGAGACTTTCGGAAGAGTTAACGCTCTTAATTGCTTGGTTTTAAAGATTAAAATTTAAATTTTAAGTATCGCATAGAACTAACGCGCAGCCCCTATAAGTTATGTTTAAAAAAAATATATAAATTTTTTTTTCAAAATGGCGGCTATCGTAAAAATTCAAAGTGTCATAACTTTGCTAAATGACATCCTACTAAAAAATTTTGTATGCAAAAAGTGTTTGGAATTTTAATTTGCATATAAAAACAATTTTTAATTATTTTTTTTTTAATAAAAACCGAGTCTTACCATATATTGACCGAGACCTCGAACGAGCTTTTATGCGACTCTGCATAGAGTTAACGCTCGTATGAGGTTTCTATTTAAGAAATCGATTTGAATTTTTAATACAAAATAGAGCTTTCGACTATACTTACGATACTATAAAAAAAAATTAAAAATTAAAAAATAAAAGTATTTTTTTTTCAAAACACGTTTAGTGTGATGAGTCGATCGACCCACCATACATACGCTCATAAGATTTTCAATATAGTTAAGGTCAGTGTGAGCTTGTTTATACATATTTGAATTTCAATTTTTGTGACAGTATAGAATTCTTAAGCATCCTGTGTATGTTTGTTAGCAAAATCCATTTTGTCAATTTTTTGCAAAATGGCGACAAGTATTAAAATTCAATCACTTATAACTCAGTAGTGTTGAATTTCGTCAAAAAGGTCTCAATACATGAAATGTTGAGAAGCCTAAAGTTCATAAGAATAAAATATAAAAAATATATATTTTTGCTTGAAAACAAGCGATGTATCAGTTCGATCGTACCCCCATACTAGCCATTTTGAGACTTTCGGAAGAGTTAACGCTCTTAACTGCTTGGTTTCAAAGATTTAAATTTAAATTTTAAGTATCGCATAGAACTAACGCGCAGCCCCTATACGTTATGTTTAAAAAAAATATATAAATTTTTTTTTCAAAATGGCGGCTATCGTAAAAATTCAAAGTGTCATAACTTTGCTAAATGACATCCTACTAAAAAATGTCGTATGCAAAAAGTGTTTGGAATTTTAATTTGCATATAAAAACAATTTTTAATTATTTTTTTTTTAATAAAAACCGAGTCTTACCATATATTGACCGAGACCTCGAACGAGCTTTTATGCGACTCTGCATAGAGTTAACGCTCGTATGAGGTTTCTATTTAAGAAATCGATTTGAATTTTTTAAACAAAATAGAGCTTTCGACTATACTTACGATACTATAAAAAAAAATTAAAAATTAAAAAATAAAAGTATTTTTTTTTCAAAACACGTTTAGTGTGATGAGTCGATCGACCCACCATACATACGCCCATAAGATTTTCAATATAGTTAAGGTCAGTGTGAGCTTGTTTATACATATTTGAATTTCAATTTTTGTGACAGTATAGAATTCTTAAGCATCCTGTGTATGTTTGTTAGCAAAATCCATTTTGTCAATTTTTTGCAAAATGGCGACAAGTATTAAAATTCAATCACTTATAACTCAGTAGTGTTGAATTTCGTCAAAAAGGTCTCAATACATGAAATGTTGAGAAGCCTAAAGTTCATAAGAATAAAATATAAAAAATATATATTTTTGCTTGAAAACAAGCGATGTATCAGTTCGATCGTACCCCCATACTAGCCATTTTGAGACTTTCGGAAGAGTTAACGCTCTTAACTGCTTGGTTTCAAAGATTAAAATTTAAATTTTAAGTATCGCATAGAACTAACGCGCAGCCCCTATACGTTATGTTTAAAAAAAATATATAAATTTTTTTTTCAAAATGGCGGCTATCGTAAAAATTCAAAGTGTCATAACTTTGCTAAATGACATCCTACTAAAAAATGTCGTATGCAAAAAGTGTTTGGAATTTTAATTTGCATATAAAAACAATTTTTAATTATTTTTTTTTTAATAAAAACCGAGTCTTACCATATATTGACCGAGACCTCGAACGAGCTTTTATGCGACTCTGCATAGAGTTAACGCTCGTATGAGGTTTCTATTTAAGAAATCGATTTGAATTTTTAATACAAAATAGAGCTTTCGACTATACTTACGATACTATAAAAAAAAATTAAAAATTAAAAAATAAAAGTATTTTTTTTTCAAAACACGTTTAGTGTGATGAGTCGATCGACCCACCATACATACGCTCATAAGATTTTCAATATAGTTAAGGTCAGTGTGAGCTTGTTTATACATATTTGAATTTCAATTTTTGTGACAGTATAGAATTCTTAAGCATCCTGTGTATGTTTGTTAGCAAAATCCATTTTGTCAATTTTTTGCAAAATGGCGACAAGTATTAAAATTCAATCACTTATAACTCAGTAGTGTTGAATTTCGTCAAAAAGGTCTCAATACATGAAATGTTGAGAAGCCTAAAGTTCATAAGAATAAAATATAAAAAATATATATTTTTGCTTGAAAACAAGCGATGTATCAGTTCGATCGTACCCCCATACTAGCCATTTTGAGACTTTCGGAAGAGTTAACGCTCTTAACTGCTTGGTTTCAAAGATTAAAATTTAAATTTTAAGTATCGCATAGAACTAACGCGCAGCCCCTATACGTTATGTTTAAAAAAAATATATAAATTTTTTTTTCAAAATGGCGGCTATCGTAAAAATTCAAAGTGTCATAACTTTGCTAAATGACATCCTACTAAAAAATGTCGTATGCAAAAAGTGTTTGGAATTTTAATTTGCATATAAAAACAATTTTTAATTATTTTTTTTTTAATAAAAACCGAGTCTTACCATATATTGACCGAGACCTCGAACGAGCTTTTATGCGACTCTGCATAGAGTTAACGCTCGTATGAGGTTTCTATTTAAGAAATCGATTTGAATTTTTAATACAAAATAGAGCTTTCGACTATACTTACGATACTATAAAAAAAAATTAAAAATTAAAAAATAAAAGTATTTTTTTTTCAAAACACGTTTAGTGTGATGAGTCGATCGACCCACCATACATACGCTCATAAGATTTTCAATATAGTTAAGGTCAGTGTGAGCTTGTTTATACATATTTGAATTTCAATTTTTGTGACAGTATAGAATTCTTAAGCATCCTGTGTATGTTTGTTAGCAAAATCCATTTTGTCAATTTTTTGCAAAATGGCGACAAGTATTAAAATTCAATCACTTATAACTCAGTAGTGTTGAATTTCGTCAAAAAGGTCTCAATACATGAAATGTTGAGAAGCCTAAAGTTCATAAGAATAAAATATAAAAAATATATATTTTTGCTTGAAAACAAGCGATGTATCAGTTCGATCGTACCCCCATACTAGCCATTTTGAGACTTTCGGAAGAGTTAACGCTCTTAACTGCTTGGTTTCAAAGATTAAAATTTAAATTTTAAGTATCGCATAGAACTAACGCGCAGCCCCTATACGTTATGTTTAAAAAAAATATATAAATTTTTTTTTCAAAATGGCGGCTATCGTAAAAATTCAAAGTGTCATAACTTTGCTAAATGACATCCTACTAAAAAATGTCGTATGCAAAAAGTGTTTGGAATTTTAATTTGCATATAAAAACAATTTTTAATTATTTTTTTTTTAATAAAAACCGAGTCTTACCATATATTGACCGAGACCTCGAACGAGCTTTTATGCGACTCTGCATAGAGTTAACGCTCGTATGAGGTTTCTATTTAACCCTTTAGCGCGCAAAGGGCGAAAACGGTCGATATATCGACCGACGACATAACGGTCTATAATTCAATACCTATTCATAATAAAATCTTTCTTAGCATCACAATATGTCGTCGAGGAAGCTCTTTCGTAGATATATCGACCATATGAAATTAATTTCTTGCTATAGGCTAAAACATGACAAAATCAAAAATGAAAATAAAACATGACAAAACTCTAAAAGAATTATTTTTTAATAATATTTCTTTATATGTGTATATGTAATATATTTCAAACAATAAATTATATTTTTGTGCCAATATTTGATCGTTCATTATATAAGAAATATATTTTTAAAATATCACCCTAAGTGGTCAAAGGTCGATATATCAACCGACAAAAATTTCAAAATTTCCAAAAAAAAATCTTTTTTTTTAATTTTTTTTATTAAAATTACTTTTTATATATAATAAAAGTTCTGAAAAGTAATTTTTTAACCCTTAATTCCAAAATAATTAATTTGCGCGCTAAAGGGTTAAGAAATCGATTTGAATTTTTAATACAAAATAGAGCTTTCGACTATACTTACGATACTATAAAAAAAAATTAAAAATTAAAAAATAAAAGTATTTTTTTTTCAAAACACGTTTAGTGTGATGAGTCGATCGACCCACCATACATACGCTCATAAGATTTTCAATATAGTTAAGGTCAGTGTGAGCTTGTTTATACATATTTGAATTTCAATTTTTGTGACAGTATAGAATTCTTAAGCATCCTGTGTATGTTTGTTAGCAAAATCCATTTTGTCAATTTTTTGCAAAATGGCGACAAGTATTAAAATTCAATCACTTATAACTCAGTAGTGTTGAATTTCGTCAAAAAGGTCTCAATACATGAAATGTTGAGAAGCCTAAAGTTCATAAGAATAAAATATAAAAAATATATATTTTTGCTTGAAAACAAGCGATGTATCAGTTCGATCGTACCCCCATACTAGCCATTTTGAGACTTTCGGAAGAGTTAACGCTCTTAACTGCTTGGTTTCAAAGATTAAAATTTAAATTTTAAGTATCGCATAGAACTAACGCGCAGCCCCTATACGTTATGTTTAAAAAAAATATATAAATTTTTTTTTCAAAATGGCGGCTATCGTAAAAATTCAAAGTGTCATAACTTTGCTAAATGACATCCTACTAAAAAATGTCGTATGCAAAAAGTGTTTGGAATTTTAATTTGCATATAAAAACAATTTTTAATTATTTTTTTTTTAATAAAAACCGAGTCTTACCATATATTGACCGAGACCTCGAACGAGCTTTTATGCGACTCTGCATAGAGTTAACGCTCGTATGAGGTTTCTATTTAAGAAATCGATTTGAATTTTTAATACAAAATAGAGCTTTCGACTATACTTACGATACTATAAAAAAAAATTAAAAATTAAAAAATAAAAGTATTTTTTTTTCAAAACACGTTTAGTGTGATGAGTCGATCGACCCACCATACATACGCTCATAAGATTTTCAATATAGTTAAGGTCAGTGTGAGCTTGTTTATACATATTTGAATTTCAATTTTTGTGACAGTATAGAATTCTTAAGCATCCTGTGTATGTTTGTTAGCAAAATCCATTTTGTCAATTTTTTGCAAAATGGCGACAAGTATTAAAATTCAATCACTTATAACTCAGTAGTGTTGAATTTCGTCAAAAAGGTCTCAATACATGAAATGTTGAGAAGCCTAAAGTTCATAAGAATAAAATATAAAAAATATATATTTTTGCTTGAAAACATGCGATGTATCAGTTCGATCGTACCCCCATACTAGCCATTTTGAGACTTTCGGAAGAGTTAACGCTCTTAACTGCTTGGTTTTAAAGATTATAATTTAAATTTTAAGTATCGCATAGAACTAACGCGCAGCCCCTATACGTTATGTTTAAAAAAAATATATAAATTTTTTTTTCAAAATGGCGGCTATCGTAAAAATTCAAAGTGTCATAACTTTGCTAAATGACATCCTACTAAAAAATGTCGTATGCAAAAAGTGTTTGGAATTTTAATTTGCATATAAAAACAATTTTTAATTATTTTTTTTTTAATAAAAACCGAGTCTTACCATATATTGACCGAGACCTCGAACGAGCTTTTATGCGACTCTGCATAGAGTTAACGCTCGTATGAGGTTTCTATTTAAGAAATCGATTTGAATTTTTAATACAAAATAGAGCTTTCGACTATACTTACGATACTATAAAAAAAAATTAAAAATTAAAAAATAAAAGTATTTTTTTTTCAAAACACGTTTAGTGTGATGAGTCGATCGACCCACCATACATACGCTCATAAGATTTTCAATATAGTTAAGGTCAGTGTGAGCTTGTTTATACATATTTGAATTTCAATTTTTGTGACAGTATAGAATTCTTAAGCATCCTGTGTATGTTTGTTAGCAAAATCCATTTTGTCAATTTTTTGCAAAATGGCGACAAGTATTAAAATTCAATCACTTATAACTCAGTAGTGTTGAATTTCGTCAAAAAGGTCTCAATACATGAAATGTTGAGAAGCCTAAAGTTCATAAGAATAAAATATAAAAAATATATATTTTTGCTTGAAAACAAGCGATGTATCAGTTCGATCGTACCCCCATACTAGCCATTTTGAGACTTTCGGAAGAGTTAACGCTCTTAACTGCTTGGTTTCAAAGATTAAAATTTAAATTTTAAGTATCGCATAGAACTAACGCGCAGCCCCTATACGTTATGTTTAAAAAAAATATATAAATTTTTTTTTCAAAATGGCGGCTATCGTAAAAATTCAAAGTGTCATAACTTTGCTAAATGACATCCTACTAAAAAATGTCGTATGCAAAAAGTGTTTGGAATTTTAATTTGCATATAAAAACAATTTTTAATTATTTTTTTTTTAATAAAAACCGAGTCTTACCATATATTGACCGAGACCTCGAACGAGCTTTTATGCGACTCTGCATAGAGTTAACGCTCGTATGAGGTTTCTATTTAAGAAATCGATTTGAATTTTTAATACAAAATAGAGCTTTCGACTATACTTACGATACTATAAAAAAAAATTAAAAATTAAAAAATAAAAGTATTTTTTTTTCAAAACACGTTTAGTGTGATGAGTCGATCGACCCACCATACATACGCTCATAAAATTTTCAATATAGTTAAGGTCAGTGTGAGCTTGTTTATACATATTTGAATTTCAATTTTTGTGACAGTATAGAATTCTTAAGCATCCTGTGTATGTTTGTTAGCAAAATCCATTTTGTCAATTTTTTGCAAAATGGCGACAAGTATTAAAATTCAATCACTTATAACTCAGTAGTGTTGAATTTCGTCAAAAAGGTCTCAATACATGAAATGTTGAGAAGCCTAAAGTTCATAAGAATAAAATATAAAAAATATATATTTTTGCTTGAAAACAAGCGATGTATCAGTTCGATCGTACCCCCATACTAGCCATTTTGAGACTTTCGGAAGAGTTAACGCTCTTAACTGCTTGGTTTCAAAGATTAAAATTTAAATTTTAAGTATCGCATAGAACTAACGCGCAGCCCCTATACGTTATGTTTAAAAAAAATATATAAATTTTTTTTTCAAAATGGCGGCTATCGTAAAAATTCAAAGTGTCATAACTTTGCTAAATGACATCCTACTAAAAAATGTCGTATGCAAAAAGTGTTTGGAATTTTAATTTGCATATAAAAACAATTTTTAATTATTTTTTTTTTAATAAAAACCGAGTCTTACCATATATTGACCGAGACCTCGAACGAGCTTTTATGCGACTCTGCATAGAGTTAACGCTCGTATGAGGTTTCTATTTAAGAAATCGATTTGAATTTTTAATACAAAATAGAGCTTTCGACTATACTTACGATACTATAAAAAAAAATTAAAAATTAAAAAATAAAAGTATTTTTTTTTCAAAACACGTTTAGTGTGATGAGTCGATCGACCCACCATACATACGCTCATAAGATTTTCAATATAGTTAAGGTCAGTGTGAGCTTGTTTATACATATTTGAATTTCAATTTTTGTGACAGTATAGAATTCTTAAGCATCCTGTGTATGTTTGTTAGCAAAATCCATTTTGTCAATTTTTTGCAAAATGGCGACAAGTATTAAAATTCAATCACTTATAACTCAGTAGTGTTGAATTTCGTCAAAAAGGTCTCAATACATGAAATGTTGATAAGCCTAAAGTTCATAAGAATAAAATATAAAAAATATATATTTTTGCTTGAAAACAAGCGATGTATCAGTTCGATCGTACCCCCATACTAGCCATTTTGAGACTTTCGGAAGAGTTAACGCTCTTAACTGCTTGGTTTCAAAGATTAAAATTTAAATTTTAAGTATCGCATAGAACTAACGCGCAGCCCCTATACGTTATGTTTAAAAAAAATATATAAATTTTTTTTTCAAAATGGCGGCTATCGTAAAAATTCAAAGTGTCATAACTTTGCTAAATGACATCCTACTAAAAAATGTCGTATGCAAAAAGTGTTTGGAATTTTAATTTGCATATAAAAACAATTTTTAATTATTTTTTTTTTAATAAAAACCGAGTCTTACCATATATTGACCGAGACCTCGAACGAGCTTTTATGCGACTCTGCATAGAGTTAACGCTCGTATGAGGTTTCTATTTAAGAAATCGATTTGAATTTTTAATACAAAATAGAGCTTTCGACTATACTTACGATACTATAAAAAAAAATTAAAAATTAAAAAATAAAAGTATTTTTTTTTCAAAACACGTTTAGTGTGATGAGTCGATCGACCCACCATACATACGCTCATAAGATTTTCAATATAGTTAAGGTCAGTGTGAGCTTGTTTATACATATTTGAATTTCAATTTTTGTGACAGTATAGAATTCTTAAGCATCCTGTGTATGTTTGTTAGCAAAATCCATTTTGTCAATTTTTTGCAAAATGGCGACAAGTATTAAAATTCAATCACTTATAACTCAGTAGTGTTGAATTTCGTCAAAAAGGTCTCAATACATGAAATGTTGAGAAGCCTAAAGTTCATAAGAATAAAATATAAAAAATATATATTTTTGCTTGAAAACATGCGATGTATCAGTTCGATCGTACCCCCATACTAGCCATTTTGAGACTTTCGGAAGAGTTAACGCTCTTAACTGCTTGGTTTTAAAGATTAAAATTTAAATTTTAAGTATCGCATAGAACTAACGCGCAGCCCCTATACGTTATGTTTAAAAAAAATATATAAATTTTTTTTTCAAAATGGCGGCTATCGTAAAAATTCAAAGTGTCATAACTTTGCTAAATGACATCCTACTAAAAAATGTCGTATGCAAAAAGTGTTTGGAATTTTAATTTGCATATAAAAACAATTTTTAATTATTTTTTTTTTAATAAAAACCGAGTCTTACCATATATTGACCGAGACCTCGAACGAGCTTTTATGCGACTCTGCATAGAGTTAACGCTCGTATGAGGTTTCTATTTAAGAAATCGATTTGAATTTTTAATACAAAATAGAGCTTTCGACTATACTTACGATACTATAAAAAAAAATTAAAAATTAAAAAATAAAAGTATTTTTTTTTCAAAACACGTTTAGTGTGATGAGTCGATCGACCCACCATACATACGCTCATAAGATTTTCAATATAGTTAAGGTCAGTGTGAGCTTGTTTATACATATTTGAATTTCAATTTTTGTGACAGTATAGAATTCTTAAGCATCCTGTGTATGTTTGTTAGCAAAATCCATTTTGTTAATTTTTTGCAAAATGGCGACAAGTATTAAAATTCAATCACTTATAACTCAGTAGTGTTGAATTTCGTCAAAAAGGTCTCAATACATGAAATGTTGAGAAGCCTAAAGTTCATAAGAATAAAATATAAAAAATATATATTTTTGCTTGAAAACAAGCGATGTATCAGTTCGATCGTACCCCCATACTAGCCATTTTGAGACTTTCGGAAGAGTTAACGCTCTTAACTGCTTGGTTTCAAAGATTAAAATTTAAATTTTAAGTATCGCATAGAACTAACGCGCAGCCCCTATACGTTATGTTTAAAAAAAATATATAAATTTTTTTTTCAAAATGGCGGCTATCGTAAAAATTCAAAGTGTCATAACTTTGCTAAATGACATCCTACTAAAAAATGTCGTATGCAAAAAGTGTTTGGAATTTTAATTTGCATATAAAAACAATTTTTAATTATTTTTTTTTTAATAAAAACCGAGTCTTACCATATATTGACCGAGACCTCGAACGAGCTTTTATGCGACTCTGCATAGAGTTAACGCTCGTATGAGGTTTCTATTTAAGAAATCGATTTGAATTTTTAATACAAAATAGAGCTTTCGACTATACTTACGATACTATAAAAAAAAATTAAAAATTAAAAAATAAAAGTATTTTTTTTTCAAAACACGTTTAGTGTGATGAGTCGATCGACCCACCATACATACGCTCATAAGATTTTCAATATAGTTAAGGTCAGTGTGAGCTTGTTTATACATATTTGAATTTCAATTTTTGTGACAGTATAGAATTCTTAAGCATCCTGTGTATGTTTGTTAGCAAAATCCATTTTGTCAATTTTTTGCAAAATGGCGACAAGTATTAAAATTCAATCACTTATAACTCAGTAGTGTTGAATTTCGTCAAAAAGGTCTCAATACATGAAATGTTGAGAAGCCTAAAGTTCATAAGAATAAAATATAAAAAATATATATTTTTGCTTGAAAACAAGCGATGTATCAGTTCGATCGTACCCCCATACTAGCCATTTTGAGACTTTCGGAAGAGTTAACGCTCTTAACTGCTTGGTTTCAAAGATTAAAATTTAAATTTAAAGTATCGCATAGAACTAACGCGCAGCCCCTATACGTTATGTTTAAAAAAAATATATAAATTTTTTTTTCAAAATGGCGGCTATCGTAAAAATTCAAAGTGTCATAACTTTGCTAAATGACATCCTACTAAAAAATGTCGTATGCAAAAAGTGTTTGGAATTTTAATTTGCATATAAAAACAATTTTTAATTATTTTTTTTTTAATAAAAACCGAGTCTTACCATATATTGACCGAGACCTCGAACGAGCTTTTATGCGACTCTGCATAGAGTTAACGCTCGTATGAGGTTTCTATTTTAAAAATCGATTTGAATTTTTAATACAAAATAGAGCTTTCGACTATACTTACGATACTATAAAAAAAAATTAAAAATTAAAAAATAAAAGTATTTTTTTTTCAAAACACGTTTAGTGTGATGAGTCGATCGACCCACCATACATACGCTCATAAGATTTTCAATATAGTTAAGGTCAGTGTGAGCTTGTTTATACATATTTGAATTTCAATTTTTGTGACAGTATAGAATTCTTAAGCATCCTGTGTATGTTTGTTAGCAAAATCCATTTTGTCAATTTTTTGCAAAATGGCGACAAGTATTAAAATTCAATCACTTATAACTCAGTAGTGTTGAATTTCGTCAAAAAGGTCTCAATACATGAAATGTTGAGAAGCCTAAAGTTCATAAGAATAAAATATAAAAAATATATATTTTTGCTTGAAAACAAGCGATGTATCAGTTCGATCGTACCCCCATACTAGCCATTTTGAGACTTTCGGAAGAGTTAACGCTCTTAACTGCTTGGTTTCAAAGATTAAAATTTAAATTTTAAGTATCGCATAGAACTAACGCGCAGCCCCTATACGTTATGTTTAAAAAAAATATATAAATTTTTTTTTCAAAATGGCGGCTATCGTAAAAATTCAAAGTGTCATAACTTTGCTAAATGACATCCTACTAAAAAATGTCGTATGCAAAAAGTGTTTGGAATTTTAATTTGCATATAAAAACAATTTTTAATTATTTTTTTTTTAATAAAAACCGAGTCTTACCATATATTGACCGAGACCTCGAACGAGCTTTTATGCGACTCTGCATAGAGTTAACGCTCGTATGAGGTTTCTATTTAAGAAATCGATTTGAATTTTTAATACAAAATAGAGCTTTCGACTATACTTACGATACTATAAAAAAAAATTAAAAATTAAAAAATAAAAGTATTTTTTTTTCAAAACACGTTTAGTGTGATGAGTCGATCGACCCACCATACATACGCTCATAAGATTTTCAATATAGTTAAGGTCAGTGTGAGCTTGTTTATACATATTTGAATTTCAATTTTTGTGACAGTATAGAATTCTTAAGCATCCTGTGTATGTTTGTTAGCAAAATCCATTTTGTCAATTTTTTGCAAAATGGCGACAAGTATTAAAATTCAATCACTTATAACTCAGTAGTGTTGAATTTCGTCAAAAAGGTCTCAATACATGAAATGTTGAGAAGCCTAAAGTTCATAAGAATAAAATATAAAAAATATATATTTTTGCTTGAAAACAAGCGATGTATCAGTTCGATCGTACCCCCATACTAGCCATTTTGAGACTTTCGGAAGAGTTAACGCTCTTAACTGCTTGGTTTCAAAGATTAAAATTTAAATTTTAAGTATCGCATAGAACTAACGCGCAGCCCCTATACGTTATGTTTAAAAAAAATATATAAATTTTTTTTTCAAAATGGCGGCTATCGTAAAAATTCAAAGTGTCATAACTTTGCTAAATGACATCCTACTAAAAAATGTCGTATGCAAAAAGTGTTTGGAATTTTAATTTGCATATAAAAACAATTTTTAATTATTTTTTTTTTAATAAAAACCGAGTCTTACCATATATTGACCGAGACCTCGAACGAGCTTTTATGCGACTCTGCATAGAGTTAACGCTCGTATGAGGTTTCTATTTAAGAAATCGATTTGAATTTTTAATACAAAATAGAGCTTTCGACTATACTTACGATACTATAAAAAAAAATTAAAAATTAAAAAATAAAAGTATTTTTTTTTCAAAACACGTTTAGTGTGATGAGTCGATCGACCCACCATACATACGCTCATAAGATTTTCAATATAGTTAAGGTCAGTGTGAGCTTGTTTATACATATTTGAATTTCAATTTTTGTGACAGTATAGAATTCTTAAGCATCCTGTGTATGTTTGTTAGCAAAATCCATTTTGTCAATTTTTTGCAAAATGGCGACAAGTATTAAAATTCAATCACTTATAACTCAGTAGTGTTGAATTTCGTCAAAAAGGTCTCAATACATGAAATGTTGAGAAGCCTAAAATTCATAAGAATAAAATATAAAAAATATATATTTTTGCTTGAAAACAAGCGATGTATCAGTTCGATCGTACCCCCATACTAGCCATTTTGAGACTTTCGGAAGAGTTAACGCTCTTAACTGCTTGGTTTCAAAGATTAAAATTTAAATTTTAAGTATCGCATAGAACTAACGCGCAGCCCCTATACGTTATGTTTAAAAAAAATATATAAATTTTTTTTTCAAAATGGCGGCTATCGTAAAAATTCAAAGTGTCATAACTTTGCTAAATGACATCCTACTAAAAAATATCGTATGCAAAAAGTGTTTGGAATTTTAATTTGCATATAAAAACAATTTTTAATTATTTTTTTTTTAATAAAAACCGAGTCTTACCATATATTGACCGAGACCTCGAACGAGCTTTTATGCGACTCTGCATAGAGTTAACGCTCGTATGAGGTTTCTATTTAAGAAATCGATTTGAATTTTTAATACAAAATAGAGCTTTCGACTATACTTACGATACTATAAAAAAAAATTAAAAATTAAAAAATAAAAGTATTTTTTTTTCAAAACACGTTTAGTGTGATGAGTCGATCGACCCACCATACATACGCTCATAAGATTTTCAATATAGTTAAGGTCAGTGTGAGCTTGTTTATACATATTTGAATTTCAATTTTTGTGACAGTATAGAATTCTTAAGCATCCTGTGTATGTTTGTTAGCAAAATCCATTTTGTCAATTTTTTGCAAAATGGCGACAAGTATTAAAATTCAATCACTTATAACTCAGTAGTGTTGAATTTCGTCAAAAAGGTCTCAATACATGAAATGTTGAGAAGCCTAAAGTTCATAAGAATAAAATATAAAAAATATATATTTTTGCTTGAAAACATGCGATGTATCAGTTCGATCGTACCCCCATACTAGCCATTTTGAGACTTTCGGAAGAGTTAACGCTCTTAACTGCTTGGTTTTAAAGATTAAAATTTAAATTTTAAGTATCGCATAGAACTAACGCGCAGCCCCTATACGTTATGTTTAAAAAAAATATATAAATTTTTTTTTCAAAATGGCGGCTATCGTAAAAATTCAAAGTGTCATAACTTTGCTAAATGACATCCTACTAAAAAATGTCGTATGCAAAAAGTGTTTGGAATTTTAATTTGCATATAAAAACAATTTTTAATTATTTTTTTTTTAATAAAAACCGAGTCTTACCATATATTGACCGAGACCTCGAACGAGCTTTTATGCGACTCTGCATAGAGTTAACGCTCGTATGAGGTTTCTATTTAAGAAATCGATTTGAATTTTTAATACAAAATAGAGCTTTCGACTATACTTACGATACTATAAAAAAAAATTAAAAATTAAAAAATAAAAGTATTTTTTTTTCAAAACACGTTTAGTGTGATGAGTCGATCGACCCACCATACATACGCTCATAAGATTTTCAATATAGTTAAGGTCAGTGTGAGCTTGTTTATACATATTTGAATTTCAATTTTTGTGACAGTATAGAATTCTTAAGCATCCTGTGTATGTTTGTTAGCAAAATCCATTTTGTCAATTTTTTGCAAAATGGCGACAAGTATTAAAATTCAATCACTTATAACTCAGTAGTGTTGAATTTCGTCAAAAAGGTCTCAATACATGAAATGTTGAGAAGCCTAAAGTTCATAAGAATAAAATATAAAAAATATATATTTTTGCTTGAAAACAAGCGATGTATCAGTTCGATCGTACCCCCATACTAGCCATTTTGAGACTTTCGGAAGAGTTAACGCTCTTAACTGCTTGGTTTCAAAGATTTAAATTTAAATTTTAAGTATCGCATAGAACTAACGCGCAGCCCCTATACGTTATGTTTAAAAAAAATATATAAATTTTTTTTTCAAAATGGCGGCTATCGTAAAAATTCAAAGTGTCATAACTTTGCTAAATGACATCCTACTAAAAAATGTCGTATGCAAAAAGTGTTTGGAATTTTAATTTGCATATAAAAACAATTTTTAATTATTTTTTTTTTAATAAAAACCGAGTCTTACCATATATTGACCGAGACCTCGAACGAGCTTTTATGCGACTCTGCATAGAGTTAACGCTCGTATGAGGTTTCTATTTAAGAAATCGATTTGAATTTTTAATACAAAATAGAGCTTTCGACTATACTTACGATACTATAAAAAAAAATTAAAAATTAAAAAATAAAAGTATTTTTTTTTCAAAACACGTTTAGTGTGATGAGTCGATCGACCCACCATACATACGCTCATAAAATTTTCAATATAGTTAAGGTCAGTGTGAGCTTGTTTATACATATTTGAATTTCAATTTTTGTGACAGTATAGAATTCTTAAGCATCCTGTGTATGTTTGTTAGCAAAATCCATTTTGTCAATTTTTTGCAAAATGGCGACAAGTATTAAAATTCAATCACTTATAACTCAGTAGTGTTGAATTTTGTCAAAAAGGTCTCAATACATGAAATGTTGAGAAGCCTAAAGTTCATAAGAATAAAATATAAAAAATATATATTTTTGCTTGAAAACAAGCGATGTATCAGTTCGATCGTACCCCCATACTAGCCATTTTGAGACTTTCGGAAGAGTTAACGCTCTTAACTGCTTGGTTTCAAAGATTAAAATTTAAATTTTAAGTATCGCATAGAACTAACGCGCAGCCCCTATACGTTATGTTTAAAAAAAATATATAAATTTTTTTTTCAAAATGGCGGCTATCGTAAAAATTCAAAGTGTCATAACTTTGCTAAATGACATCCTACTAAAAAATGTCGTATGCAAAAAGTGTTTGGAATTTTAATTTGCATATAAAAACAATTTTTAATTATTTTTTTTTTAATAAAAACCGAGTCTTACCATATATTGACCGAGACCTCGAACGAGCTTTTATGCGACTCTGCATAGAGTTAACGCTCGTATGAGGTTTCTATTTAAGAAATCGATTTGAATTTTTAATACAAAATAGAGCTTTCGACTATACTTACGATACTATAAAAAAAAATTAAAAATTAAAAAATAAAAGTATTTTTTTTTCAAAACACGTTTAGTGTGATGAGTCGATCGACCCACCATACATACGCTCATAAGATTTTCAATATAGTTAAGGTCAGTGTGAGCTTGTTTATACATATTTGAATTTCAATTTTTGTGACAGTATAGAATTCTTAAGCATCCTGTGTATGTTTGTTAGCAAAATCCATTTTGTCAATTTTTTGCAAAATGGCGACAAGTATTAAAATTCAATCACTTATAACTCAGTAGTGTTGAATTTCGTCAAAAAGGTCTCAATACATGAAATGTTGAGAAGCCTAAAGTTCATAAGAATAAAATATAAAAAATATATATTTTTGCTTGAAAACAAGCGATGTATCAGTTCGATCGTACCCCCATACTAGCCATTTTGAGACTTTCGGAAGAGTTAACGCTCTTAACTGCTTGGTTTCAAAGATTAAAATTTAAATTTTAAGTATCGCATAGAACTAACGCGCAGCCCCTATACGTTATGTTTAAAAAAAATATATAAATTTTTTTTTCAAAATGGCGGCTATCGTAAAAATTCAAAGTGTCATAACTTTGCTAAATGACATCCTACTAAAAAATGTCGTATGCAAAAAGTGTTTGGAATTTTAATTTGCATATAAAAACAATTTTTAATTATTTTTTTTTTAATAAAAACCGAGTCTTACCATATATTGACCGAGACCTCGAACGAGCTTTTATGCGACTCTGCATAGAGTTAACGCTCGTATGAGGTTTCTATTTAAGAAATCGATTTGAATTTTTAATACAAAATAGAGCTTTCGACTATACTTACGATACTATAAAAAAAAATTAAAAATTAAAAAATAAAAGTATTTTTTTTTCAAAACACGTTTAGTGTGATGAGTCGATCGACCCACCATACATACGCTCATAAGATTTTCAATATAGTTAAGGTCAGTGTGAGCTTGTTTATACATATTTGAATTTCAATTTTTGTGACAGTATAGAATTCTTAAGCATCCTGTGTATGTTTGTTAGCAAAATCCATTTTGTCAATTTTTTGCAAAATGGCGACAAGTATTAAAATTCAATCACTTATAACTCAGTAGTGTTGAATTTCGTCAAAAAGGTCTCAATACATGAAATGTTGAGAAGCCTAAAGTTCATAAGAATAAAATATAAAAAATATATATTTTTGCTTGAAAACAAGCGATGTATCAGTTCGATCGTACCCCCATACTAGCCATTTTGAGACTTTCGGAAGAGTTAACGCTCTTAACTGCTTGGTTTCAAAGATTAAAATTTAAATTTTAAGTATCGCATAGAACTAACGCGCAGCCCCTATACGTTATGTTTAAAAAAAATATATAAATTTTTTTTTCAAAATGGCGGCTATCGTAAAAATTCAAAGTGTCATAACTTTGCTAAATGACATCCTACTAAAAAATGTCGTATGCAAAAAGTGTTTGGAATTTTAATTTGCATATAAAAACAATTTTTAATTATTTTTTTTTTAATAAAAACCGAGTCTTACCATATATTGACCGAGACCTCGAACGAGCTTTTATGCGACTCTGCATAGAGTTAACGCTCGTATGAGGTTTCTATTTAAGAAATCGATTTGAATTTTTAATACAAAATAGAGCTTTCGACTATACTTACGATACTATAAAAAAAAATTAAAAATTAAAAAATAAAAGTATTTTTTTTTCAAAACACGTTTAGTGTGATGAGTCGATCGACCCACCATACATACGCTCATAAGATTTTCAATATAGTTAAGGTCAGTGTGAGCTTGTTTATACATATTTGAATTTCAATTTTTGTGACAGTATAGAATTCTTAAGCATCCTGTGTATGTTTGTTAGCAAAATCCATTTTGTCAATTTTTTGCAAAATGGCGACAAGTATTAAAATTCAATCACTTATAACTCAGTAGTGTTGAATTTCGTCAAAAAGGTCTCAATACATGAAATGTTGAGAAGCCTAAAATTCATAAGAATAAAATATAAAAAATATATATTTTTGCTTGAAAACAAGCGATGTATCAGTTCGATCGTACCCCCATACTAGCCATTTTGAGACTTTCGGAAGAGTTAACGCTCTTAACTGCTTGGTTTCAAAGATTTAAATTTAAATTTTAAGTATCGCATAGAACTAACGCGCAGCCCCTATACGTTATGTTTAAAAAAAATATATAAATTTTTTTTTCAAAATGGCGGCTATCGTAAAAATTCAAAGTGTCATAACTTTGCTAAATGACATCCTACTAAAAAATGTCGTATGCAAAAAGTGTTTGGAATTTTAATTTGCATATAAAAACAATTTTTAATTATTTTTTTTTTAATAAAAACCGAGTCTTACCATATATTGACCGAGACCTCGAACGAGCTTTTATGCGACTCTGCATAGAGTTAACGCTCGTATGAGGTTTCTATTTAAGAAATCGATTTGAATTTTTAATACAAAATAGAGCTTTCGACTATACTTACGATACTATAAAAAAAAATTAAAAATTAAAAAATAAAAGTATTTTTTTTTCAAAACACGTTTAGTGTGATGAGTCGATCGACCCACCATACATACGCTCATAAAATTTTCAATATAGTTAAGGTCAGTGTGAGCTTGTTTATACATATTTGAATTTCAATTTTTGTGACAGTATAGAATTCTTAAGCATCCTGTGTATGTTTGTTAGCAAAATCCATTTTGTCAATTTTTTGCAAAATGGCGACAAGTATTAAAATTCAATCACTTATAACTCAGTAGTGTTGAATTTTGTCAAAAAGGTCTCAATACATGAAATGTTGAGAAGCCTAAAGTTCATAAGAATAAAATATAAAAAATATATATTTTTGCTTGAAAACAAGCGATGTATCAGTTCGATCGTACCCCCATACTAGCCATTTTGAGACTTTCGGAAGAGTTAACGCTCTTAACTGCTTGGTTTCAAAGATTAAAATTTAAATTTTAAGTATCGCATAGAACTAACGCGCAGCCCCTATACGTTATGTTTAAAAAAAATATATAAATTTTTTTTTCAAAATGGCGGCTATCGTAAAAATTCAAAGTGTCATAACTTTGCTAAATGACATCCTACTAAAAAATGTCGTATGCAAAAAGTGTTTGGAATTTTAATTTGCATATAAAAACAATTTTTAATTATTTTTTTTTTAATAAAAACCGAGTCTTACCATATATTGACCGAGACCTCGAACGAGCTTTTATGCGACTCTGCATAGAGTTAACGCTCGTATGAGGTTTCTATTTAAGAAATCGATTTGAATTTTTAATACAAAATAGAGCTTTCGACTATACTTACGATACTATAAAAAAAAATTAAAAATTAAAAAATAAAAGTATTTTTTTTTCAAAACACGTTTAGTGTGATGAGTCGATCGACCCACCATACATACGCTCATAAGATTTTCAATATAGTTAAGGTCAGTGTGAGCTTGTTTATACATATTTGAATTTCAATTTTTGTGACAGTATAGAATTCTTAAGCATCCTGTGTATGTTTGTTAGCAAAATCCATTTTGTCAATTTTTTGCAAAATGGCGACAAGTATTAAAATTCAATCACTTATAACTCAGTAGTGTTGAATTTCGTCAAAAAGGTCTCAATACATGAAATGTTGAGAAGCCTAAAGTTCATAAGAATAAAATATAAAAAATATATATTTTTGCTTGAAAACAAGCGATGTATCAGTTCGATCGTACCCCCATACTAGCCATTTTGAGACTTTCGGAAGAGTTAACGCTCTTAACTGCTTGGTTTCAAAGATTTAAATTTAAATTTTAAGTATCGCATAGAACTAACGCGCAGCCCCTATACGTTATGTTTAAAAAAAATATATAAATTTTTTTTTCAAAATGGCGGCTATCGTAAAAATTCAAAGTGTCATAACTTTGCTAAATGACATCCTACTAAAAAATGTCGTATGCAAAAAGTGTTTGGAATTTTAATTTGCATATAAAAACAATTTTTAATTATTTTTTTTTTAATAAAAACCGAGTCTTACCATATATTGACCGAGACCTCGAACGAGCTTTTATGCGACTCTGCATAGAGTTAACGCTCGTATGAGGTTTCTATTTAAGAAATCGATTTGAATTTTTAATACAAAATAGAGCTTTCGACTATACTTACGATACTATAAAAAAAAATTAAAAATTAAAAAATAAAAGTATTTTTTTTTCAAAACACGTTTAGTGTGATGAGTCGATCGACCCACCATACATACGCTCATAAAATTTTCAATATAGTTAAGGTCAGTGTGAGCTTGTTTATACATATTTGAATTTCAATTTTTGTGACAGTATAGAATTCTTAAGCATCCTGTGTATGTTTGTTAGCAAAATCCATTTTGTCAATTTTTTGCAAAATGGCGACAAGTATTAAAATTCAATCACTTATAACTCAGTAGTGTTGAATTTCGTCAAAAAGGTCTCAATACATGAAATGTTGAGAAGCCTAAAGTTCATAAGAATAAAATATAAAAAATATATATTTTTGCTTGAAAACAAGCGATGTATCAGTTCGATCGTACCCCCATACTAGCCATTTTGAGACTTTCGGAAGAGTTAACGCTCTTAACTGCTTGGTTTCAAAGATTAAAATTTAAATTTTAAGTATCGCATAGAACTAACGCGCAGCCCCTATACGTTATGTTTAAAAAAAATATATAAATTTTTTTTTCAAAATGGCGGCTATCGTAAAAATTCAAAGTGTCATAACTTTGCTAAATGACATCCTACTAAAAAATGTCGTATGCAAAAAGTGTTTGGAATTTTAATTTGCATATAAAAACAATTTTTAATTATTTTTTTTTTAATAAAAACCGAGTCTTACCATATATTGACCGAGACCTCGAACGAGCTTTTATGCGACTCTGCATAGAGTTAACGCTCGTATGAGGTTTCTATTTAAGAAATCGATTTGAATTTTTAATACAAAATAGAGCTTTCGACTATACTTACGATACTATAAAAAAAAATTAAAAATTAAAAAATAAAAGTATTTTTTTTTCAAAACACGTTTAGTGTGATGAGTCGATCGACCCACCATACATACGCTCATAAGATTTTCAATATAGTTAAGGTCAGTGTGAGCTTGTTTATACATATTTGAATTTCAATTTTTGTGACAGTATAGAATTCTTAAGCATCCTGTGTATGTTTGTTAGCAAAATCCATTTTGTCAATTTTTTGCAAAATGGCGACAAGTATTAAAATTCAATCACTTATAACTCAGTAGTGTTGAATTTCGTCAAAAAGGTCTCAATACATGAAATGTTGAGAAGCCTAAAGTTCATAAGAATAAAATATAAAAAATATATATTTTTGCTTGAAAACAAGCGATGTATCAGTTCGATCGTACCCCCATACTAGCCATTTTGAGACTTTCGGAAGAGTTAACGCTCTTAACTGCTTGGTTTCAAAGATTAAAATTTAAATTTTAAGTATCGCATAGAACTAACGCGCAGCCCCTATACGTTATGTTTAAAAAAAATATATAAATTTTTTTTTCAAAATGGCGGCTATCGTAAAAATTCAAAGTGTCATAACTTTGCTAAATGACATCCTACTAAAAAATGTCGTATGCAAAAAGTGTTTGGAATTTTAATTTGCATATAAAAACAATTTTTAATTATTTTTTTTTTAATAAAAACCGAGTCTTACCATATATTGACCGAGACCTCGAACGAGCTTTTATGCGACTCTGCATAGAGTTAACGCTCGTATGAGGTTTCTATTTAAGAAATCGATTTGAATTTTTAATACAAAATAGAGCTTTCGACTATACTTACGATACTATAAAAAAAAATTAAAAATTAAAAAATAAAAGTATTTTTTTTTCAAAACACGTTTAGTGTGATGAGTCGATCGACCCACCATACATACGCTCATAAGATTTTCAATATAGTTAAGGTCAGTGTGAGCTTGTTTATACATATTTGAATTTCAATTTTTGTGACAGTATAGAATTCTTAAGCATCCTGTGTATGTTTGTTAGCAAAATCCATTTTGTCAATTTTTTGCAAAATGGCGACAAGTATTAAAATTCAATCACTTATAACTCAGTAGTGTTGAATTTCGTCAAAAAGGTCTCAATACATGAAATGTTAAGAAGCCTAAAGTTCATAAGAATAAAATATAAAAAATATATATTTTTGCTTGAAAACAAGCGATGTATCAGTTCGATCGTACCCCCATACTAGCCATTTTGAGACTTTCGGAAGAGTTAACGCTCTTAACTGCTTGGTTTCAAAGATTAAAATTTAAATTTTAAGTATCGCATAGAACTAACGCGCAGCCCCTATACGTTATGTTTAAAAAAAATATATAAATTTTTTTTTCAAAATGGCGGCTATCGTAAAAATTCAAAGTGTCATAACTTTGCTAAATGACATCCTACTAAAAAATGTCGTATGCAAAAAGTGTTTGGAATTTTAATTTGCATATAAAAACAATTTTTAATTATTTTTTTTTTAATAAAAACCGAGTCTTACCATATATTGACCGAGACCTCGAACGAGCTTTTATGCGACTCTGCATAGAGTTAACGCTCGTATGAGGTTTCTATTTAAGAAATCGATTTGAATTTTTAATACAAAATAGAGCTTTCGACTATACTTACGATACTATAAAAAAAAATTAAAAATTAAAAAATAAAAGTATTTTTTTTTCAAAACACGTTTAGTGTGATGAGTCGATCGACCCACCATACATACGCTCATAAGATTTTCAATATAGTTAAGGTCAGTGTGAGCTTGTTTATACATATTTGAATTTCAATTTTTGTGACAGTATAGAATTCTTAAGCATCCTGTGTATGTTTGTTAGCAAAATCCATTTTGTCAATTTTTTGCAAAATGGCGACAAGTATTAAAATTCAATCACTTATAACTCAGTAGTGTTGAATTTCGTCAAAAAGGTCTCAATACATGAAATGTTGAGAAGCCTAAAGTTCATAAGAATAAAATATAAAAAATATATATTTTTGCTTGAAAACAAGCGATGTATCAGTTCGATCGTACCCCCATACTAGCCATTTTGAGACTTTCGGAAGAGTTAACGCTCTTAACTGCTTGGTTTCAAAGATTAAAATTTAAATTTTAAGTATCGCATAGAACTAACGCGCAGCCCCTATACGTTATGTTTAAAAAAAATATATAAATTTTTTTTTCAAAATGGCGGCTATCGTAAAAATTCAAAGTGTCATAACTTTGCTAAATGACATCCTACTAAAAAATGTCGTATGCAAAAAGTGTTTGGAATTTTAATTTGCATATAAAAACAATTTTTAATTATTTTTTTTTTAATAAAAACCGAGTCTTACCATATATTGACCGAGACCTCGAACGAGCTTTTATGCGACTCTGCATAGAGTTAACGCTCGTATGAGGTTTCTATTTAAGAAATCGATTTGAATTTTTAATACAAAATAGAGCTTTCGACTATACTTACGATACTATAAAAAAAAATTAAAAATTAAAAAATAAAAGTATTTTTTTTTCAAAACACGTTTAGTGTGATGAGTCGATCGACCCACCATACATACGCTCATAAGATTTTCAATATAGTTAAGGTCAGTGTGAGCTTGTTTATACATATTTGAATTTCAATTTTTGTGACAGTATAGAATTCTTAAGCATCCTGTGTATGTTTGTTAGCAAAATCCATTTTGTCAATTTTTTGCAAAATGGCGACAAGTATTAAAATTCAATCACTTATAACTCAGTAGTGTTGAATTTCGTCAAAAAGGTCTCAATACATGAAATGTTAAGAAGCCTAAAGTTCATAAGAATAAAATATAAAAAATATATATTTTTGCTTGAAAACAAGCGATGTATCAGTTCGATCGTACCCCCATACTAGCCATTTTGAGACTTTCGGAAGAGTTAACGCTCTTAACTGCTTGGTTTCAAAGATTAAAATTTAAATTTTAAGTATCGCATAGAACTAACGCGCAGCCCCTATACGTTATGTTTAAAAAAAATATATAAATTTTTTTTTCAAAATGGCGGCTATCGTAAAAATTCAAAGTGTCATAACTTTGCTAAATGACATCCTACTAAAAAATGTCGTATGCAAAAAGTGTTTGGAATTTTAATTTGCATATAAAAACAATTTTTAATTATTTTTTTTTTAATAAAAACCGAGTCTTACCATATATTGACCGAGACCTCGAACGAGCTTTTATGCGACTCTGCATAGAGTTAACGCTCGTATGAGGTTTCTATTTAAGAAATCGATTTGAATTTTTAATACAAAATAGAGCTTTCGACTATACTTACGATACTATAAAAAAAAATTAAAAATTAAAAAATAAAAGTATTTTTTTTTCAAAACACGTTTAGTGTGATGAGTCGATCGACCCACCATACATACGCTCATAAAATTTTCAATATAGTTAAGGTCAGTGTGAGCTTGTTTATACATATTTGAATTTCAATTTTTGTGACAGTATAGAATTCTTAAGCATCCTGTGTATGTTTGTTAGCAAAATCCATTTTGTCAATTTTTTGCAAAATGGCGACAAGTATTAAAATTCAATCACTTATAACTCAGTAGTGTTGAATTTCGTCAAAAAGGTCTCAATACATGAAATGTTGAGAAGCCTAAAGTTCATAAGAATAAAATATAAAAAATATATATTTTTGCTTGAAAACAAGCGATGTATCAGTTCGATCGTACCCCCATACTAGCCATTTTGAGACTTTCGGAAGAGTTAACGCTCTTAACTGCTTGGTTTCAAAGATTTAAATTTAAATTTTAAGTATCGCATAGAACTAACGCGCAGCCCCTATACGTTATGTTTAAAAAAAATATATAAATTTTTTTTTCAAAATGGCGGCTATCGTAAAAATTCAAAGTGTCATAACTTTGCTAAATGACATCCTACTAAAAAATGTCGTATGCAAAAAGTGTTTGGAATTTTAATTTGCATATAAAAACAATTTTTAATTATTTTTTTTTTAATAAAAACCGAGTCTTACCATATATTGACCGAGACCTCGAACGAGCTTTTATGCGACTCTGCATAGAGTTAACGCTCGTATGAGGTTTCTATTTAAGAAATCGATTTGAATTTTTAATACAAAATAGAGCTTTCGACTATACTTACGATACTATAAAAAAAAATTAAAAATTAAAAAATAAAAGTATTTTTTTTTCAAAACACGTTTAGTGTGATGAGTCGATCGACCCACCATACATACGCTCATAAAATTTTCAATATAGTTAAGGTCAGTGTGAGCTTGTTTATACATATTTGAATTTCAATTTTTGTGACAGTATAGAATTCTTAAGCATCCTGTGTATGTTTGTTAGCAAAATCCATTTTGTCAATTTTTTGCAAAATGGCGACAAGTATTAAAATTCAATCACTTATAACTCAGTAGTGTTGAATTTCGTCAAAAAGGTCTCAATACATGAAATGTTGAGAAGCCTAAAGTTCATAAGAATAAAATATAAAAAATATATATTTTTGCTTGAAAACAAGCGATGTATCAGTTCGATCGTACCCCCATACTAGCCATTTTGAGACTTTCGGAAGAGTTAACGCTCTTAACTGCTTGGTTTCAAAGATTAAAATTTAAATTTTAAGTATCGCATAGAACTAACGCGCAGCCCCTATACGTTATGTTTAAAAAAAATATATAAATTTTTTTTTCAAAATGGCGGCTATCGTAAAAATTCAAAGTGTCATAACTTTGCTAAATGACATCCTACTAAAAAATGTCGTATGCAAAAAGTGTTTGGAATTTTAATTTGCATATAAAAACAATTTTTAATTATTTTTTTTTTAATAAAAACCGAGTCTTACCATATATTGACCGAGACCTCGAACGAGCTTTTATGCGACTCTGCATAGAGTTAACGCTCGTATGAGGTTTCTATTTAAGAAATCGATTTGAATTTTTAATACAAAATAGAGCTTTCGACTATACTTACGATACTATAAAAAAAAATTAAAAATTAAAAAATAAAAGTATTTTTTTTTCAAAACACGTTTAGTGTGATGAGTCGATCGACCCACCATACATACGCTCATAAGATTTTCAATATAGTTAAGGTCAGTGTGAGCTTGTTTATACATATTTGAATTTCAATTTTTGTGACAGTATAGAATTCTTAAGCATCCTGTGTATGTTTGTTAGCAAAATCCATTTTGTCAATTTTTTGCAAAATGGCGACAAGTATTAAAATTCAATCACTTATAACTCAGTAGTGTTGAATTTCGTCAAAAAGGTCTCAATACATGAAATGTTGAGAAGCCTAAAGTTCATAAGAATAAAATATAAAAAATATATATTTTTGCTTGAAAACAAGCGATGTATCAGTTCGATCGTACCCCCATACTAGCCATTTTGAGACTTTCGGAAGAGTTAACGCTCTTAACTGCTTGGTTTCAAAGATTTAAATTTAAATTTTAAGTATCGCATAGAACTAACGCGCAGCCCCTATACGTTATGTTTAAAAAAAATATATAAATTTTTTTTTCAAAATGGCGGCTATCGTAAAAATTCAAAGTGTCATAACTTTGCTAAATGACATCCTACTAAAAAATGTCGTATGCAAAAAGTGTTTGGAATTTTAATTTGCATATAAAAACAATTTTTAATTATTTTTTTTTTAATAAAAACCGAGTCTTACCATATATTGACCGAGACCTCGAACGAGCTTTTATGCGACTCTGCATAGAGTTAACGCTCGTATGAGGTTTCTATTTAAGAAATCGATTTGAATTTTTAATACAAAATAGAGCTTTCGACTATACTTACGATACTATAAAAAAAAATTAAAAATTAAAAAATAAAAGTATTTTTTTTTCAAAACACGTTTAGTGTGATGAGTCGATCGACCCACCATACATACGCTCATAAAATTTTCAATATAGTTAAGGTCAGTGTGAGCTTGTTTATACATATTTGAATTTCAATTTTTGTGACAGTATAGAATTCTTAAGCATCCTGTGTATGTTTGTTAGCAAAATCCATTTTGTCAATTTTTTGCAAAATGGCGACAAGTATTAAAATTCAATCACTTATAACTCAGTAGTGTTGAATTTCGTCAAAAAGGTCTCAATACATGAAATGTTGAGAAGCCTAAAGTTCATAAGAATAAAATATAAAAAATATATATTTTTGCTTGAAAACAAGCGATGTATCAGTTCGATCGTACCCCCATACTAGCCATTTTGAGACTTTCGGAAGAGTTAACGCTCTTAACTGCTTGGTTTCAAAGATTAAAATTTAAATTTTAAGTATCGCATAGAACTAACGCGCAGCCCCTATACGTTATGTTTAAAAAAAATATATAAATTTTTTTTTCAAAATGGCGGCTATCGTAAAAATTCAAAGTGTCATAACTTTGCTAAATGACATCCTACTAAAAAATGTCGTATGCAAAAAGTGTTTGGAATTTTAATTTGCATATAAAAACAATTTTTAATTATTTTTTTTTTAATAAAAACCGAGTCTTACCATATATTGACCGAGACCTCGAACGAGCTTTTATGCGACTCTGCATAGAGTTAACGCTCGTATGAGGTTTCTATTTAAGAAATCGATTTGAATTTTTAATACAAAATAGAGCTTTCGACTATACTTACGATACTATAAAAAAAAATTAAAAATTAAAAAATAAAAGTATTTTTTTTTCAAAACACGTTTAGTGTGATGAGTCGATCGACCCACCATACATACGCTCATAAGATTTTCAATATAGTTAAGGTCAGTGTGAGCTTGTTTATACATATTTGAATTTCAATTTTTGTGACAGTATAGAATTCTTAAGCATCCTGTGTATGTTTGTTAGCAAAATCCATTTTGTCAATTTTTTGCAAAATGGCGACAAGTATTAAAATTCAATCACTTATAACTCAGTAGTGTTGAATTTCGTCAAAAAGGTCTCAATACATGAAATGTTGAGAAGCCTAAAGTTCATAAGAATAAAATATAAAAAATATATATTTTTGCTTGAAAACAAGCGATGTATCAGTTCGATCGTACCCCCATACTAGCCATTTTGAGACTTTCGGAAGAGTTAACGCTCTTAACTGCTTGGTTTCAAAGATTAAAATTTAAATTTTAAGTATCGCATAGAACTAACGCGCAGCCCCTATACGTTATGTTTAAAAAAAATATATAAATTTTTTTTTCAAAATGGCGGCTATCGTAAAAATTCAAAGTGTCATAACTTTGCTAAATGACATCCTACTAAAAAATGTCGTATGCAAAAAGTGTTTGGAATTTTAATTTGCATATAAAAACAATTTTTAATTATTTTTTTTTTAATAAAAACCGAGTCTTACCATATATTGACCGAGACCTCGAACGAGCTTTTATGCGACTCTGCATAGAGTTAACGCTCGTATGAGGTTTCTATTTAAGAAATCGATTTGAATTTTTAATACAAAATAGAGCTTTCGACTATACTTACGATACTATAAAAAAAAATTAAAAATTAAAAAATAAAAGTATTTTTTTTTCAAAACACGTTTAGTGTGATGAGTCGATCGACCCACCATACATACGCTCATAAGATTTTCAATATAGTTAAGGTCAGTGTGAGCTTGTTTATACATATTTGAATTTCAATTTTTGTGACAGTATAGAATTCTTAAGCATCCTGTGTATGTTTGTTAGCAAAATCCATTTTGTCAATTTTTTGCAAAATGGCGACAAGTATTAAAATTCAATCACTTATAACTCAGTAGTGTTGAATTTCGTCAAAAAGGTCTCAATACATGAAATGTTAAGAAGCCTAAAGTTCATAAGAATAAAATATAAAAAATATATATTTTTGCTTGAAAACAAGCGATGTATCAGTTCGATCGTACCCCCATACTAGCCATTTTGAGACTTTCGGAAGAGTTAACGCTCTTAACTGCTTGGTTTCAAAGATTAAAATTTAAATTTTAAGTATCGCATAGAACTAACGCGCAGCCCCTATACGTTATGTTTAAAAAAAATATATAAATTTTTTTTTCAAAATGGCGGCTATCGTAAAAATTCAAAGTGTCATAACTTTGCTAAATGACATCCTACTAAAAAATGTCGTATGCAAAAAGTGTTTGGAATTTTAATTTGCATATAAAAACAATTTTTAATTATTTTTTTTTTAATAAAAACCGAGTCTTACCATATATTGACCGAGACCTCGAACGAGCTTTTATGCGACTCTGCATAGAGTTAACGCTCGTATGAGGTTTCTATTTAAGAAATCGATTTGAATTTTTAATACAAAATAGAGCTTTCGACTATACTTACGATACTATAAAAAAAAATTAAAAATTAAAAAATAAAAGTATTTTTTTTTCAAAACACGTTTAGTGTGATGAGTCGATCGACCCACCATACATACGCTCATAAGATTTTCAATATAGTTAAGGTCAGTGTGAGCTTGTTTATACATATTTGAATTTCAATTTTTGTGACAGTATAGAATTCTTAAGCATCCTGTGTATGTTTGTTAGCAAAATCCATTTTGTCAATTTTTTGCAAAATGGCGACAAGTATTAAAATTCAATCACTTATAACTCAGTAGTGTTGAATTTCGTCAAAAAGGTCTCAATACATGAAATGTTGAGAAGCCTAAAGTTCATAAGAATAAAATATAAAAAATATATATTTTTGCTTGAAAACAAGCGATGTATCAGTTCGATCGTACCCCCATACTAGCCATTTTGAGACTTTCGGAAGAGTTAACGCTCTTAACTGCTTGGTTTCAAAGATTTAAATTTAAATTTTAAGTATCGCATAGAACTAACGCGCAGCCCCTATACGTTATGTTTAAAAAAAATATATAAATTTTTTTTTCAAAATGGCGGCTATCGTAAAAATTCAAAGTGTCATAACTTTGCTAAATGACATCCTACTAAAAAATGTCGTATGCAAAAAGTGTTTGGAATTTTAATTTGCATATAAAAACAATTTTTAATTATTTTTTTTTTAATAAAAACCGAGTCTTACCATATATTGACCGAGACCTCGAACGAGCTTTTATGCGACTCTGCATAGAGTTAACGCTCGTATGAGGTTTCTATTTAAGAAATCGATTTGAATTTTTAATACAAAATAGAGCTTTCGACTATACTTACGATACTATAAAAAAAAATTAAAAATTAAAAAATAAAAGTATTTTTTTTTCAAAACACGTTTAGTGTGATGAGTCGATCGACCCACCATACATACGCTCATAAAATTTTCAATATAGTTAAGGTCAGTGTGAGCTTGTTTATACATATTTGAATTTCAATTTTTGTGACAGTATAGAATTCTTAAGCATCCTGTGTATGTTTGTTAGCAAAATCCATTTTGTCAATTTTTTGCAAAATGGCGACAAGTATTAAAATTCAATCACTTATAACTCAGTAGTGTTGAATTTCGTCAAAAAGGTCTCAATACATGAAATGTTGAGAAGCCTAAAGTTCATAAGAATAAAATATAAAAAATATATATTTTTGCTTGAAAACAAGCGATGTATCAGTTCGATCGTACCCCCATACTAGCCATTTTGAGACTTTCGGAAGAGTTAACGCTCTTAACTGCTTGGTTTCAAAGATTAAAATTTAAATTTTAAGTATCGCATAGAACTAACGCGCAGCCCCTATACGTTATGTTTAAAAAAAATATATAAATTTTTTTTTCAAAATGGCGGCTATCGTAAAAATTCAAAGTGTCATAACTTTGCTAAATGACATCCTACTAAAAAATGTCGTATGCAAAAAGTGTTTGGAATTTTAATTTGCATATAAAAACAATTTTTAATTATTTTTTTTTTAATAAAAACCGAGTCTTACCATATATTGACCGAGACCTCGAACGAGCTTTTATGCGACTCTGCATAGAGTTAACGCTCGTATGAGGTTTCTATTTAAGAAATCGATTTGAATTTTTAATACAAAATAGAGCTTTCGACTATACTTACGATACTATAAAAAAAAATTAAAAATTAAAAAATAAAAGTATTTTTTTTTCAAAACACGTTTAGTGTGATGAGTCGATCGACCCACCATACATACGCTCATAAGATTTTCAATATAGTTAAGGTCAGTGTGAGCTTGTTTATACATATTTGAATTTCAATTTTTGTGACAGTATAGAATTCTTAAGCATCCTGTGTATGTTTGTTAGCAAAATCCATTTTGTCAATTTTTTGCAAAATGGCGACAAGTATTAAAATTCAATCACTTATAACTCAGTAGTGTTGAATTTCGTCAAAAAGGTCTCAATACATGAAATGTTGAGAAGCCTAAAGTTCATAAGAATAAAATATAAAAAATATATATTTTTGCTTGAAAACAAGCGATGTATCAGTTCGATCGTACCCCCATACTAGCCATTTTGAGACTTTCGGAAGAGTTAACGCTCTTAACTGCTTGGTTTCAAAGATTTAAATTTAAATTTTAAGTATCGCATAGAACTAACGCGCAGCCCCTATACGTTATGTTTAAAAAAAATATATAAATTTTTTTTTCAAAATGGCGGCTATCGTAAAAATTCAAAGTGTCATAACTTTGCTAAATGACATCCTACTAAAAAATGTCGTATGCAAAAAGTGTTTGGAATTTTAATTTGCATATAAAAACAATTTTTAATTATTTTTTTTTTAATAAAAACCGAGTCTTACCATATATTGACCGAGACCTCGAACGAGCTTTTATGCGACTCTGCATAGAGTTAACGCTCGTATGAGGTTTCTATTTAAGAAATCGATTTGAATTTTTAATACAAAATAGAGCTTTCGACTATACTTACGATACTATAAAAAAAAATTAAAAATTAAAAAATAAAAGTATTTTTTTTTCAAAACACGTTTAGTGTGATGAGTCGATCGACCCACCATACATACGCTCATAAAATTTTCAATATAGTTAAGGTCAGTGTGAGCTTGTTTATACATATTTGAATTTCAATTTTTGTGACAGTATAGAATTCTTAAGCATCCTGTGTATGTTTGTTAGCAAAATCCATTTTGTCAATTTTTTGCAAAATGGCGACAAGTATTAAAATTCAATCACTTATAACTCAGTAGTGTTGAATTTCGTCAAAAAGGTCTCAATACATGAAATGTTGAGAAGCCTAAAGTTCATAAGAATAAAATATAAAAAATATATATTTTTGCTTGAAAACAAGCGATGTATCAGTTCGATCGTACCCCCATACTAGCCATTTTGAGACTTTCGGAAGAGTTAACGCTCTTAACTGCTTGGTTTCAAAGATTAAAATTTAAATTTTAAGTATCGCATAGAACTAACGCGCAGCCCCTATACGTTATGTTTAAAAAAAATATATAAATTTTTTTTTCAAAATGGCGGCTATCGTAAAAATTCAAAGTGTCATAACTTTGCTAAATGACATCCTACTAAAAAATGTCGTATGCAAAAAGTGTTTGGAATTTTAATTTGCATATAAAAACAATTTTTAATTATTTTTTTTTTAATAAAAACCGAGTCTTACCATATATTGACCGAGACCTCGAACGAGCTTTTATGCGACTCTGCATAGAGTTAACGCTCGTATGAGGTTTCTATTTAAGAAATCGATTTGAATTTTTAATACAAAATAGAGCTTTCGACTATACTTACGATACTATAAAAAAAAATTAAAAATTAAAAAATAAAAGTATTTTTTTTTCAAAACACGTTTAGTGTGATGAGTCGATCGACCCACCATACATACGCTCATAAGATTTTCAATATAGTTAAGGTCAGTGTGAGCTTGTTTATACATATTTGAATTTCAATTTTTGTGACAGTATAGAATTCTTAAGCATCCTGTGTATGTTTGTTAGCAAAATCCATTTTGTCAATTTTTTGCAAAATGGCGACAAGTATTAAAATTCAATCACTTATAACTCAGTAGTGTTGAATTTCGTCAAAAAGGTCTCAATACATGAAATGTTGAGAAGCCTAAAGTTCATAAGAATAAAATATAAAAAATATATATTTTTGCTTGAAAACAAGCGATGTATCAGTTCGATCGTACCCCCATACTAGCCATTTTGAGACTTTCGGAAGAGTTAACGCTCTTAACTGCTTGGTTTCAAAGATTAAAATTTAAATTTTAAGTATCGCATAGAACTAACGCGCAGCCCCTATACGTTATGTTTAAAAAAAATATATAAATTTTTTTTTCAAAATGGCGGCTATCGTAAAAATTCAAAGTGTCATAACTTTGCTAAATGACATCCTACTAAAAAATGTCGTATGCAAAAAGTGTTTGGAATTTTAATTTGCATATAAAAACAATTTTTAATTATTTTTTTTTTAATAAAAACCGAGTCTTACCATATATTGACCGAGACCTCGAACGAGCTTTTATGCGACTCTGCATAGAGTTAACGCTCGTATGAGGTTTCTATTTAAGAAATCGATTTGAATTTTTAATACAAAATAGAGCTTTCGACTATACTTACGATACTATAAAAAAAAATTAAAAATTAAAAAATAAAAGTATTTTTTTTTCAAAACACGTTTAGTGTGATGAGTCGATCGACCCACCATACATACGCTCATAAGATTTTCAATATAGTTAAGGTCAGTGTGAGCTTGTTTATACATATTTGAATTTCAATTTTTGTGACAGTATAGAATTCTTAAGCATCCTGTGTATGTTTGTTAGCAAAATCCATTTTGTCAATTTTTTGCAAAATGGCGACAAGTATTAAAATTCAATCACTTATAACTCAGTAGTGTTGAATTTCGTCAAAAAGGTCTCAATACATGAAATGTTAAGAAGCCTAAAGTTCATAAGAATAAAATATAAAAAATATATATTTTTGCTTGAAAACAAGCGATGTATCAGTTCGATCGTACCCCCATACTAGCCATTTTGAGACTTTCGGAAGAGTTAACGCTCTTAACTGCTTGGTTTCAAAGATTAAAATTTAAATTTTAAGTATCGCATAGAACTAACGCGCAGCCCCTATACGTTATGTTTAAAAAAAATATATAAATTTTTTTTTCAAAATGGCGGCTATCGTAAAAATTCAAAGTGTCATAACTTTGCTAAATGACATCCTACTAAAAAATGTCGTATGCAAAAAGTGTTTGGAATTTTAATTTGCATATAAAAACAATTTTTAATTATTTTTTTTTTAATAAAAACCGAGTCTTACCATATATTGACCGAGACCTCGAACGAGCTTTTATGCGACTCTGCATAGAGTTAACGCTCGTATGAGGTTTCTATTTAAGAAATCGATTTGAATTTTTAATACAAAATAGAGCTTTCGACTATACTTACGATACTATAAAAAAAAATTAAAAATTAAAAAATAAAAGTATTTTTTTTTCAAAACACGTTTAGTGTGATGAGTCGATCGACCCACCATACATACGCTCATAAGATTTTCAATATAGTTAAGGTCAGTGTGAGCTTGTTTATACATATTTGAATTTCAATTTTTGTGACAGTATAGAATTCTTAAGCATCCTGTGTATGTTTGTTAGCAAAATCCATTTTGTCAATTTTTTGCAAAATGGCGACAAGTATTAAAATTCAATCACTTATAACTCAGTAGTGTTGAATTTCGTCAAAAAGGTCTCAATACATGAAATGTTGACAAGCCTAAAGTTCATAAGAATAAAATATAAAAAATATATATTTTTGCTTGAAAACAAGCGATGTATCAGTTCGATCGTACCCCCATACTAGCCATTTTGAGACTTTCGGAAGAGTTAACGCTCTTAACTGCTTGGTTTCAAAGATTAAAATTTAAATTTTAAGTATCGCATAGAACTAACGCGCAGCCCCTATACGTTATGTTTAAAAAAAATATATAAATTTTTTTTTCAAAATGGCGGCTATCGTAAAAATTCAAAGTGTCATAACTTTGCTAAATGACATCCTACTAAAAAATGTCGTATGCAAAAAGTGTTTGGAATTTTAATTTGCATATAAAAACAATTTTTAATTATTTTTTTTTTAATAAAAACCGAGTCTTACCATATATTGACCGAGACCTCGAACGAGCTTTTATGCGACTCTGCATAGAGTTAACGCTCGTATGAGGTTTCTATTTTAAAAATCGATTTGAATTTTTAATACAAAATAGAGCTTTCGACTATACTTACGATACTATAAAAAAAAATTAAAAATTAAAAAATAAAAGTATTTTTTTTTCAAAACACGTTTAGTGTGATGAGTCGATCGACCCACCATACATACGCTCATAAGATTTTCAATATAGTTAAGGTCAGTGTGAGCTTGTTTATACATATTTGAATTTCAATTTTTGTGACAGTATAGAATTCTTAAGCATCCTGTGTATGTTTGTTAGCAAAATCCATTTTGTCAATTTTTTGCAAAATGGCGACAAGTATTAAAATTCAATCACTTATAACTCAGTAGTGTTGAATTTCGTCAAAAAGGTCTCAATACATGAAATGTTGAGAAGCCTAAAGTTCATAAGAATAAAATATAAAAAATATATATTTTTGCTTGAAAACAAGCGATGTATCAGTTCGATCGTACCCCCATACTAGCCATTTTGAGACTTTCGGAAGAGTTAACGCTCTTAACTGCTTGGTTTCAAAGATTAAAATTTAAATTTTAAGTATCGCATAGAACTAACGCGCAGCCCCTATACGTTATGTTTAAAAAAAATATATAAATTTTTTTTTCAAAATGGCGGCTATCGTAAAAATTCAAAGTGTCATAACTTTGCTAAATGACATCCTACTAAAAAATGTCGTATGCAAAAAGTGTTTGGAATTTTAATTTGCATATAAAAACAATTTTTAATTATTTTTTTTTTAATAAAAACCGAGTCTTACCATATATTGACCGAGACCTCGAACGAGCTTTTATGCGACTCTGCATAGAGTTAACGCTCGTATGAGGTTTCTATTTAAGAAATCGATTTGAATTTTTAATACAAAATAGAGCTTTCGACTATACTTACGATACTATAAAAAAAAATTAAAAATTAAAAAATAAAAGTATTTTTTTTTCAAAACACGTTTAGTGTGATGAGTCGATCGACCCACCATACATACGCTCATAAAATTTTCAATATAGTTAAGGTCAGTGTGAGCTTGTTTATACATATTTGAATTTCAATTTTTGTGACAGTATAGAATTCTTAAGCATCCTGTGTATGTTTGTTAGCAAAATCCATTTTGTCAATTTTTTGCAAAATGGCGACAAGTATTAAAATTCAATCACTTATAACTCAGTAGTGTTGAATTTCGTCAAAAAGGTCTCAATACATGAAATGTTGAGAAGCCTAAAGTTCATAAGAATAAAATATAAAAAATATATATTTTTGCTTGAAAACAAGCGATGTATCAGTTCGATCGTACCCCCATACTAGCCATTTTGAGACTTTCGGAAGAGTTAACGCTCTTAACTGCTTGGTTTCAAAGATTTAAATTTAAATTTTAAGTATCGCATAGAACTAACGCGCAGCCCCTATACGTTATGTTTAAAAAAAATATATAAATTTTTTTTTCAAAATGGCGGCTATCGTAAAAATTCAAAGTGTCATAACTTTGCTAAATGACATCCTACTAAAAAATGTCGTATGCAAAAAGTGTTTGGAATTTTAATTTGCATATAAAAACAATTTTTAATTATTTTTTTTTTAATAAAAACCGAGTCTTACCATATATTGACCGAGACCTCGAACGAGCTTTTATGCGACTCTGCATAGAGTTAACGCTCGTATGAGGTTTCTATTTAAGAAATCGATTTGAATTTTTTAAACAAAATAGAGCTTTCGACTATACTTACGATACTATAAAAAAAAATTAAAAATTAAAAAATAAAAGTATTTTTTTTTCAAAACACGTTTAGTGTGATGAGTCGATCGACCCACCATACATACGCCCATAAGATTTTCAATATAGTTAAGGTCAGTGTGAGCTTGTTTATACATATTTGAATTTCAATTTTTGTGACAGTATAGAATTCTTAAGCATCCTGTGTATGTTTGTTAGCAAAATCCATTTTGTCAATTTTTTGCAAAATGGCGACAAGTATTAAAATTCAATCACTTATAACTCAGTAGTGTTGAATTTCGTCAAAAAGGTCTCAATACATGAAATGTTGAGAAGCCTAAAGTTCATAAGAATAAAATATAAAAAATATATATTTTTGCTTGAAAACAAGCGATGTATCAGTTCGATCGTACCCCCATACTAGCCATTTTGAGACTTTCGGAAGAGTTAACGCTCTTAACTGCTTGGTTTCAAAGATTAAAATTTAAATTTTAAGTATCGCATAGAACTAACGCGCAGCCCCTATACGTTATGTTTAAAAAAAATATATAAATTTTTTTTTCAAAATGGCGGCTATCGTAAAAATTCAAAGTGTCATAACTTTGCTAAATGACATCCTACTAAAAAATGTCGTATGCAAAAAGTGTTTGGAATTTTAATTTGCATATAAAAACAATTTTTAATTATTTTTTTTTTAATAAAAACCGAGTCTTACCATATATTGACCGAGACCTCGAACGAGCTTTTATGCGACTCTGCATAGAGTTAACGCTCGTATGAGGTTTCTATTTAAGAAATCGATTTGAATTTTTAATACAAAATAGAGCTTTCGACTATACTTACGATACTATAAAAAAAAATTAAAAATTAAAAAATAAAAGTATTTTTTTTTCAAAACACGTTTAGTGTGATGAGTCGATCGACCCACCATACATACGCTCATAAAATTTTCAATATAGTTAAGGTCAGTGTGAGCTTGTTTATACATATTTGAATTTCAATTTTTGTGACAGTATAGAATTCTTAAGCATCCTGTGTATGTTTGTTAGCAAAATCCATTTTGTCAATTTTTTGCAAAATGGCGACAAGTATTAAAATTCAATCACTTATAACTCAGTAGTGTTGAATTTCGTCAAAAAGGTCTCAATACATGAAATGTTGAGAAGCCTAAAGTTCATAAGAATAAAATATAAAAAATATATATTTTTGCTTGAAAACAAGCGATGTATCAGTTCGATCGTACCCCCATACTAGCCATTTTGAGACTTTCGGAAGAGTTAACGCTCTTAACTGCTTGGTTTCAAAGATTAAAATTTAAATTTTAAGTATCGCATAGAACTAACGCGCAGCCCCTATACGTTATGTTTAAAAAAAATATATAAATTTTTTTTTCAAAATGGCGGCTATCGTAAAAATTCAAAGTGTCATAACTTTGCTAAATGACATCCTACTAAAAAATTTTGTATGCAAAAAGTGTTTGGAATTTTAATTTGCATATAAAAACAATTTTTAATTATTTTTTTTTTAATAAAAACCGAGTCTTACCATATATTGACCGAGACCTCGAACGAGCTTTTATGCGACTCTGCATAGAGTTAACGCTCGTATGAGGTTTCTATTTAAGAAATCGATTTGAATTTTTAATACAAAATAGAGCTTTCGACTATACTTACGATACTATAAAAAAAAATTAAAAAATAAAAGTATTTTTTTTTCAAAACACGTTTAGTGTGATGAGTCGATCGACCCACCATACATACGCTCATAAGATTTTCAATATAGTTAAGGTCAGTGTGAGCTTGTTTATACATATTTGAATTTCAATTTTTGTGACAGTATAGAATTCTTAAGCATCCTGTGTATGTTTGTTAGCAAAATCCATTTTGTCAATTTTTTGCAAAATGGCGACAAGTATTAAAATTCAATCACTTATAACTCAGTAGTGTTGAATTTCGTCAAAAAGGTCTCAATACATGAAATGTTGAGAAGCCTAAAGTTCATAAGAATAAAATATAAAAAATATATATTTTTGCTTGAAAACAAGCGATGTATCAGTTCGATCGTACCCCCATACTAGCCATTTTGAGACTTTCGGAAGAGTTAACGCTCTTAACTGCTTGGTTTCAAAGATTAAAATTTAAATTTTAAGTATCGCATAGAACTAACGCGCAGCCCCTATACGTTATGTTTAAAAAAAATATATAAATTTTTTTTTCAAAATGGCGGCTATCGTAAAAATTCAAAGTGTCATAACTTTGCTAAATGACATCCTACTAAAAAATGTCGTATGCAAAAAGTGTTTGGAATTTTAATTTGCATATAAAAACAATTTTTAATTATTTTTTTTTTAATAAAAACCGAGTCTTACCATATATTGACCGAGACCTCGAACGAGCTTTTATGCGACTCTGCATAGAGTTAACGCTCGTATGAGGTTTCTATTTAAGAAATCGATTTGAATTTTTAATACAAAATAGAGCTTTCGACTATACTTACGATACTATAAAAAAAAATTAAAAATTAAAAAATAAAAGTATTTTTTTTTCAAAACACGTTTAGTGTGATGAGTCGATCGACCCACCATACATACGCTCATAAAATTTTCAATATAGTTAAGGTCAGTGTGAGCTTGTTTATACATATTTGAATTTCAATTTTTGTGACAGTATAGAATTCTTAAGCATCCTGTGTATGTTTGTTAGCAAAATCCATTTTGTCAATTTTTTGCAAAATGGCGACAAGTATTAAAATTCAATCACTTATAACTCAGTAGTGTTGAATTTCGTCAAAAAGGTCTCAATACATGAAATGTTGAGAAGCCTAAAGTTCATAAGAATAAAATATAAAAAATATATATTTTTGCTTGAAAACAAGCGATGTATCAGTTCGATCGTACCCCCATACTAGCCATTTTGAGACTTTCGGAAGAGTTAACGCTCTTAACTGCTTGGTTTCAAAGATTAAAATTTAAATTTTAAGTATCGCATAGAACTAACGCGCAGCCCCTATACGTTATGTTTAAAAAAAATATATAAATTTTTTTTTCAAAATGGCGGCTATCGTAAAAATTCAAAGTGTCATAACTTTGCTAAATGACATCCTACTAAAAAATGTCGTATGCAAAAAGTGTTTGGAATTTTAATTTGCATATAAAAACAATTTTTAATTATTTTTTTTTTAATAAAAACCGAGTCTTACCATATATTGACCGAGACCTCGAACGAGCTTTTATGCGACTCTGCATAGAGTTAACGCTCGTATGAGGTTTCTATTTAAGAAATCGATTTGAATTTTTAATACAAAATAGAGCTTTCGACTATACTTACGATACTATAAAAAAAAATTAAAAATTAAAAAATAAAAGTATTTTTTTTTCAAAACACGTTTAGTGTGATGAGTCGATCGACCCACCATACATACGCTCATAAGATTTTCAATATAGTTAAGGTCAGTGTGAGCTTGTTTATACATATTTGAATTTCAATTTTTGTGACAGTATAGAATTCTTAAGCATCCTGTGTATGTTTGTTAGCAAAATCCATTTTGTCAATTTTTTGCAAAATGGCGACAAGTATTAAAATTCAATCACTTATAACTCAGTAGTGTTGAATTTCGTCAAAAAGGTCTCAATACATGAAATGTTGAGAAGCCTAAAGTTCATAAGAATAAAATATAAAAAATATATATTTTTGCTTGAAAACAAGCGATGTATCAGTTCGATCGTACCCCCATACTAGCCATTTTGAGACTTTCGGAAGAGTTAACGCTCTTAACTGCTTGGTTTCAAAGATTTAAATTTAAATTTTAAGTATCGCATAGAACTAACGCGCAGCCCCTATACGTTATGTTTAAAAAAAATATATAAATTTTTTTTTCAAAATGGCGGCTATCGTAAAAATTCAAAGTGTCATAACTTTGCTAAATGACATCCTACTAAAAAATGTCGTATGCAAAAAGTGTTTGGAATTTTAATTTGCATATAAAAACAATTTTTAATTATTTTTTTTTTAATAAAAACCGAGTCTTACCATATATTGACCGAGACCTCGAACGAGCTTTTATGCGACTCTGCATAGAGTTAACGCTCGTATGAGGTTTCTATTTAAGAAATCGATTTGAATTTTTTAAACAAAATAGAGCTTTCGACTATACTTACGATACTATAAAAAAAAATTAAAAATTAAAAAATAAAAGTATTTTTTTTTCAAAACACGTTTAGTGTGATGAGTCGATCGACCCACCATACATACGCCCATAAGATTTTCAATATAGTTAAGGTCAGTGTGAGCTTGTTTATACATATTTGAATTTCAATTTTTGTGACAGTATAGAATTCTTAAGCATCCTGTGTATGTTTGTTAGCAAAATCCATTTTGTCAATTTTTTGCAAAATGGCGACAAGTATTAAAATTCAATCACTTATAACTCAGTAGTGTTGAATTTCGTCAAAAAGGTCTCAATACATGAAATGTTGAGAAGCCTAAAGTTCATAAGAATAAAATATAAAAAATATATATTTTTGCTTGAAAACAAGCGATGTATCAGTTCGATCGTACCCCCATACTAGCCATTTTGAGACTTTCGGAAGAGTTAACGCTCTTAACTGCTTGGTTTCAAAGATTAAAATTTAAATTTTAAGTATCGCATAGAACTAACGCGCAGCCCCTATACGTTATGTTTAAAAAAAATATATAAATTTTTTTTTCAAAATGGCGGCTATCGTAAAAATTCAAAGTGTCATAACTTTGCTAAATGACATCCTACTAAAAAATGTCGTATGCAAAAAGTGTTTGGAATTTTAATTTGCATATAAAAACAATTTTTAATTATTTTTTTTTTAATAAAAACCGAGTCTTACCATATATTGACCGAGACCTCGAACGAGCTTTTATGCGACTCTGCATAGAGTTAACGCTCGTATGAGGTTTCTATTTAAGAAATCGATTTGAATTTTTAATACAAAATAGAGCTTTCGACTATACTTACGATACTATAAAAAAAAATTAAAAATTAAAAAATAAAAGTATTTTTTTTTCAAAACACGTTTAGTGTGATGAGTCGATCGACCCACCATACATACGCTCATAAAATTTTCAATATAGTTAAGGTCAGTGTGAGCTTGTTTATACATATTTGAATTTCAATTTTTGTGACAGTATAGAATTCTTAAGCATCCTGTGTATGTTTGTTAGCAAAATCCATTTTGTCAATTTTTTGCAAAATGGCGACAAGTATTAAAATTCAATCACTTATAACTCAGTAGTGTTGAATTTCGTCAAAAAGGTCTCAATACATGAAATGTTGAGAAGCCTAAAGTTCATAAGAATAAAATATAAAAAATATATATTTTTGCTTGAAAACAAGCGATGTATCAGTTCGATCGTACCCCCATACTAGCCATTTTGAGACTTTCGGAAGAGTTAACGCTCTTAACTGCTTGGTTTCAAAGATTAAAATTTAAATTTTAAGTATCGCATAGAACTAACGCGCAGCCCCTATACGTTATGTTTAAAAAAAATATATAAATTTTTTTTTCAAAATGGCGGCTATCGTAAAAATTCAAAGTGTCATAACTTTGCTAAATGACATCCTACTAAAAAATTTTGTATGCAAAAAGTGTTTGGAATTTTAATTTGCATATAAAAACAATTTTTAATTATTTTTTTTTTAATAAAAACCGAGTCTTACCATATATTGACCGAGACCTCGAACGAGCTTTTATGCGACTCTGCATAGAGTTAACGCTCGTATGAGGTTTCTATTTAAGAAATCGATTTGAATTTTTAATACAAAATAGAGCTTTCGACTATACTTACGATACTATAAAAAAAAATTAAAAATTAAAAAATAAAAGTATTTTTTTTTCAAAACACGTTTAGTGTGATGAGTCGATCGACCCACCATACATACGCTCATAAGATTTTCAATATAGTTAAGGTCAGTGTGAGCTTGTTTATACATATTTGAATTTCAATTTTTGTGACAGTATAGAATTCTTAAGCATCCTGTGTATGTTTGTTAGCAAAATCCATTTTGTCAATTTTTTGCAAAATGGCGACAAGTATTAAAATTCAATCACTTATAACTCAGTAGTGTTGAATTTCGTCAAAAAGGTCTCAATACATGAAATGTTGAGAAGCCTAAAGTTCATAAGAATAAAATATAAAAAATATATATTTTTGCTTGAAAACAAGCGATGTATCAGTTCGATCGTACCCCCATACTAGCCATTTTGAGACTTTCGGAAGAGTTAACGCTCTTAACTGCTTGGTTTCAAAGATTAAAATTTAAATTTTAAGTATCGCATAGAACTAACGCGCAGCCCCTATACGTTATGTTTAAAAAAAATATATAAATTTTTTTTTCAAAATGGCGGCTATCGTAAAAATTCAAAGTGTCATAACTTTGCTAAATGACATCCTACTAAAAAATGTCGTATGCAAAAAGTGTTTGGAATTTTAATTTGCATATAAAAACAATTTTTAATTATTTTTTTTTTAATAAAAACCGAGTCTTACCATATATTGACCGAGACCTCGAACGAGCTTTTATGCGACTCTGCATAGAGTTAACGCTCGTATGAGGTTTCTATTTAAGAAATCGATTTGAATTTTTAATACAAAATAGAGCTTTCGACTATACTTACGATACTATAAAAAAAAATTAAAAATTAAAAAATAAAAGTATTTTTTTTTCAAAACACGTTTAGTGTGATGAGTCGATCGACCCACCATACATACGCTCATAAGATTTTCAATATAGTTAAGGTCAGTGTGAGCTTGTTTATACATATTTGAATTTCAATTTTTGTGACAGTATAGAATTCTTAAGCATCCTGTGTATGTTTGTTAGCAAAATCCATTTTGTCAATTTTTTGCAAAATGGCGACAAGTATTAAAATTCAATCACTTATAACTCAGTAGTGTTGAATTTCGTCAAAAAGGTCTCAATACATGAAATGTTGAGAAGCCTAAAGTTCATAAGAATAAAATATAAAAAATATATATTTTTGCTTGAAAACAAGCGATGTATCAGTTCGATCGTACCCCCATACTAGCCATTTTGAGACTTTCGGAAGAGTTAACGCTCTTAACTGCTTGGTTTCAAAGATTTAAATTTAAATTTTAAGTATCGCATAGAACTAGCGCGCAGCCCCTATACGTTATGTTTAAAAAAAATATATAAATTTTTTTTTCAAAATGGCGGCTATCGTAAAAATTCAAAGTGTCATAACTTTGCTAAATGACATCCTACTAAAAAATGTCGTATGCAAAAAGTGTTTGGAATTTTAATTTGCATATAAAAACAATTTTTAATTATTTTTTTTTTAATAAAAACCGAGTCTTACCATATATTGACCGAGACCTCGAACGAGCTTTTATGCGACTCTGCATAGAGTTAACGCTCGTATGAGGTTTCTATTTAAGAAATCGATTTGAATTTTTAATACAAAATAGAGCTTTCGACTATACTTACGATACTATAAAAAAAAATTAAAAATTAAAAAATAAAAGTATTTTTTTTTCAAAACACGTTTAGTGTGATGAGTCGATCGACCCACCATACATACGCTCATAAAATTTTCAATATAGTTAAGGTCAGTGTGAGCTTGTTTATACATATTTGAATTTCAATTTTTGTGACAGTATAGAATTCTTAAGCATCCTGTGTATGTTTGTTAGCAAAATCCATTTTGTCAATTTTTTGCAAAATGGCGACAAGTATTAAAATTCAATCACTTATAACTCAGTAGTGTTGAATTTCGTCAAAAAGGTCTCAATACATGAAATGTTGAGAAGCCTAAAGTTCATAAGAATAAAATATAAAAAATATATATTTTTGCTTGAAAACAAGCGATGTATCAGTTCGATCGTACCCCCATACTAGCCATTTTGAGACTTTCGGAAGAGTTAACGCTCTTAACTGCTTGGTTTCAAAGATTAAAATTTAAATTTTAAGTATCGCATAGAACTAACGCGCAGCCCCTATACGTTATGTTTAAAAAAAATATATAAATTTTTTTTTCAAAATGGCGGCTATCGTAAAAATTCAAAGTGTCATAACTTTGCTAAATGACATCCTACTAAAAAATGTCGTATGCAAAAAGTGTTTGGAATTTTAATTTGCATATAAAAACAATTTTTAATTATTTTTTTTTTAATAAAAACCGAGTCTTACCATATATTGACCGAGACCTCGAACGAGCTTTTATGCGACTCTGCATAGAGTTAACGCTCGTATGAGGTTTCTATTTAAGAAATCGATTTGAATTTTTAATACAAAATAGAGCTTTCGACTATACTTACGATACTATAAAAAAAAATTAAAAATTAAAAAATAAAAGTATTTTTTTTTCAAAACACGTTTAGTGTGATGAGTCGATCGACCCACCATACATACGCTCATAAGATTTTCAATATAGTTAAGGTCAGTGTGAGCTTGTTTATACATATTTGAATTTCAATTTTTGTGACAGTATAGAATTCTTAAGCATCCTGTGTATGTTTGTTAGCAAAATCCATTTTGTCAATTTTTTGCAAAATGGCGACAAGTATTAAAATTCAATCACTTATAACTCAGTAGTGTTGAATTTCGTCAAAAAGGTCTCAATACATGAAATGTTGAGAAGCCTAAAGTTCATAAGAATAAAATATAAAAAATATATATTTTTGCTTGAAAACAAGCGATGTATCAGTTCGATCGTACCCCCATACTAGCCATTTTGAGACTTTCGGAAGAGTTAACGCTCTTAACTGCTTGGTTTCAAAGATTTAAATTTAAATTTTAAGTATCGCATAGAACTAACGCGCAGCCCCTATACGTTATGTTTAAAAAAAATATATAAATTTTTTTTTCAAAATGGCGGCTATCGTAAAAATTCAAAGTGTCATAACTTTGCTAAATGACATCCTACTAAAAAATGTCGTATGCAAAAAGTGTTTGGAATTTTAATTTGCATATAAAAACAATTTTTAATTATTTTTTTTTTAATAAAAACCGAGTCTTACCATATATTGACCGAGACCTCGAACGAGCTTTTATGCGACTCTGCATAGAGTTAACGCTCGTATGAGGTTTCTATTTAAGAAATCGATTTGAATTTTTAATACAAAATAGAGCTTTCGACTATACTTACGATACTATAAAAAAAAATTAAAAATTAAAAAATAAAAGTATTTTTTTTTCAAAACACGTTTAGTGTGATGAGTCGATCGACCCACCATACATACGCTCATAAAATTTTCAATATAGTTAAGGTCAGTGTGAGCTTGTTTATACATATTTGAATTTCAATTTTTGTGACAGTATAGAATTCTTAAGCATCCTGTGTATGTTTGTTAGCAAAATCCATTTTGTCAATTTTTTGCAAAATGGCGACAAGTATTAAAATTCAATCACTTATAACTCAGTAGTGTTGAATTTCGTCAAAAAGGTCTCAATACATGAAATGTTGAGAAGCCTAAAGTTCATAAGAATAAAATATAAAAAATATATATTTTTGCTTGAAAACAAGCGATGTATCAGTTCGATCGTACCCCCATACTAGCCATTTTGAGACTTTCGGAAGAGTTAACGCTCTTAACTGCTTGGTTTCAAAGATTAAAATTTAAATTTTAAGTATCGCATAGAACTAACGCGCAGCCCCTATACGTTATGTTTAAAAAAAATATATAAATTTTTTTTTCAAAATGGCGGCTATCGTAAAAATTCAAAGTGTCATAACTTTGCTAAATGACATCCTACTAAAAAATTTTGTATGCAAAAAGTGTTTGGAATTTTAATTTGCATATAAAAACAATTTTTAATTATTTTTTTTTTAATAAAAACCGAGTCTTACCATATATTGACCGAGACCTCGAACGAGCTTTTATGCGACTCTGCATAGAGTTAACGCTCGTATGAGGTTTCTATTTAAGAAATCGATTTGAATTTTTAATACAAAATAGAGCTTTCGACTATACTTACGATACTATAAAAAAAAATTAAAAATTAAAAAATAAAAGTATTTTTTTTTCAAAACACGTTTAGTGTGATGAGTCGATCGACCCACCATACATACGCTCATAAGATTTTCAATATAGTTAAGGTCAGTGTGAGCTTGTTTATACATATTTGAATTTCAATTTTTGTGACAGTATAGAATTCTTAAGCATCCTGTGTATGTTTGTTAGCAAAATCCATTTTGTCAATTTTTTGCAAAATGGCGACAAGTATTAAAATTCAATCACTTATAACTCAGTAGTGTTGAATTTCGTCAAAAAGGTCTCAATACATGAAATGTTGAGAAGCCTAAAGTTCATAAGAATAAAATATAAAAAATATATATTTTTGCTTGAAAACAAGCGATGTATCAGTTCGATCGTACCCCCATACTAGCCATTTTGAGACTTTCGGAAGAGTTAACGCTCTTAACTGCTTGGTTTCAAAGATTAAAATTTAAATTTTAAGTATCGCATAGAACTAACGCGCAGCCCCTATACGTTATGTTTAAAAAAAATATATAAATTTTTTTTTCAAAATGGCGGCTATCGTAAAAATTCAAAGTGTCATAACTTTGCTAAATGACATCCTACTAAAAAATGTCGTATGCAAAAAGTGTTTGGAATTTTAATTTGCATATAAAAACAATTTTTAATTATTTTTTTTTTAATAAAAACCGAGTCTTACCATATATTGACCGAGACCTCGAACGAGCTTTTATGCGACTCTGCATAGAGTTAACGCTCGTATGAGGTTTCTATTTAAGAAATCGATTTGAATTTTTAATACAAAATAGAGCTTTCGACTATACTTACGATACTATAAAAAAAAATTAAAAATTAAAAAATAAAAGTATTTTTTTTTCAAAACACGTTTAGTGTGATGAGTCGATCGACCCACCATACATACGCTCATAAGATTTTCAATATAGTTAAGGTCAGTGTGAGCTTGTTTATACATATTTGAATTTCAATTTTTGTGACAGTATAGAATTCTTAAGCATCCTGTGTATGTTTGTTAGCAAAATCCATTTTGTCAATTTTTTGCAAAATGGCGACAAGTATTAAAATTCAATCACTTATAACTCAGTAGTGTTGAATTTCGTCAAAAAGGTCTCAATACATGAAATGTTGAGAAGCCTAAAGTTCATAAGAATAAAATATAAAAAATATATATTTTTGCTTGAAAACAAGCGATGTATCAGTTCGATCGTACCCCCATACTAGCCATTTTGAGACTTTCGGAAGAGTTAACGCTCTTAACTGCTTGGTTTCAAAGATTAAAATTTAAATTTTAAGTATCGCATAGAACTAACGCGCAGCCCCTATACGTTATGTTTAAAAAAAATATATAAATTTTTTTTTCAAAATGGCGGCTATCGTAAAAATTCAAAGTGTCATAACTTTGCTAAATGACATCCTACTAAAAAATGTCGTATGCAAAAAGTGTTTGGAATTTTAATTTGCATATAAAAACAATTTTTAATTATTTTTTTTTTATTAAAAACCGAGTCTTACCATATATTGACCGAGACCTCGAACGAGCTTTTATGCGACTCTGCATAGAGTTAACGCTCGTATGAGGTTTCTATTTAAGAAATCGATTTGAATTTTTAATACAAAATAGAGCTTTCGACTATACTTACGATACTATAAAAAAAAATTAAAAATTAAAAAATAAAAGTATTTTTTTTTCAAAACACGTTTAGTGTGATGAGTCGATCGACCCACCATACATACGCTCATAAGATTTTCAATATAGTTAAGGTCAGTGTGAGCTTGTTTATACATATTTGAATTTCAATTTTTGTGACAGTATAGAATTCTTAAGCATCCTGTGTATGTTTGTTAGCAAAATCCATTTTGTCAATTTTTTGCAAAATGGCGACAAGTATTAAAATTCAATCACTTATAACTCAGTAGTGTTGAATTTCGTCAAAAAGGTCTCAATACATGAAATGTTGAGAAGCCTAAAGTTCATAAGAATAAAATATAAAAAATATATATTTTTGCTTGAAAACAAGCGATGTATCAGTTCGATCGTACCCCCATACTAGCCATTTTGAGACTTTCGGAAGAGTTAACGCTCTTAACTGCTTGGTTTCAAAGATTAAAATTAAAATTTTAAGTATCGCATAGAACTAGCGCGCAGCCCCTATACGTTATGTTTAAAAAAAATATATAAATTTTTTTTTCAAAATGGCGGCTATCGTAAAAATTCAAAGTGTCATAACTTTGCTAAATAACATCCTACTAAAAAATGTCGTATGCAAAAAGTGTTTGGAATTTTAATTTGCATATAAAAACAATTTTTAATTATTTTTTTTTTAATAAAAACCGAGTCTTACCATATATTGACCGAGACCTCGAACGAGCTTTTATGCGACTCTGCATGGAGTTAACGCTCGTATGAGGTTTCTATTTAAGAAATCGATTTGAATTTTTAATACAAAATAGAGCTTTCGACTATACTTACGATACTATAAAAAAAAATTAAAAATTAAAAAATAAAAGTATTTTTTTTTCAAAACACGTTTAGTGTGATGAGTCGATCGACCCACCATACATACGCTCATAAGATTTTCAATATAGTTAAGGTCAGTGTGAGCTTGTTTATACATATTTGAATTTCAATTTTTGTGACAGTATAGAATTCTTTAGCATTCTGTGTATGTTTGTTAGCAAAATCCATTTTGTCAATTTTTTGCAAAATGGCGACAAGTATTAAAATTCAATCACTTATAACTCAGTAGTGTTGAATTTCGTCAAAAAGGTCTCAATACATGAAATGTTGAGAAGCCTAAAGTTCATAAGAATAAAATATAAAAAATATATATTTTTGCTTGAAAACAAGCGATGTATCAGTTCGATCGTACCCCCATACTAGCCATTTTGAGACTTTCGGAAGAGTTAACGCTCTTAACTGCTTGGTTTCAAAGATTAAAATTTAAATTTTAAGTATCGCATAGAACTAACGCGCAGCCCCTATACGTTATGTTTAAAAAAAATATATAAATTTTTTTTTCAAAATGGCGGCTATCGTAAAAATTCAAAGTGTCATAACTTTGCTAAATGACATCCTACTAAAAAATGTCGTATGCAAAAAGTGTTTGGAATTTTAATTTGCATATAAAAACAATTTTTAATTATTTTTTTTTTAATAAAAACCGAGTCTTACCATATATTGACCGAGACCTCGAACGAGCTTTTATGCGACTCTGCATAGAGTTAACGCTCGTATGAGGTTTCTATTTAAGAAATCGATTTGAATTTTTAATACAAAATAGAGCTTTCGACTATACTTACGATACTATAAAAAAAAATTAAAAATTAAAAAATAAAAGTATTTTTTTTTCAAAACACGTTTAGTGTGATGAGTCGATCGACCCACCATACATACGCTCATAAGATTTTCAATATAGTTAAGGTCAGTGTGAGCTTGTTTATACATATTTGAATTTCAATTTTTGTGACAGTATAGAATTCTTAAGCATCCTGTGTATGTTTGTTAGCAAAATCCATTTTGTCAATTTTTTGCAAAATGGCGACAAGTATTAAAATTCAATCACTTATAACTCAGTAGTGTTGAATTTCGTCAAAAAGGTCTCAATACATGAAATGTTGAGAAGCCTAAAGTTCATAAGAATAAAATATAAAAAATATATATTTTTGCTTGAAAACAAGCGATGTATCAGTTCGATCGTACCCCCATACTAGCCATTTTGAGACTTTCGGAAGAGTTAACGCTCTTAACTGCTTGGTTTCAAAGATTTAAATTTAAATTTTAAGTATCGCATAGAACTAACGCGCAGCCCCTATACGTTATGTTTAAAAAAAATATATAAATTTTTTTTTCAAAATGGCGGCTATCGTAAAAATTCAAAGTGTCATAACTTTGCTAAATGACATTCTACTAAAAAATTTTGTATGCAAAAAGTGTTTGGAATTTTAATTTGCATATAAAAACAATTCTTAATTATTTTTTTTTTAATAAAAACCGAGTCTTACCATATATTGACCGAGACCTCGAACGAGCTTTTATGCGACTCTGCATAGAGTTAACGCTTGTATGAGGTTTCTATTTGAGAAATCGATTTGAATTTTTAATACAAAATAGAGCTTTCGACTATACTTACGATACTATAAAAAAAAATTAAAAATTAAAAAATAAAAGTATTTTTTTTTCAAAACACGTTTAGTGTGATGAGTCGATCGACCCACCATACATACGCTCATAAGATTTTCAATATAGTTAAGGTCAGTGTGAGCTTGTTTATACATATTTGAATTTCAATTTTTGTGACAGTATAGAATTCTTAAGCATCCTGTGTATGTTTGTTAGCAAAATCCATTTTGTCAATTTTTTGCAAAATGGCGACAAGTATTAAAATTCAATCACTTATAACTCAGTAGTGTTGAATTTCGTCAAAAAGGTCTCAATACATGAAATGTTGAGAAGCCTAAAGTTCATAAGAATAAAATATAAAAAATATATATTTTTGCTTGAAAACAAGCGATGTATCAGTTCGATCGTACCCCCATACTAGCCATTTTGAGACTTTCGGAAGAGTTAACGCTCTTAACTGCTTGGTTTCAAAGATTAAAATTTAAATTTTAAGTATCGCATAGAACTAACGCGCAGCCCCTATACGTTATGTTTAAAAAAAATATATAAATTTTTTTTTCAAAATGGCGGCTATCGTAAAAATTCAAAGTGTCATAACTTTGCTAAATGACATCCTACTAAAAAATGTCGTATGCAAAAAGTGTTTGGAATTTTAATTTGCATATAAAAACAATTTTTAATTATTTTTTTTTTAATAAAAACCGAGTCTTACCATATATTGACCGAGACCTCGAACGAGCTTTTATGCGACTCTGCATAGAGTTAACGCTCGTATGAGGTTTCTATTTAAGAAATCGATTTGAATTTTTAATACAAAATAGAGCTTTCGACTATACTTACGATACTATAAAAAAAAATTAAAAATTAAAAAATAAAAGTTTTTTTTTTTCAAAACACGTTTAGTGTGATGAGTCGATCGACCCACCATACATACGCTCATAAGATTTTCAATATAGTTAAGGTCAGTGTGAGCTTGTTTATACATATTTGAATTTCAATTTTTGTGACAGTATAGAATTCTTAAGCATCCTGTGTATGTTTGTTAGCAAAATCCATTTTGTCAATTTTTTGCAAAATGGCGACAAGTATTAAAATTCAATCACTTATAACTCAGTAGTGTTGAATTTCGTCAAAAAGGTCTCAATACATGAAATGTTGAGAAGCCTAAAGTTCATAAGAATAAAATATAAAAAATATATATTTTTGCTTGAAAACAAGCGATGTATCAGTTCGATCGTACCCCCATACTAGCCATTTTGAGACTTTCGGAAGAGTTAACGCTCTTAACTGCTTGGTTTCAAAGATTAAAATTTAAATTTTAAGTATCGCATAGAACTAACGCGCAGCCCCTATACGTTATGTTTAAAAAAAATATATAAATTTTTTTTTCAAAATGGCGGCTATCGTAAAAATTCAAAGTGTCATAACTTTGCTAAATGACATTCTACTAAAAAATTTTGTATGCAAAAAGTGTTTGGAATTTTAATTTGCATATAAAAACAATTCTTAATTATTTTTTTTTTAATAAAAACCGAGTCTTACCATATATTGACCGAGACCTCGAACGAGCTTTTATGCGACTCTGCATAGAGTTAACGCTTGTATGAGGTTTCTATTTGAGAAATCGATTTGAATTTTTAATACAAAATAGAGCTTTCGACTATACTTACGATACTATAAAAAAAAATTAAAAATTAAAAAATAAAAGTATTTTTTTTTCAAAACACGTTTAGTGTGATGAGTCGATCGACCCACCATACATACGCTCATAAGATTTTCAATATAGTTAAGGTCAGTGTGAGCTTGTTTATACATATTTGAATTTCAATTTTTGTGACAGTATAGAATTCTTAAGCATCCTGTGTATGTTTGTTAGCAAAATCCATTTTGTCAATTTTTTGCAAAATGGCGACAAGTATTAAAATTCAATCACTTATAACTCAGTAGTGTTGAATTTCGTCAAAAAGGTCTCAATACATGAAATGTTGAGAAGCCTAAAGTTCATAAGAATAAAATATAAAAAATATATATTTTTGCTTGAAAACAAGCGATGTATCAGTTCGATCGTACCCCCATACTAGCCATTTTGAGACTTTCGGAAGAGTTAACGCTCTTAACTGCTTGGTTTCAAAGATTAAAATTTAAATTTTAAGTATCGCATAGAACTAACGCGCAGCCCCTATACGTTATGTTTAAAAAAAATATATAAATTTTTTTTTCAAAATGGCGGCTATCGTAAAAATTCAAAGTGTCATAACTTTGCTAAATGACATCCTACTAAAAAATGTCGTATGCAAAAAGTGTTTGGAATTTTAATTTGCATATAAAAACAATTTTTAATTATTTTTTTTTTAATAAAAACCGAGTCTTACCATATATTGACCGAGACCTCGAACGAGCTTTTATGCGACTCTGCATAGAGTTAACGCTCGTATGAGGTTTCTATTTAAGAAATCGATTTGAATTTTTAATACAAAATAGAGCTTTCGACTATACTTACGATACTATAAAAAAAAATTAAAAATTAAAAAATAAAAGTATTTTTTTTTCAAAACACGTTTAGTGTGATGAGTCGATCGACCCACCATACATACGCTCATAAGATTTTCAATATAGTTAAGGTCAGTGTGAGCTTGTTTATACATATTTGAATTTCAATTTTTGTGACAGTATAGAATTCTTAAGCATCCTGTGTATGTTTGTTAGCAAAATCCATTTTGTCAATTTTTTGCAAAATGGCGACAAGTATTAAAATTCAATCACTTATAACTCAGTAGTGTTGAATTTCGTCAAAAAGGTCTCAATACATGAAATGTTGAGAAGCCTAAAGTTCATAAGAATAAAATATAAAAAATATATATTTTTGCTTGAAAACAAGCGATGTATCAGTTCGATCGTACCCCCATACTAGCCATTTTGAGACTTTCGGAAGAGTTAACGCTCTTAACTGCTTGGTTTCAAAGATTAAAATTTAAATTTTAAGTATCGCATAGAACTAACGCGCAGCCCCTATACGTTATGTTTAAAAAAAATATATAAATTTTTTTTTCAAAATGGCGGCTATCGTAAAAATTCAAAGTGTCATAACTTTGCTAAATGACATCCTACTAAAAAATGTCGTATGCAAAAAGTGTTTGGAATTTTAATTTGCATATAAAAACAATTTTTAATTATTTTTTTTTTAATAAAAACCGAGTCTTACCATATATTGACCGAGACCTCGAACGAGCTTTTATGCGACTCTGCATAGAGTTAACGCTCGTATGAGGTTTCTATTTAAGAAATCGATTTGAATTTTTAATACAAAATAGAGCTTTCGACTATACTTACGATACTATAAAAAAAAATTAAAAATTAAAAAATAAAAGTATTTTTTTTTCAAAACACGTTTAGTGTGATGAGTCGATCGACCCACCATACATACGCTCATAAGATTTTCAATATAGTTAAGGTCAGTGTGAGCTTGTTTATACATATTTGAATTTCAATTTTTGTGACAGTATAGAATTCTTAAGCATCCTGTGTATGTTTGTTAGCAAAATCCATTTTGTCAATTTTTTGCAAAATGGCGACAAGTATTAAAATTCAATCACTTATAACTCAGTAGTGTTGAATTTCGTCAAAAAGGTCTCAATACATGAAATGTTGAGAAGCCTAAAGTTCATAAGAATAAAATATAAAAAATATATATTTTTGCTTGAAAACAAGCGATGTATCAGTTCGATCGTACCCCCATACTAGCCATTTTGAGACTTTCGGAAGAGTTAACGCTCTTAACTGCTTGGTTTCAAAGATTAAAATTTAAATTTTAAGTATCGCATAGAACTAACGCGCAGCCCCTATACGTTATGTTTAAAAAAAATATATAAATTTTTTTTTCAAAATGGCGGCTATCGTAAAAATTCAAAGTGTCATAACTTTGCTAAATGACATCCTACTAAAAAATGTCGTATGCAAAAAGTGTTTGGAATTTTAATTTGCATATAAAAACAATTTTTAATTATTTTTTTTTTAATAAAAACCGAGTCTTACCATATATTGACCGAGACCTCGAACGAGCTTTTATGCGACTCTGCATAGAGTTAACGCTCGTATGAGGTTTCTATTTAAGAAATCGATTTGAATTTTTAATACAAAATAGAGCTTTCGACTATACTTACGATACTATAAAAAAAAATTAAAAATTAAAAAATAAAAGTATTTTTTTTTCAAAACACGTTTAGTGTGATGAGTCGATCGACCCACCATACATACGCTCATAAGATTTTCAATATAGTTAAGGTCAGTGTGAGCTTGTTTATACATATTTGAATTTCAATTTTTGTGACAGTATAGAATTCTTAAGCATCCTGTGTATGTTTGTTAGCAAAATCCATTTTGTCAATTTTTTGCAAAATGGCGACAAGTATTAAAATTCAATCACTTATAACTCAGTAGTGTTGAATTTCGTCAAAAAGGTCTCAATACATGAAATGTTGAGAAGCCTAAAGTTCATCAGAATAAAATATAAAAAATATATATTTTTGCTTGAAAACAAGCGATGTATCAGTTCGATCGTACCCCCATACTAGCCATTTTGAGACTTTCGGAAGAGTTAACGCTCTTAACTGCTTGGTTTCAAAGATTAAAATTTAAATTTTAAGTATCGCATAGAACTAACGCGCAGCCCCTATACGTTATGTTTAAAAAAAATATATAAATTTTTTTTTCAAAATGTTGGCTATCGTAAAAATTCAAAGTGTCATAACTTTGCTAAATGACATCCTACTAATAAATGTCGTATGCAAAAAGTGTTTGGAATTTTAATTTGCATATAAAAACCATTTTTAATTATTTTTTTTTTAATAAAAACCGAGTCTTACCATATATTGACCGAGACCTCGAACGAGCTTTTATGCGACTCTGCATAGAGTTAACGCTCGTATGAGGTTTCTATTTAAGAAATCGATTTGAATTTTTAATACAAAATAGAGCTTTCGACTATACTTACGATACTATAAAAAAAAATTAAAAATTAAAAAATAAAAGTATTTTTTTTTCAAAACACGTTTAGTGTGATGAGTCGATCGACCCACCATACATACGCTCATAAGATTTTCAATATAGTTAAGGTCAGTGTGAGCTTGTTTATACATATTTGAATTTCAATTTTTGTGACAGTATAGAATTCTTAAGCATCCTGTGTATGTTTGTTAGCAAAATCCATTTTGTCAATTTTTTGCAAAATGGCGACAAGTATTAAAATTCAATCACTTATAACTCAGTAGTGTTGAATTTCGTCATAAAGGTCTCAATACATGAAATGTTGAGAAGCCTAAAGTTCATAAGAATAAAATATAAAAAATATATATTTTTGCTTGAAAACAAGCGATGTATCAGTTCGATCGTACCCCCATACTAGCCATTTTGAGACTTTCGGAAGAGTTAACGCTCTTAACTGCTTGGTTTCAAAGATTAAAATTTAAATTTTAAGTATCGCATAGAACTAACGCGCAGCCCCTATACGTTATGTTTAAAAAAAATATATAAATTTTTTTTTCAAAATTGCGGCTATCGTAAAAATTCAAAGTGTCATAACTTTGCTAAATGACATCCTACTAAAAAATGTCGTATGCAAAAAGTGTTTGGAATTTTAATTTGCATATAAAAACAATTTTTAATTATTTTTTTTTTATTAAAAACCGAGTCTTACTATATATTGACCGAGACCTCGAACGAGCTTTTATGCGACTCTGCATAGAGTTAACGCTCGTATGAGGTTTCTATTTAAGAAATCGATTTGAATTTTTAATACAAAATAGAGCTTTCGACTATACTTACGATACTATAAAAAAAAATTAAAAATTAAAAAATAAAAGTATTTTTTTTTCAAAACACGTTTAGTGTGATGAGTCGATCGACCCACCATACATACGCTCATAAGATTTTCAATATAGTTAAGGTCAGTGTGAGCTTGTTTATACATATTTGAATTTCAATTTTTGTGACAGTATAGAATTCTTAAGCATCCTGTGTATGTTTGTTAGCAAAATCCATTTTGTCAATTTTTTGCAAAATGGCGACAAGTATTAAAATTCAATCACTTATAACTCAGTAGTGTTGAATTTCGTCAAAAAGGTCTCAATACATGAAATGTTGAGAAGCCTAAAGTTCATAAGAATAAAATATAAAAAATATATATTTTTGCTTGAAAACAAGCGATGTATCAGTTCGATCGTACCCCCATACTAGCCATTTTGAGACTTTCGGAAGAGTTAACGCTCTTAACTGCTTGGTTTCAAAGATTAAAATTTAAATTTTAAGTATCGCATAGAACTAACGCGCAGCCCCTATACGTTATGTTTAAAAAAAATATATAAATTTTTTTTTCAAAATGGCGGCTATCGTAAAAATTCAAAGTGTCATAACTTTGCTAAATGACATCCTACTAAAAAATGTCGTATGCAAAAAGGGTTTGGAATTTTAATTTGCATATAAAAACAATTTTTAATTATTTTTTTTTTAATAAAAACCGAGTCTTACCATATATTGACCGAGACCTCGAACGAGCTTTTATGCGACTCTGCATAGAGTTAACGCTCGTATGAGGTTTCTATTTAAGAAATCGATTTGAATTTTTAATACAAAATAGAGCTTTCGACTATACTTACGATACTATAAAAAAAAATTAAAAATTAAAAAATAAAAGTATTTTTTTTTCAAAACACGTTTAGTGTGATGAGTCGATCGACCCACCATACATACGCTCATAAGATTTTCAATATAGTTAAGGTCAGTGTGAGCTTGTTTATACATATTTGAATTTCAATTTTTGTGACAGTATAGAATTCTTAAGCATCCTGTGTATGTTTGTTAGCAAAATCCATTTTGTCAATTTTTTGCAAAATGGCGACAAGTATTAAAATTCAATCACTTATAACTCAGTAGTGTTGAATTTCGTCAAAAAGGTCTCAATACATGAAATGTTGAGAAGCCTAAAGTTCATAAGAATAAAATATAAAAAATATATATTTTTGCTTGAAAACAAGCGATGTATCAGTTCGATCGTACCCCCATACTAGCCATTTTGAGACTTTCGGAAGAGTTAACGCTCTTAACTGCTTGGTTTCAAAGATTAAAATTTAAATTTTAAGTATCGCATAGAACTAACGCGCAGCCCCTATACGTTATGTTTAAAAAAAATATATAAATTTTTTTTTCAAAATGGCGGCTATCGTAAAAATTCAAAGTGTCATAACTTTGCTAAATGACATCCTACTAAAAAATGTCGTATGCAAAAAGTGTTTGGAATTTTAATTTGCATATAAAAACAATTTTTAATTATTTTTTTTTTAATAAAAACCGAGTCTTACCATATATTGACCGAGACCTCGAACGAGCTTTTATGCGACTCTGCATAGAGTTAACGCTCGTATGAGGTTTCTATTTAAGAAATCGATTTGAATTTTTAATACAAAATAGAGCTTTCGACTATACTTACGATACTATAAAAAAAAATTAAAAATTAAAAAATAAAAGTATTTTTTTTTCAAAACACGTTTAGTGTGATGAGTCGATCGACCCACCATACATACGCTCATAAGATTTTCAATATAGTTAAGGTCAGTGTGAGCTTGTTTATACATATTTGAATTTCAATTTTTGTGACAGTATAGAATTCTTAAGCATCCTGTGTATGTTTGTTAGCAAAATCCATTTTGTCAATTTTTTGCAAAATGGCGACAAGTATTAAAATTCAATCACTTATAACTCAGTAGTGTTGAATTTCGTCAAAAAGGTCTCAATACATGAAATGTTGAGAAGCCTAAAGTTCATAAGAATAAAATATAAAAAATATATATTTTTGCTTGAAAACAAGCGATGTATCAGTTCGATCGTACCCCCATACTAGCCATTTTGAGACTTTCGGAAGAGTTAACGCTCTTAACTGCTTGGTTTCAAAGATTAAAATTTAAATTTTAAGTATCGCATAGAACTAACGCGCAGCCCCTATACGTTATGTTTAAAAAAAATATATAAATTTTTTTTTCAAAATGGCGGCTATCGTAAAAATTCAAAGTGTCATAACTTTGCTAAATGACATCCTACTAAAAAATGTCGTATGCAAAAAGTGTTTGGAATTTTAATTTGCATATAAAAACAATTTTTAATTATTTTTTTTTTAATAAAAACCGAGTCTTACCATATATTGACCGAGACCTCGAACGAGCTTTTATGCGACTCTGCATAGAGTTAACGCTCGTATGAGGTTTCTATTTAAGAAATCGATTTGAATTTTTAATACAAAATAGAGCTTTCGACTATACTTACGATACTATAAAAAAAAATTAAAAATTAAAAAATAAAAGTATTTTTTTTTCAAAACACGTTTAGTGTGATGAGTCGATCGACCCACCATACATACGCTCATAAGATTTTCAATATAGTTAAGGTCAGTGTGAGCTTGTTTATACATATTTGAATTTCAATTTTTGTGACAGTATAGAATTCTTAAGCATCCTGTGTATGTTTGTTAGCAAAATCCATTTTGTCAATTTTTTGCAAAATGGCGACAAGTATTAAAATTCAATCACTTATAACTCAGTAGTGTTGAATTTCGTCAAAAAGGTCTCAATACATGAAATGTTGAGAAGCCTAAAGTTCATCAGAATAAAATATAAAAAATATATATTTTTGCTTGAAAACAAGCGATGTATCAGTTCGATCGTACCCCCATACTAGCCATTTTGAGACTTTCGGAAGAGTTAACGCTCTTAACTGCTTGGTTTCAAAGATTAAAATTTAAATTTTAAGTATCGCATAGAACTAACGCGCAGCCCCTATACGTTATGTTTAAAAAAAATATATAAATTTTTTTTTCAAAATGTTGGCTATCGTAAAAATTCAAAGTGTCATAACTTTGCTAAATGACATCCTACTAATAAATGTCGTATGCAAAAAGTGTTTGGAATTTTAATTTGCATATAAAAACCATTTTTAATTATTTTTTTTTTAATAAAAACCGAGTCTTACCATATATTGACCGAGACCTCGAACGAGCTTTTATGCGACTCTGCATAGAGTTAACGCTCGTATGAGGTTTCTATTTAAGAAATCGATTTGAATTTTTAATACAAAATAGAGCTTTCGACTATACTTACGATACTATAAAAAAAAATTAAAAATTAAAAAATAAAAGTATTTTTTTTTCAAAACACGTTTAGTGTGATGAGTCGATCGACCCACCATACATACGCTCATAAGATTTTCAATATAGTTAAGGTCAGTGTGAGCTTGTTTATACATATTTGAATTTCAATTTTTGTGACAGTATAGAATTCTTAAGCATCCTGTGTATGTTTGTTAGCAAAATCCATTTTGTCAATTTTTTGCAAAATGGCGACAAGTATTAAAATTCAATCACTTATAACTCAGTAGTGTTGAATTTCGTCAAAAAGGTCTCAATACATGAAATGTTGAGAAGCCTAAAGTTCATAAGAATAAAATATAAAAAATATATATTTTTGCTTGAAAACAAGCGATGTATCAGTTCGATCGTACCCCCATACTAGCCATTTTGAGACTTTCGGAAGAGTTAACGCTCTTAACTGCTTGGTTTTAAAGATTAAAATTTAAATTTTAAGTATCGCATAGAACTAACGCGCAGCCCCTATACGTTATGTTTAAAAAAAATATATAAATTTTTTTTTCAAAATGGCGGCTATCGTAAAAATTCAAAGTGTCATAACTTTGCTAAATGACATCCTACTAAAAAATTTTGTATGCAAAAAGTGTTTGGAATTTTAATTTGCATATAAAAACAATTTTTAATTATTTTTTTTTTAATAAAAACCGAGTCTTACCATATATTGACCGAGACCTCGAACGAGCTTTTATGCGACTCTGCATAGAGTTAACGCTCGTATGAGGTTTCTATTTAAGAAATCGATTTGAATTTTTAATACAAAATAGAGCTTTCGACTATACTTACGATACTATAAAAAAAAATTAAAAATTAAAAAATAAAAGTATTTTTTTTTCAAAACACGTTTAGTGTGATGAGTCGATCGACCCACCATACATACGCTCATAAGATTTTCAATATAGTTAAGGTCAGTGTGAGCTTGTTTATACATATTTGAATTTCAATTTTTGTGACAGTATAGAATTCTTAAGCATCCTGTGTATGTTTGTTAGCAAAATCCATTTTGTCAATTTTTTGCAAAATGGCGACAAGTATTAAAATTCAATCACTTATAACTCAGTAGTGTTGAATTTCGTCAAAAAGGTCTCAATACATGAAATGTTGAGAAGCCTAAAGTTCATAAGAATAAAATATAAAAAATATATATTTTTGCTTGAAAACAAGCGATGTATCAGTTCGATCGTACCCCCATACTAGCCATTTTGAGACTTTCGGAAGAGTTAACGCTCTTAACTGCTTGGTTTCAAAGATTAAAATTAAAATTTTAAGTATCGCATAGAACTAACGCGCAGCCCCTATACGTTATGTTTAAAAAAAATATATAAATTTTTTTTTCAAAATGGCGGCTATCGTAAAAATTCAAAGTGTCATAACTTTGCTAAATGACATCCTACTAAAAAATGTCGTATGCAAAAAGTGTTTGGAATTTTAATTTGCATATAAAAACAATTTTTAATTATTTTTTTTTTAATAAAAACCGAGTCTTACCATATATTGACCGAGACCTCGAACGAGCTTTTATGCGACTCTGCATAGAGTTAACGCTCGTATGAGGTTTCTATTTAAGAAATCGATTTGAATTTTTAATACAAAATAGAGCTTTCGACTATACTTACGATACTATAAAAAAAAATTAAAAATTAAAAAATAAAAGTATTTTTTTTTCAAAACACGTTTAGTGTGATGAGTCGATCGACCCACCATACATACGCTCATAAGATTTTCAATATAGTTAAGGTCAGTGTGAGCTTGTTTATACATATTTGAATTTCAATTTTTGTGACAGTATAGAATTCTTAAGCATCCTGTGTATGTTTGTTAGCAAAATCCATTTTGTCAATTTTTTGCAAAATGGCGACAAGTATTAAAATTCAATCACTTATAACTCAGTAGTGTTGAATTTCGTCAAAAAGGTCTCAATACATGAAATGTTGAGAAGCCTAAAGTTCATAAGAATAAAATATAAAAAATATATATTTTTGCTTGAAAACAAGCGATGTATCAGTTCGATCGTACCCCCATACTAGCCATTTTGAGACTTTCGGAAGAGTTAACGCTCTTAACTGCTTGGTTTCAAAGATTAAAATTTAAATTTTAAGTATCGCATAGAACTAACGCGCAGCCCCTATACGTTATGTTTAAAAAAAATATATAAATTTTTTTTTCAAAATGGCGGCTATCGTAAAAATTCAAAGTGTCATAACTTTGCTAAATGACATCCTACTAAAAAATGTCGTATGCAAAAAGTGTTTGGAATTTTAATTTGCATATAAAAACAATTTTTAATTATTTTTTTTTTAATAAAAACCGAGTCTTACCATATATTGACCGAGACCTCGAACGAGCTTTTATGCGACTCTGCATAGAGTTAACGCTCGTATGAGGTTTCTATTTAAGAAATCGATTTGAATTTTTAATACAAAATAGAGCTTTCGACTATACTTACGATACTATAAAAAAAAATTAAAAATTAAAAAATAAAAGTATTTTTTTTTCAAAACACGTTTAGTGTGATGAGTCGATCGACCCACCATACATACGCTCATAAGATTTTCAATATAGTTAAGGTCAGTGTGAGCTTGTTTATACATATTTGAATTTCAATTTTTGTGACAGTATAGAATTCTTAAGCATCCTGTGTATGTTTGTTAGCAAAATCCATTTTGTCAATTTTTTGCAAAATGGCGACAAGTATTAAAATTCAATCACTTATAACTCAGTAGTGTTGAATTTCGTCAAAAAGGTCTCAATACATGAAATGTTGAGAAGCCTAAAGTTCATCAGAATAAAATATAAAAAATATATATTTTTGCTTGAAAACAAGCGATGTATCAGTTCGATCGTACCCCCATACTAGCCATTTTGAGACTTTCGGAAGAGTTAACGCTCTTAACTGCTTGGTTTCAAAGATTAAAATTTAAATTTTAAGTATCGCATAGAACTAACGCGCAGCCCCTATACGTTATGTTTAAAAAAAATATATAAATTTTTTTTTCAAAATGTTGGCTATCGTAAAAATTCAAAGTGTCATAACTTTGCTAAATGACATCCTACTAAAAAATGTCGTATGCAAAAAGTGTTTGGAATTTTAATTTGCATATAAAAACCATTTTTAATTATTTTTTTTTTAATAAAAACCGAGTCTTACCATATATTGACCGAGACCTCGAACGAGCTTTTATGCGACTCTGCATAGAGTTAACGCTCGTATGAGGTTTCTATTTAAGAAATCGATTTGAATTTTTAATACAAAATAGAGCTTTCGACTATACTTACGATACTATAAAAAAAAATTAAAAATTAAAAAATAAAAGTATTTTTTTTTCAAAACACGTTTAGTGTGATGAGTCGATCGACCCACCATACATACGCTCATAAGATTTTCAATATAGTTAAGGTCAGTGTGAGCTTGTTTATACATATTTGAATTTCAATTTTTGTGACAGTATAGAATTCTTAAGCATCCTGTGTATGTTTGTTAGCAAAATCCATTTTGTCAATTTTTTGCAAAATGGCGACAAGTATTAAAATTCAATCACTTATAACTCAGTAGTGTTGAATTTCGTCAAAAAGGTCTCAATACATGAAATGTTGAGAAGCCTAAAGTTCATAAGAATAAAATATAAAAAATATATATTTTTGCTTGAAAACAAGCGATGTATCAGTTCGATCGTACCCCCATACTAGCCATTTTGAGACTTTCGGAAGAGTTAACGCTCTTAACTGCTTGGTTTTAAAGATTAAAATTTAAATTTTAAGTATCGCATAGAACTAACGCGCAGCCCCTATACGTTATGTTTAAAAAAAATATATAAATTTTTTTTTCAAAATGGCGGCTATCGTAAAAATTCAAAGTGTCATAACTTTGCTAAATGACATCCTACTAAAAAATTTTGTATGCAAAAAGTGTTTGGAATTTTAATTTGCATATAAAAACAATTTTTAATTATTTTTTTTTTAATAAAAACCGAGTCTTACCATATATTGACCGAGACCTCGAACGAGCTTTTATGCGACTCTGCATAGAGTTAACGCTCGTATGAGGTTTCTATTTAAGAAATCGATTTGAATTTTTAATACAAAATAGAGCTTTCGACTATACTTACGATACTATAAAAAAAAATTAAAAATTAAAAAATAAAAGTATTTTTTTTTCAAAACACGTTTAGTGTGATGAGTCGATCGACCCACCATACATACGCTCATAAGATTTTCAATATAGTTAAGGTCAGTGTGAGCTTGTTTATACATATTTGAATTTCAATTTTTGTGACAGTATAGAATTCTTAAGCATCCTGTGTATGTTTGTTAGCAAAATCCATTTTGTCAATTTTTTGCAAAATGGCGACAAGTATTAAAATTCAATCACTTATAACTCAGTAGTGTTGAATTTCGTCAAAAAGGTCTCAATACATGAAATGTTGAGAAGCCTAAAGTTCATAAGAATAAAATATAAAAAATATATATTTTTGCTTGAAAACAAGCGATGTATCAGTTCGATCGTACCCCCATACTAGCCATTTTGAGACTTTCGGAAGAGTTAACGCTCTTAACTGCTTGGTTTCAAAGATTAAAATTTAAATTTTAAGTATCGCATAGAACTAACGCGCAGCCCCTATACGTTATGTTTAAAAAAAATATATAAATTTTTTTTTCAAAATGGCGGCTATCGTAAAAATTCAAAGTGTCATAACTTTGCTAAATGACATCCTACTAAAAAATGTCGTATGCAAAAAGTGTTTGGAATTTTAATTTGCATATAAAAACAATTTTTAATTATTTTTTTTTTATTAAAAACCGAGTCTTACCATATATTGACCGAGACCTCGAACGAGCTTTTATGCGACTCTGCATAGAGTTAACGCTCGTATGAGGTTTCTATTTAAGAAATCGATTTGAATTTTTAATACAAAATAGAGCTTTCGACTATACTTACGATACTATAAAAAAAAATTAAAAATTAAAAAATAAAAGTATTTTTTTTTCAAAACACGTTTAGTGTGATGAGTCGATCGACCCACCATACATACGCTCATAAGATTTTCAATATAGTTAAGGTCAGTGTGAGCTTGTTTATACATATTTGAATTTCAATTTTTGTGACAGTATAGAATTCTTAAGCATCCTGTGTATGTTTGTTAGCAAAATCCATTTTGTCAATTTTTTGCAAAATGGCGACAAGTATTAAAATTCAATCACTTATAACTCAGTAGTGTTGAATTTCGTCAAAAAGGTCTCAATACATGAAATGTTGGGAAGCCTAAAGTTCATAAGAATAAAATATAAAAAATATATATTTTTGCTTGAAAACAAGCGATGTATCAGTTCGATCGTACCCCCATACTAGCCATTTTGAGACTTTCGGAAGAGTTAACGCTCTTAACTGCTTGGTTTCAAAGATTAAAATTTAAATTTTAAGTATCGCATAGAACTAACGCGCAGCCCCTATACTTTATGTTTAAAAAAAATATATAAATTTTTTTTTCAAAATGGCGGCTATCGTAAAAATTCAAAGTGTCATAACTTTGCTAAATGACATCCTACTAAAAAATGTCGTATGCAAAAAGTGTTTGGAATTTTAATTTGCATATAAAAACAATTTTTAATTATTTTTTTTTAATAAAAACCGAGTCTTACCATATATTGACCGAGACCTCGAACGAGCTTTTATGCGACTCTGCATAGAGTTAACGCTCGTATGAGGTTTCTATTTAAGAAATCGATTTGAATTTTTAATACAAAATAGAGCTTTCGACTATACTTACGATACTATAAAAAAAAATTAAAAATTAAAAAATAAAAGTATTTTTTTTTCAAAACACGTTTAGTGTGATGAGTCGATCGACCCACCATACATACGCTCATAAGATTTTCAATATAGTTAAGGTCAGTGTGAGCTTGTTTATACATATTTGAATTTCAATTTTTGTGACAGTATAGAATTCTTAAGCATCCTGTGTATGTTTGTTAGCAAAATCCATTTTGTCAATTTTTTGCAAAATGGCGACAAGTATTAAAATTCAATCACTTATAACTCAGTAGTGTTGAATTTCGTCAAAAAGGTCTCAATACATGAAATGTTGAGAAGCCTAAAGTTCATAAGAATAAAATATAAAAAATATATATTTTTGCTTGAAAACAAGCGATGTATCAGTTCGATCGTACCCCCATACTAGCCATTTTGAGACTTTCGGAAGAGTTAACGCTCTTAACTGCTTGGTTTCAAAGATTAAAATTTAAATTTTAAGTATCGCATAGAACTAACGCGCAGCCCCTATACGTTATGTTTAAAAAAAATATATAAATTTTTTTTTCAAAATGGCGGCTATCGTAAAAATTCAAAGTGTCATAACTTTGCTAAATGACATCCTACTAAAAAATGTCGTATGCAAAAAGTGTTTGGAATTTTAATTTGCATATAAAAACAATTTTTAATTATTTTTTTTTTAATAAAAACCGAGTCTTACCATATATTGACCGAGACCTCGAACGAGCTTTTATGCGACTCTGCATAGAGTTAACGCTCGTATGAGGTTTCTATTTAAGAAATCGATTTGAATTTTTAATACAAAATAGAGCTTTCGACTATACTTACGATACTATAAAAAAAAATTAAAAATTAAAAAATAAAAGTATTTTTTTTTCAAAACACGTTTAGTGTGATGAGTCGATCGACCCACCATACATACGCTCATAAGATTTTCAATATAGTTAAGGTCAGTGTGAGCTTGTTTATACATATTTGAATTTCAATTTTTGTGACAGTATAGAATTCTTAAGCATCCTGTGTATGTTTGTTAGCAAAATCCATTTTGTCAATTTTTTGCAAAATGGCGACAAGTATTAAAATTCAATCACTTATAACTCAGTAGTGTTGAATTTCGTCAAAAAGGTCTCAATACATGAAATGTTGAGAAGCCTAAAGTTCATCAGAATAAAATATAAAAAATATATATTTTTGCTTGAAAACAAGCGATGTATCAGTTCGATCGTACCCCCATACTAGCCATTTTGAGACTTTCGGAAGAGTTAACGCTCTTAACTGCTTGGTTTCAAAGATTAAAATTTAAATTTTAAGTATCGCATAGAACTAACGCGCAGCCCCTATACGTTATGTTTAAAAAAAATATATAAATTTTTTTTTCAAAATGTTGGCTATCGTAAAAATTCAAAGTGTCATAACTTTGCTAAATGACATCCTACTAATAAATGTCGTATGCAAAAAGTGTTTGGAATTTTAATTTGCATATAAAAACCATTTTTAATTATTTTTTTTTTAATAAAAACCGAGTCTTACCATATATTGACCGAGACCTCGAACGAGCTTTTATGCGACTCTGCATAGAGTTAACGCTCGTATGAGGTTTCTATTTAAGAAATCGATTTGAATTTTTAATACAAAATAGAGCTTTCGACTATACTTACGATACTATAAAAAAAAATTAAAAATTAAAAAATAAAAGTATTTTTTTTTCAAAACACGTTTAGTGTGATGAGTCGATCGACCCACCATACATACGCTCATAAGATTTTCAATATAGTTAAGGTCAGTGTGAGCTTGTTTATACATATTTGAATTTCAATTTTTGTGACAGTATAGAATTCTTAAGCATCCTGTGTATGTTTGTTAGCAAAATCCATTTTGTCAATTTTTTGCAAAATGGCGACAAGTATTAAAATTCAATCACTTATAACTCAGTAGTGTTGAATTTCGTCAAAAAGGTCTCAATACATGAAATGTTGAGAAGCCTAAAGTTCATAAGAATAAAATATAAAAAATATATATTTTTGCTTGAAAACAAGCGATGTATCAGTTCGATCGTACCCCCATACTAGCCATTTTGAGAC